>NW_027040630.1:220000-820000 GCF_037179485.1 Ochlerotatus camptorhynchus | reverse complement strand
GTAACACTGACTGAGCTTTGAGGCTTCAGTATCAGCAGCGACTCTGTATTTCAATTACAGCACGGTTCTTTGTAAAATTCGCTCGCTAGAATGCGACGCAAGCAACCATCAATTACACGTCACTCAGATAGAGGAGGATGTCACGAGTCACGAGCCCGTTTGTCTTAATTGGCAGAACAGCAAATAGGCTCTCCTTCTTTGGGCCGAACCCCGCGCGGTAGAGGTGGAAAGGATCTAATTCAGCGGTTCTCATTCAATGGTCCACGGGCCACATACGGGCCGCCGAGTGAGTTTGTGCGGCTTGCTGAATGCTGGGATTTCTCATCAGGGCTCTTTTGGAACTGTTTCAGAATTCCTTCTATTTTTTTTCGAAATTTCTCTCTTCTTTAAATTTTCTTTATAATTTGTATCAAATTTTCCTAAAGTTCCGTTACCGTTTAATTCTGATTATTTGTTTTTAAACTTCCATACACTATCTTCAGATGTTGCGAGTTTGAACTTCTTTGAAATTTAACTCAAACTACTGCTAAATCACCTTTCCTTGATGCTGTCGAAAATATTAAATTCTCTTTAAGATACCTTTGGAATCTTATCAATTTCAGATACAGATTCCTGTCGAGTTCTTATCACAACTCTTTAGAAATTAATGTCAGAATTCTTAAAAAAAATTCTTGTCAGAATTGCTTTGGAACTCTTGTACAAATTTACTTGGAGTTGTGGAGTTTTGGAATTAAATATTCTTTGAATTCTCTTGGAGTTATTCTCAAAGATTGTTTACGCGCGCACGGGGACCGGATCGATTTCGGACACTCTATACCAAATATGTTCTTGGATTACACTAAACCTAAACTGATTTAGGGGGAGAGTTAGCTCATCGATTCTTCCGGTTCGCCTCCTAGCATCGTGCTATAAGGTACCAGGCGATAAACAGGGTAGTTGATCGATAGCTCGATGACGTCATTTCGTTGACGTATACAATGGGAAATTCTCATAGCAGGCGTTGACGATGGGACGTTGTCGAGTTGTTGAATAGCAACTATCGTGGTAACTCACCGATTACCTGTCGATCTGCCAAATTTGGAAAGACGTCTGCATTGAATTGTCTCATATAATAATATTCCGCCCACTATATCACAAGAAATTGCGAGTAGCTGAGTGGAATGGAGATAAGTTAAGCATTGGGTACAGGACCAAGTCTCCCCTGGGTGGTGCCAAAAGATGAGCGCAATAGAATCATCAAGTTCCCATAAGGCACGGAATGAGACTATTGCATGGCTGGGTAGTCAAAGTCTTCCATTCGTTAGTCATTTCAGGTGGATTAGAACAGGTTTAGGTGGGCGTTGGCCAGATTTGGATTTTTCAGATGTAATCCTGGATAGGACCCTGTCATTGAACGTCGCGTGAAAGTGGAACTTAATGAAGGCCTAAGTACTTTTTCGTAGTTTTTAGTTTTCGGATTTGAAAGATCGTAGTGGCCTGCTTACTGAGCAGAAAAACGATGTCCCAGGTCCTTACATATCAAAGAGATTTATGGTAAAATCGCTTGTTTATCGTGCGAAACTCGTTGTTGTCGTTGGTTCCGGGTTTGAATGGATACACAAATTTGAACAACGGTATTATGTGATATGAGGGGCTCGGTGGCCTTAGAGCAACCGTTTTTGCTTACTGAGCAGAACATCATGAGTCTAATCTCAGGCCCATCCACATTCAAGATTCGTCAATCGTTTTATTTGTTAATATGACTACATGGTAATAACAGCAACTCGGTGATTAAAAAGGTGCTCGTCTGCTTAGTGGCAAACGTTTTTGCTTACTGAGCAGAAGACCGTGGGTTTAGTCCCAAGCTCCTTCGCGTTATATGATCGTTAGGACATCAATTCAGTTTATCGTTTACCAAAACGAACCCTGCTGCAAACCCAACCCTCTTATCCAACATCCCAGTGATTCCTCGTGGAAGTGCAGAGGTGTTCTCGGCTTCCATCAAAGCGAGTGTCATGTCAACACAATCCTTCCCATTCCTTTCTTGACCTGTGTTCGGGCGCGGCCGGTGCTGGTATTGCCTAATTTAAGATCACCAGTTTTTACACATTGAGGATGATTGCTAGTCCCAAGCATCGTCTATTGGTTCTCTGTGTAATTACAGCTGATCTGGGAGTAACAGAGTAGCAACCGTGGGCGGTCAATCAAGCTCAAGCTCAAGCTCAAGCTACACTAAACCTAAACTGATTTATTGCGGACAAGGACGAGTTTGTTCCCCTGATTGTATTCTTCTACCTACATTCAGCTGGCTCATGAGAGACCCTCAATAGCCCATATCTCTAATTTCTTATCAACTGATCGAAACAGATATACAAATGCAAAGCGATGAACCTCGCGTAACCAGAGATTCTTTTTATTTTTTTTTTTTCTTTATTTAAGAGGTTTTCAGCCTAAAGGCTGGTTCGCCTCTGAGATATGCGAATAAGTTGGCTTGAGCCATCCAATATTTAAAATTTACGATTCATTAAATTTAAAGAAAAGTTTGGTTTCTTTTAAGAATATTATAAGTTTAGTTTCGTTGACTGGATCATTTTTCAGGATACTCCGGATGTTTGCGCCTTGCAGAACTAATCTTTGCTCTTGATTCTACAAAAGGAAAGTCCGCAGGCCCCGATGATGTGAGATATCATTTGCTAAAGCGACTTCCAATTCGAGTTGAAATCTCACTGCTTGAAGGCTTTAACAACATTTGGGCCGACGGAACCTTCCCCACTGACTGGCGCCACAGTTTTGTCATCCAGATTCCCAAAAAGAATATGGGATCTACCGATCCACATGATTATCGACCAATTGCACTCACTAACTGTGCTTCAATGGTTATGGAGCACATGGTCAACCGACGACTTATCACCGAACTACAAGAGTACAATCGTTTAGACTCTCGACAATATGCTTTTCTTAAAGGCAGAGGTACCGGACCATATCTAGCATCTCTTGGTCGAGTGATCGAAGATGCCCTGTCGAATGAGCAGCACGTTGACATCGCAACTCTGGATCTCTCGAAAGCATACAACCGAGTTTGGCGTCCTGCTGTACTACAACAGCTTATAGACTGGGATATTGTAGGCAACATGGGAAAATTTATCCAGGGTTTTCTGAAGGAGCGAACATTCCAAGTCCTTATCGGTGACACTAAATCCAACACTTTCAAAGAAGAGACCGGAGTTCCACAAGGCTCAGTCCTTGCCGTCACCTTATTCTTGGTCGCCATGAACTCAGTATTTACGAATTTACAAGGGTATCTATATTTTTGTCTACACGGATGACATTGTAATTGTTGTGGTAGGTACAAACCCCAAAATTATTCGTCGAAAACTACAAACAGCTGTCCGAGCGATCTCCAAATGGGCCGACAGTACATGATTCACCATGGCTGCCGAGAAATGCTCGATTTCACATTTCTGTAATTCGAAACACCACCCGTGGACCACTCCTGTAATTGTCGGTGAGAAAGAAATCCCATTCAAAAAACAGTTGCGAGTACTCGGGGTTACCTTCGACCGGAAGTGCAACTTTGATGCCCACTTCAATTTGGTTAAGAAAGAAACTCAATGTCTGATTAAAGCGATTAGCGGTAGACACAAAACAAACAACAGAATATCTCTTCAGAACATCTGACGCATTATAGTTACCAGCAAATTACTTTACGGTTTGGAAATTACTGTTCGGTCATCGGCAGCAATGATCCACTCTCTAAGCCCCGTGTAAAATAGGATGATACGACTATCTTCCGGACTTCTTCCAAGCTCACCTACCTTTGCTACATGTGTAGAAGCTGGTGTCATTCCGTTTCAGTTCTTACTGACGACTGCAGCATCCAGCAGAGCCATCAGCTATATTCAAAAGACATACGGAGAAACCAGAAACATTTTCATCCTTGAAAAAGCGAAAAACCTTGTTCAAGAGTACGCCAACATCGACTTCCCTCCGGTAGCAGAAGTCCACCGGGTTGGAGATCGGAAATGGAATCACATCGGTCCCAAATCGATTGGTCGATCAAGCGAGCAGTTCGTGCTGGTGACTCCTCAGGAAGAACCGCCGCTGTAGTCAATCATCTACTGAGAACTAAATATGCTACACATATCAAAACTTTCACTGACGGGTCCCGATCGAATGGAACCGTTGGAATCGGAGTACATAGTTCATCACTATGTGTTGCACACAGGCTTCCAGATCAGTTTTCTGTATTTTCTGCTGAGGCAGCAGCCATTCTACACGCCATAAACAGTAGCGCTGACGACTTCACTCCTACAATCATACTTTCAGACTCGGCTAGTGTTCTAGCAGCTTTGGAGAACCCCGGACAGAAACACCCGTTTATTCAAGCCATCGAGATTGCCACCCGAGCTAACACCACATTGTGCTGGATACCCGGCCACTGCGGCATTAAAGGCAACGAGGAAGCAGACCGTCTCGCTTGCCTTGGCCGAAGCTCCAAAAAATGGGACCTCAACATACCATGTTCTGATGTTCGCAGAACAATCACGCAATCTGTTAATCGTACATGGGAGCAGCAGTGGGCATCAAACGAAGTCCTTTTTCTAAGGAAAATAATAGGAGATATAAGAAGATGAACGGACAGGAAAAGTCGAAGAGAACAACAAGTATTATCCCGTCTTAGAGTTGGACATACAAGGATCACCCATCAGCACTACATATCATCCTCTCCTCAACCAACATGCCAGTTCTGCCAGGTTCCCCTAACGGTGGAACATCTTCTAATAAATTGTCCGCAGTTTGAAACAGTAAGAACGAACCCTTTTAAATTCTCTTATACATTTCCTTACAACCCCCTTGAAATTTTCTTAAGAATTGCCATGACTTTAAATTGCTCCAGTATTTTCTTGAAGCGTTCCTCACAAAGCCTTTCAATTTCTTTTCATAACTACTGTCTAGTCTCTTCGGAATTCCTTATAGAATACTTTCCCGAATTCATTGGGAGTTCTCTTCGGAATAAACTGGATTTCAAAAAATAGTGTTAACCATGGCGTTCAGCATAGCAGCCTTCGGATAATTTTCATGATTCTGTAGCTCGGGAAACTTCTCAAATCTTAATGAGGCCTCGGAAATCATTTGAGATACCCAACTTCCAAATATTTACTTAATTTTAGAGCTCATAAAAGCTGTTACAGTTTTATAGAAAAAATATTTTTTTATGATTCGTGATCAAAATGTTTCTTCAAGATCTAAAAAAAAAATTGTCTTGCCTGTTTTCACCATTCCTTACTACGGTGCTGAGTGTGGCCCGCAATTTACGTAGAACCTTGCAATACGGCCCGCCATATGCCATCAGCTGAGCACCACTGATCTAATTTAATTTCAGCAGCTTTCAGCAAACAGCACGTGTAAATTTGAAACGCTTCGTGAAAGATGAGGATGATGACGATGGCGAGGGCGAGTACCCTCCGCGATCTGGTGTGCCAAGGGGATTCCGTGATGTCAAGTTTGGTTCAATTATTTTGGAAATGAGAAACGTTATACCTCGCGACGAAGGTTGTTTGAGACATTTTGGAAGTTAATTGAAGAGAGGATCGAGTTACGGATTCTCAACCGTGTTGATCAGACATTGTTCGTAATGAGTTTGCTGTTCATGCTATTCGGGTTTCGAAAGTTCTGAGGAAGTATAACTTACCAAAACTGACTCTAATTTATTTGCTTACATAAAGTAGAGTTCATTTCTGCAAAAACTTCCTTCTTCTTCTTTGCATTTCAAGCTTAATGCTTATCCCTTTTTAGCTTATTGCGTGCTCTCAACTTAGTGTTCTAGATGCACTTCCACAGTTTTTAATCGAGAGCTTTCGATACCTGTACTATTTTTTTGTATTAGTATTATTGTGTGGCAAGTACAATCATATAATCTATTCCCAGGGAAGTCGAGAAATTTCCCAACCCAAAAAATTCGATCTCGATCACCGACTCCAAACTCTCCGAGCTTGGTTCCTCTACTAGCTGCTGGAGCTTTGTCGCCAATCTGGTTGACAGGATATCCGGACTCCCGAACCTCTTCCTCAGCTTCTCGATGATCAACAGCACGTTCTCCGGCAAAATCAGACGATTTCGAACCGTATCCAATGCTTTCTCCTTCAGAGCATCCTGTAGACGGACCAAATTCTCTGCGTTGGTGACACCACAGGACTGGTTTGCCTGCTCGTAGGCGCTGATAAAGATCGGCCACTCTTCTGCTGCTCCATAAAACTTCGGCAGGCTTCTCGGAAACACCTGTAGAGACGCTATCTGGAGCCGTGTTGGTCCCTCCGCAACCACTTTATTGCCTTTGTAGTCCCCACCGTCGAGGGTTGACTCTAGTGCTTCATCATCTTTCTCGAAAGACGGACGAAGCAGTCTCGGCTTTGCAGAAAGCAATGATTTCATTCATTTCTTGAAACAATCGAACAATGGAAGTGCCGTCGAAGAGTTTACTCAGCATCTCAAAGCGGCCGGCTGGTGGACCACTTGAAGAACTCAATTTTGATGCAGAGCCGTCGTACTATGCCATGGAATGGGTGGAGTACAAGCAACGCACCCAGTCTGTCGACTTGGAAACATTCGGTGCATTCATGGAAGGTCTCGTAGAGAAGGCGTTGGAAGCATGCAAAGGAGAAGGGTAAGAAGCGAGATAAACCACAAACGAAGCCTTTCGTTCACGTCACGGATGGAGATAACGGCCGGTCAGGGAGTGTGATGTCAGCTGGGAAGAATTCGTTGCCGCAACCCCAGTGCCGAGAGTTGAAGTGTTCCGTGTGCTGACAGTCTGGGCATTATGGAAGGAACTGCCAGGAATTGTTGCTGCCTTTACGACCATGGTCATGTCGTACAAGAGCTTCATGGTGGATCAACCGGATACTCGCGAACTCAGGTGCAGTGTAATAGTCATCGTCAGTCGAAATGTGCAGTGCTGTTTAGGATGGTTCCAGTGACACTGTACAATGGCAAGAGAAGAGTCGATATTCTAGCACTCGTCGATGAAGGATCTTCGGTTACTATGGTAGACAGTGAATTGGTAGGAACGTTGTGTGCCGATGGACCAGTGGAACCACTGCAGATTAGCGCACGGAGTATCAGTCGAAGAAAGTGGTGCTTGAGATTTCTGCCAGAGACCGAGTCGCATTTGCGGCAGCCACCCAACCCAATTGCGTTGTCTTTCCTCATAGCTGATTTGAGGCCGACACCGGCGCCGGTGGTGTAGTGGTAAGCGTGATTGTCTCTCACCCCAGCAGGCCTGGGTTCAATCCCAGTCGACGCCACTGGGATGTTCTGAGTCATAACATATCTGATCACGCCTTCCTTCGGAAGGGAAGTAAAGCCGTTGGTCCTCGGTTCATGAGTTGATGGGTCGATAGGTAGGGTTCAGGTGTAGGAGCTGCCTCCCTGGTGACGGTAGCATTGGTACTCAGCACGAAAAACAAGATCGACGGAAAAAAAATCCAGGAAAGAAAGATTTGAGGCCGGGCTGGATAGTTTGACAACCGGTATGTCTCATACGTTTAGCCAATTTTAGCGTCTGTAATATAACAAAACTATAAAGACAATTGTTACACCGGAATCAACACACCGAATGGGAAATTCATTTGCAGTCGGGTTATTCGCCAAAGAGAAGATCGATGAAGAGAATCGATCAAAAATGATAGGCCCTTTTCTCGTGTTGCACGAGTATTTTCATGGCAAAAAATATTTTTAATCTCTATCTGAATGACAAAATCTGTAAAATTTTCGTATTTTGGTCTCAGAGCGGATTTACGTAAATATCCATTGAGCAAATTCATAGTTCAGAAGGAGTTTGTTCTAAGTTTACACACTAAGATTATTTCACCGAAATCTGTGAAATTTTAACGAAATCTCAACAGCTGAACGCTCGGTAAACAGTTCGGTGAATTTTCACCGATTTCCTGTAATTTTTCACTAAATTTCAATGAAAAATTACAGGCAATCTTTGAAAAATCACCGAACTGTTAACCGAGCGTTCAGCTGTTGAGATTTCGTTAAAATTTCACAGATTTCTAAGTGAATCATGAAAAATGACTTAAGTTTGCGTGACCTCCGTGACCAAAGGGTGTGAGTTCATTCCCAGTATGTCGGTATTTTATGATGTGTCGATAGGTAGGGTCCAGGTGTGGAAACTGCCTCCCTGGCGTCGGTAGCATTGGTTCTCAGTAGGGAAAACAAAATCAACGGGAAACATATCAAGAAAAAAAAAACCTTTAAGTCAAATCAGCAAAATTTCCCGGATAATTTGGTCTACTTTGAATAAAAATGCATGACTTATGTTCAAGCATAGCTGTTTCCCGGGAACCGTAAAATATAATTTTTGGAAAATTTCCTAATAATGGTTTCCCGGGATGTCCTGGGTGGAAAACACTAAACCAAAGACCAAAGAATTCGCTCAACACAGAAGGAAGTTTAGGATTCCCACTCAAATCAACCTGGGAGACCATGTTGCTTACAACTGTCACCCATTTGTTTCACTCCGTAACCGCAATCCGCTCAATGTGTGCAAATTAACGCTTCGACAAATCACACATAATACCATTGACAGTCTCGCAGACAGACCATCGCAAAATATAATCCCAAATCCCCCGTCCGAACAAAGCTTCAAAATAACCGACTCACCTGAGCTGCTGTTACTGTTCCGCGAGGACCGATCGTCGTGCAGGACCATACTGTTTTTCAGCATTCCATCCATCACGGTTGGTATTTCCATTATCGCACCTGTCTGTGGCCGATGGAAATTTCTATGGCCCTGATGGTGAGCAAATTTCAACCCAACTTTTTCGCGATGATTGTTGGAACCACTAACAAGCACGATTTTTTTGCTGTTTCACTTTTTCCCCGGTGACACGTTCGAGGTATGTGCGAGCTTCAATCCTTTCCACGCGCGCGATATCTCAGTAGGCAACACATAAAAAAAAATACTGGATGTATGTTGCCAAGTGCAATCTAATTAGCCTACTTTGATGGATTGAGAGCGGCAGTACACACTGAACTAGGAAGCTTTATGACATTAATTACACACCTATTAGAGCGGTATCGTTAGATGGATGTGTGGGTAATAGTGCGGCGAGCTGCAGTGTCACGTTCCTCGGAGGGAGCAGCTGCTCTTAGCTGGAATAACACGTTTGGGTGGTGGAAAACTTTACCATCGTTAACTAGGAGCACTCGGTTTTTTTTTTCACATGTGAGTTTGTGATCCTTCGGGCAAAGTGCCTTTGTGTAATGTCGAAGCTCGGTCAACTATGATGGGATTAGTGGGGTCGCTGAAAATTTTCCCGAGGGTAGTCACTGGGTTTTGAAAGCTGGTTCAGTAGAAGTAGAATTTTGTTCAACGTTCTGAAATGATATGAAGGAAGGGAAGGATTAATGCACTTAATGTAAACATTTTAGATTAAAAGTAAGCATTATGAATCATCATTTTACGGAGGTTGCATTTTGCACTTTATTTCATCATCAGCGCCCACATTTTAGCACCGAAATCACCAAACTTACTTCCTACATTGCATTTACAACTACCATCTAGTAATTTGTTTTGAAACAACTGTGCCACCCGCAAGCAGTTTTCCAATTTTTAAACGTTTAAATTATGCATGGTCCGATTCCGAGAGGAGGGACCAACTTTTAATGCCACCAAATTGAGTGTAACCACTGCAGCTGCTGCCGTTGGAGTTTTACCTGCATGCATCCTCACATAGCACATGAGTGGGTGTAGTTTTCCAATGCAGCATCCACCGCATCATTGGGTGCCCATTCTGTCGGACCATTTTCGGAGCTGCAGCTGAGCTGAGTCCACAGTTCCTGAACGACAACAAAAAACCCTCGCCTTCCCGCGCTCATGCTCATCAACACGAAGGGAATGCACTTTAATAAGAGTTGCTTTACATCCCGGAAAGTGCATGACGGCAACGATAAAGGTAAAATGATGTGTACGGCAGGCGGAAAACCACAGGCTGGGCAGCACCAACCCTTTTTGCGGGAAAATGACATTCCCTGGCATAAAGGGCTGTGACGGTTTTAAAATGCCCTCAAGCGCACCTGACAATGTTGCCCGCTGATTATCGATCGATGACGTGGAAGGTATCCCTTAAAAGTTACATCGGGTGGGCTTGCCCCGGCAGGAACGATGCCATTATCATTTTTCACAATTCGGTTGTTGTCAATGGTGGCAATGGAGCGAAACAGGAACTGTGTTGCTCATTATTCCGCTGAAATCGGATCTACCAATAAGGGATGAAACGCATATTAATTAACGATTTTCGTGTCGGCAATTAGATTTTCGATAAGAGAATTGATGAGGCTGCATTTGACTGTTGTGACGGTATAAGTGCCACTAGAAGCCGGAATTGTAATACTTTATAGCATTACACAAGCAAGAATCCAGCGGTGAAAAACTCTCCCGGATAGCATTTTCAATTTATATCAATTTAAACTTGCTAGTCCCACTACACGGGTGAAGGGTTTGCGATTGCACTTCACTCGTTCTTCCTTTTCCCAGCGGGAAAATGCTCGTTTCCATTCAGATAGACAGCTGCTAACGGAAACGCGAACGGATGGATACAACACCGTCTATCTATCTATACAGATTCGCTACGGACTGGCAGCAACCACAGCTATGGTGCAAGTCTGACGTTACATCTCGTGTCAAAAAGGGTACCCCTGAAGTAGCAGAATTGTATCAAGGGAAATTTATTTTAATTAAACTTTCGCACATGAATTCCGCTTCGAATGGGGTTGAACCTAGGTGAACCAGGTTAACTGTGTTAACGGCGCCGGTGGTGTAGTGGTAAGCGTGATTACTTCTCACACCAGCAGAGCTGGGTTCAATCCTAGTCGGCACCACTGGGATGTTCTGATACATAACCTCTCTGATCACGGCTCCCTTCGAAAGGGAAGTAAAGCCGTTGGTCCCCGGTTCATGAGTTGATGGGTCGATAGGTAGGGTCCAGGTGTTGGAGATGTCTCCCTGGTGTTGGTAGCATTGGTGCTCAGCACGGAAAACAAGATCGACGGAAAACAAATCAAGGAAAAATAAAAAGAAAACCTACGACGAATGATTGTCTGTGGTTGTCTACGGAGGGGGGTGATGGGAGGTTTTAAAAATTAATAAAGTTAAGGGTTGTGTTCAAAGCACGACCGCAATGTTGACATAAAACTATATTGTCCAATTGTTTCGCCCTTATATTACTACTGCGACTACAAAGCTCAAATTGTGCGATGACAGCACTGGCTACGAGATTATTTTTTCTGCCGCATTAAATTATATAAATATATTATTAATTAATAACAAAATAAATTGTTTAGAAATTTTACTCCAAAATGAACAATTCCTTAACATTTTTTTTATAAATAAGGCAGTTGTTAAAATAAATCCTAAAATTTAGAATCAATTTTTGAAATTTGAAAATCAGTTGCTTTACTATTCATTACTAGGTTCCAACCATGTTGGATCGAGCCTGAGTCACATCAGATGCTACCAAAAATGTCGATTCCGGTAGTAATTTCGGATCGTATCAACTATCCGATCCATTGTTGTGGAGTTTTTAGACGTCGTTCGGAGGCGTTTCTACAGGCGACGGAGGAGCTTCTAGTCGATTCCGGTGGATATTTTCGATGCTGATAACTGAACCATCTATGGCAAGCGCATCACCCTCCTCCTTCTCTCCTTCGTCACATTTCAAGCTTATTGCATGCCGCATATTAGCTTATTGCGTGCTCTCAGAAAACTTTGAGAAAGGTTTCACGAGAATCAGAAGAATACTGAGGATAATTTTAAGGTAATTATGCTACAATTATTCAAATTCGAAGTGATTTGCAGAGCGAATTTCAAGAGTTTTTTTAAGATGATTTCTAGAATGTTTTGCAAACGATGTGGGTGTTCCCAGAGAGAGTCGGGGTTTGAGTATTTAAAAAAACCTTGATCAAATCCCAAAAAATCCTGTGAAAGGTTCGAAGATAAATTTGATGCGGTAAACTTGAGATTCTGAGACTTCAGATATGCCTTAAAAAATGTAAATCTTATATGAATATTCAAGACATGCATGATTGATTGAAGTTTTTAAAATTCTGAACTTTTAAACATTGCTAATTTAAAATAAATAAAATGTCTAATATTTCCTACTATTTCAGCAAAAAGATTTGAAATTTTGAAAGGTACTGAACTTCAACAATTTCGCAAAACTCTAGGAAACTGGGAAGCTTTGAGATCTGAGATTTAAATAAATTTTTAATGTTTCGAAATTGGTACCCATTTAAAATTTCACAATTGAAGAATTTTTAATTCAAGACTCCGAGACTATGACATTATTTTTCGTTACATTTCTCTTGCTTTGACGTATTCGGCATTTTTCAATAAATCGTAGCATGAATACGTCACTTCAAATCAAAATGACGTCTGATACGAAGTTGTGAGGAAAAATTATGTCTATCACCCGATTTAAAATCATCTTGATGAACATATTTTCCAACAATCCTGCTGCAGGCTAAATTACCCAACTAACATTTTCAGTTTTATAAACCAACTTTTGCAGCATTGTGCTGTCAAGTAGCTGTAAAAAAGCTGCAGATACAGCTACAGCTACAAGCAGAACCTAGCAAAATAGTTTTGGAGAGCTTTTACTCAATTTTTTCAGAACTATTATTCAATTTGTCAGTCGTACTGAATAACAACAGCCAAAAAACGATAATGTAACTTTTATGCACATGCTAATCAACTTTCAACTTGTAGCTGCAAAATAAAGTCGATACAGTGAATATGTTACTCATTTGATGATTTTTACACAACCAACCGCTCTTGCCGAATAACATAAACCTCAAAAGTGTTTTTCAACCACTAAACAACCTGTACTCAGGTAAAAAACTGTGTTAGCGCTACTTTGGAAGCATTTTTACAGTCAACTAGGTCTATTTTTAGACGTGTGCAGTTTCGCAGCTTTTACTCTGCTCCTTTACAAAGCTGAAGTAACTAGTCGAGAAAAGTGATTCATGTGCACTATTATAAAGCCTCTACTCAGCGATTTTGTTGAAGAAGGGCATGTTGATTTTTTTTTACATCAGTTCAAAGTGTTGGCGTAGCACAGTTGGTAGTGTCAAGGTTTGCCAATGCAGTCGTCTCGAGTTTGATTCCAGGTTCCAGTGCAGGGATAGATAATTTGGTGGTGTGCTTATAACTAATTTCGATTAATTTGATTCGCAGTAAAATAAACATGATAAATCATCCCTCCATACAGAAAAAAACGTAAACAACATTTAACATGGTGTCAAGAGAAAGCTGTGTAGTGATTATTGGAAAATCGGGTAAAGGTTGAGTAAGCGCCTTTCAAGTTCACACACAACTAAACAGCAGGATAACAGCTGTATAGAAGCGTTAATGGATATGGAATAAGAGCTTGCCCCAACCGTCCCAACAGCCATAAGTAGCTGACTAAGTTCGCCAGATTTGCTTGTATAGAGGTTGAGTTAAGGTTTCCTCATATCGTATAACGTTTGAATACAGCTTGAGGGTGTATATATGAAATAAGCAAAGCGTTTACACTGCGAAAATTGATAATTGGGTACCCAACTAACATTTTCAGCTTTGTAAGCCAACTTTTCCAGCGTTGTGCTGTAAAGTAGCTGAAAAGAAGCTGCAGATACAGCTACAAGCAAAAGCTAGCAAAATAGTTTTGGATAGCGTTTACTCAACTTTCTCACAACCATTATTCAATTTGTGAGTCGCACTGAATAACATCAGTCAATAAACGCTTATGTCGCTTCTATACACACACTAATCAACTTTCCACTTGTAGCTGCAAAACAAAGCTAAGAAAGTGAATATATTACTCATTTGATGGCTTCTACACAACCAGCAACTCTTGCTGAATAACATAAACATCAAAAGTGCTTTTTCAACAACTAAACAACCTGTACTCAGCTTATAAACTGTGTTAGAGCAACTTCGGAAGCATTTTCACAGTCAACTAGGTTTATTTTTAGACGTGTGCAGTTTTACAGCTTTTACTCTGCTCTTTTATAACTAGTCGAGAAAGGTGATTCGTGTGCACTATTATAAAGCCTCAGCGATTTTGTTGTAGAAGGGAATGTTGATTTGTTTACATAAGTTCAAAGTGTTGGCGTAGCACAGTTGGTAGTGTCAAAGGTTTGCCAATGAGGTCGTCTCGAGTTCGATTCCAGGTTCCGTTGCTTTGTAAATAATTTGGTGATGATTTGTAACTAATTTCGATTAATTAGATTTTACAGCAAAATAAACTCAATAAATTCCTTCATAAAAAAAAGCGTAAACAGTATTTAACCCGGCTTCAAGAGAAAGCTGTGTAGTGATTATTGGATAACCGGGAAAAGGTTGAATAAGCGCCTTTCAAGTTCACACACAACTAAACAGCAGGATAACAGCTGTATAGAAGCGTTAATGGATATGCAATAAGAGCTTCTCCCGACTGTTCCAACAGCCATAAGTAGCTGACTAAGTTCGCCAAATTTGCTTTTATAGGTTGAGTAAAGGTTTCCTCATATCATATAACGTTTGAATACAGCTTGAGACTGTATAAATGAAATGAGTATAAAGCGTTTACATTGTGAAAATTGTTAGTTGGGTAGTGCTTCAGGCCTACTGAAGTATCAATTTCTTCTTATTCTTTTTATTTTTATTATTCGCATTGCAATCTTATTGTCTATCGAATATTAGCTTATTGCGTGATCTCAACTTAGTGTTTTATCCTGCTATGAATAGACATATAAATTATTTTTTACAAATCCTTAAACTTCCCCAAAAGCCTGGACTTTCCTGAAGTTTTTGGGACTGCCATTAAGATCTCAGAGCCTGTCTGAAGATCTCAATAACTAGGTTGTCTGAGGGTCTTGGATTTTTTTATTAGGTATCTTTAGCCTTCTCAGAAATTTTCGTGACTTCCCTTAAGATCTGAGAACTTCTTAAACTTTACTGCAGTTTCTATGAAGCTCATGGAACCAGCATAAGTTCTCACAGCTTCCCTGAAGAGGCCAACATGCTATAGAATTTCTAATATTTTTCATTATGATACTGCAGTCTGTTCATGAAATTTTTCCGAAATCCCAAGTATTATCTTTTTTTCCTCGAATCATCTATACAGCTCTTTGAAAGTATGTGGACCACTCTGAAGTACTCAAATCTATCCTGAAGTTCTCGTTATTTTTCTGAGGATGTTTCTAGAACTGCCCTGAAATCAATTAAGCTGTCCTCAAAATCTCTTAAAATCGCGACGTTTTCTGCAGTACCTTGAAATTATTCGAGCTTCTGTTGAGTTTCAGAAATGTTTATTGAGATCTTTTAACTTCCCTGATGTTATCTTAAAATCTTTAGTTTTATGAATTTCTCAAAATTTCGCGCTTTTTTTCCAGAAATTCATTTGAACCTCTCAGAATTTTCCTGAACTTTCCGAAACATTCCTGTAAATCATGAAACTAATTTGAAGTTGTTAGAACAGCCACAAGGGGCCTCATAGTCTAGTCAGTAAAGGAACGGTATTACCGGGTCCGGTTGAGGGAATCTTTCGGGTTGGACATTTTCTCGACTTCCCTGGGCATAGCGTATCATTGTGCTTGCCACAAAATATACAAATTCATGCATTGGTATTGGCATCGAAAGCTCTCAATTAATAACTGTGGAAGTGCATTTAGAACACTAAGTTGAGAGCACGCAATAAGCTTGAAATGCGAATAAGAAGAAGAAGAAGAAGTAGAACAGCCATAAAGTTCACGAAACTCACTTAAGACCTAAAGACCTAAAAAGATAATTTAACTTTCCTAAATTTAATGGAACAGCTCTTGAAATTTTCTTGAAATTTATGGAAATACCCTGAGACCCTTGGAACCTAATATTAACGATCTAAAAACTTTCCCGTAGTTCTGGACGATTTTACGTTCTCAGAGCTATCCTGAAGTTACAAGAAGTTCCATGCAATTATCTAAATTAACATTAAATTTTCAAATGTATGATTCCGGCAAAAAAAAAAAAAATGATGGCTTAAAGTTTTTGATATCTTTTTCTAATAATTTTAGAAACATCTATAAGCTCTTCTGTATGGGGTGGTAAGCTTCTTCTTTATGGAACTATCATAGAGTTTTCAGGTTTAAATTGTCCGAACTTCATTAAAGATTCCGTAGTTGTTCTGATGTTCATGACGCATGAGATATCACTTGAAAAACCGACTATCGATCCGAGGCCCGGAGGGCCGAGTGTCATATACCATTCGACTCAGCTCGATGAGATCATAACATGTATGTGTGTGTGTGTGTGTGTGTGTGTGTGTGTGTGTGTGTGTGTGTGTGTGTGTATGTGTGTATGTGTGTATGTGTGTGTGTATGTAACGAAATGAATGCGCTCACGTTTCTCAGCAACCGCTCAACCGATTTGGACAAACTCGGCGCCAAATGATAGTCTTGGGGTCCCATTGAACGCTATTGAACGGTTTTGGAATCGGTGAACCGGTTCCGGAGATATGGCCGGAATAAGATCCGGTGAATATGGGCCTTCACGCTGGATTTAACGGAAAACTTATCAAAACCATCATGCGACATATCAAATTACTACAGAATTCAAAAATAAGATCAATGCAAGTCGTGTTAAGTGTTTCAGACAACATTGGACACACTTGGACATGTTCCGGGTACCCCGGGGAAGTTGCTTGAATATGAATTGAATTAAAACCCATTACATTAAAATACGATGATAGGGTGATTGGTAGCCTCACCAAATAGACTACACCCGGATATATTCCGGGTACCCCCAGGCAGTGGCGTAGCGTCACTGGATGATACGGGGTGGGGGGCTTGGTCACTGATAATGACAATAAAATAAATAAACTTGAATAAGTAAGAAGAGTCTGATCACACCATAGGTGGATAAATTCGGGTTTTTAGAACTTAAATTTACCAGAAGATTTTTTGAAGTTCAAGTAAAATGCTTGAAATTGATGCAATTGTCATGAAGTTTTTTGAAACTGATGCAACTGTCATGAAGTTGATGCAACTGTCATGAAATTTTTGTTTAAGTTCATGAAGTTTCTGAAATACTCCGAACTTGCATTTACATATATTTAAACATTCCAAAGTGCGGTACTTTCATGTAAAACTCGTAAATTAACTGAAATCTTCGAAACTTATCTGAATATTTTGGATATTCCCTAAAATTCTTGGTACATCATATGTAATATCAGTGTTCACTCGGCTGTCGACAAAAGCAGGCCACTCTTGATGTGTGCTACGCGATCGTCTGTTTACTCGGCAGCAATCATTGTGTGGTCCTCCTCATTGTTCTTCATCAGCAGTTCTTTCGGTCGATGCGTCGTCGACTTTGTAAAGCAACCGTTTCGTGATGAGCGTGTGAGTGCTGACCACGTTTTGCGTCCATTGCTGCAATGGACGCACTCTGACCCTCGTTGGCGTACAGCAATTTGCCATACAATGAAACTACTGGATGCGGCTCCAGTTCTGATGGAAGAAGCTTTTTGGATAGCGGAAGATAAAGTGTTTATTGTGTTGTACCTTTTGACTATAGCTTTAAGATGTATTGTTTAGTGACCATGAATCCTCGGCTCTGTTAAGTTAATTCGGTTGAGCCTTATCAAATAAATTAATATACAAAAAAAAAAATATGTAATATCGATATTTTAGCGCCCAGCTTCTTCTTCTTCGCATTTCAAGCTTATTCCATATCGCATATTAGCTTATTGCGTGCTCTCAACTTTGTGTTCTAGATGCACTTCCACAGTTATTAATTAAGAGCTTTCGATGCCTGTACCATTTTTGCATTAGTATAATTGTGTGGCAAGTACAATCATACTCTATGCCCAGGGAAGTCGATAAATTTTCCAATCCGATAAATTCCTAGACCGGACCGGGAATTGAACCCAGCCACCTCCAGCATGGTCTTGCTTTGTAGCTGCGCCTTTACCGACTGAGCTAAGGGAGGCCCCAATCACCCTCGTTCACAACAAAATACGTGTTGAGTGTCGTAACTGGGCATCATCCTACTCGAGATTTGGCTGGATTGCGCTACTTATTCAAATAAGAGGGCTTTCCGTGCCAAGTTCTCGATCGCAGTAGGCTGCTGGTGTTTGCTGACCGGTACTCGGTGGTTGCCTTGGTTACCGTCGACAGAGGGCTCGCTTGGGAACTCTCGCTTCCAAAAGAAGAAGAGGGCTCGCTTGCTCGTCGTTCGGTCGGTTTGCTGCAGTTGCTTGGTTGATTTGCTGGTTCAGCCGGATTGCCTTGGTACCGTCGTTCGGTCGGTTGGATATTATTCCTGCTTTCGAAGTAGATGCTACCTTTTCAGCGTATTGATGTAAATACATTTCATCAATTTTGGTACACTGGAACTATTTTAAATAAGTACGATTACATTAGAAAAAAAAAATCACCATCTTAGCGCCCCTTGGTGGGACTTTGTATGGGAGCGAGCTGTCAACGAGTAGATTTAGTGTCAACGATCAAAAATTTAAATCTTGATTTAAAAATCGAGATGAATGTCTACGGTATCGATAAAAATATCGTTGTGCTCAGAAAACGAAGCTTTATCAGATGATGCATAAAAATCGTTTTATTTTTCAAAGTTAAACAACCCAATTAACCAGAAACACTTCGAATTAAGGTTAGGTTTTCTCCAGGACGCTAGAAAAATGCAAGCAAATATCGAAATTATATGATTGATTGCGAATATCTCGCGATTGGAAAATTTTAGCAAGAAATTTCTCTCATCAATTTTCGACATCAGAAAACAAGGCGTTTCCGTGACGGGAGAAAAGTGGTTTCCCTAAAACAGTCGCCGAATATTGATACCGAGCACGTAATCCTACGTCAAATTTACGGTCGTGTCTTGGAAACAACCTCTTACTTTTCGGTTCTGCTCAGAATTCCTATGAATTGTTTGGAATGCTTCTCATAATTTCATTGGAACTCTCTTTTTGAATTTTTGTGGAATTAGCACCGGAATATCCTTGGAAATTTCAGGGTGTCCATCTAACCGGGAAAAAACCGGGAGAAATGCAGGAAAACCCAAATTGCACCGAGAAAGATCATAAATAATCATCCCAAGTAACAATTTTGGTTTTATCATAGTATTGTAGGCCAAAATTTCGTCTTGAAGAATCATTTAAACCTTTATAAAACAAACTTGCAATGTTACTTGGAATCAATCAATTTTAAATCACATCTACCGTTATATTCTCATGTTTACATATCTGTTCACAACTTTCATATTATGTCTTGCACTGTAAAAAATTATTAAAAAATCCGCAAATGTATTGCACATTTTGCTCTCACTCGAAATACGTTCGTGCACGGGGCAGTTGGGGATTTTGCCGTTATTCCTACCACGATAGCATTCATGGTTTTTTTTTTTAAATTTCGTTTGGTGTGACTATAATAAAAAAAAAATAAAGATCTGAATTCCAGGCATTTTGGAAAACCTAATAAACAAAATCAATGATATTAAGGAGTTTCACGAAGGTTTAACCATTCTATCATTTAGTCTTGTTGAATCTGCCGCACTTCAAGATCAGATATCCGGCAAGGGGTCGACTACCTGGAAAAAAATCCTGGAATTTCAGGGGAATTCCATTTCAGTCCTGGAAAATCAGGAAGCACAGGGAATTTCTTTAGAAATCAGGGAAATATTGAACAGTATCACAAATCTCGCTTGTCTCATACAATTTAATTACTCGGTGTAGTTTTAGGATGTTTGTAAATTAATAAAATCCATAGAATCGTGAGCTTGTGGGTGCTCAAATGAATTATTTTAATAAGGAACATAGTCTTCTCCAGCTGCATATGTATAATATCAAAATTACCGATCCATTACTGTAAGAACTATGATTTTACACGCGAGTGTTCGTGAAATTCTGCTTGGTGAACTGAATTTTGAAGATTTTTGGCCGTCCCTGAGTTGAAGTGGGATTCAGAGGATCGGTAAAAATCTATTTACATCTTTGAGTAGACCTATACATTGTTGGTTGTGACACAATTCATGCTCCAAGTGGATTAGCGCGATTCTGGGTGGCACTGTTTTGGTTTGGAGCGTCTTTTTGAAAATGCAAGAATGGAAAAAAAAGATAAGAGATATATTTCTGAATACTTGTAGTTCCTCATTGTGTGTTTAAGAGCCGGATAAATTCAGACATTGAGCTATCCAATGAAATTTTAGAATTATGATCCTGCTTGGAAGGATGGATTTTTTGATTGCTTGAAGTAGCAGATTATGATTAAATATTGCACTCAGGGTCACATGGACCAAAATTTATAATTTTGTGAAAGCACAACTCTGAATATCAAATTTTCGATTATGTTGATGGAAAGAAAGTGGGGGGCAATCCCAAATAATTAAAAAGCGTGGTTAGTAATAATCCGACTAATAATTTGCCAAAGCCCTTTATTAGTCGTATGTTAGCTTTATATAGAAAAATCAATCCAAATTAGCGGGCTTATTGGTTACCTCCAAAGTAATAATTTGGGTTTATGAGGATTCTGTAAACCATGATTTAGACTTGTAGAGTGATTTAAAACCTAAAAAAAATTGTAATGTTGCTGTTACATCCCAGCTTATGTGAAATACGTGCTTGTGAACGATTTTCCACCGGAGGTATCCCGCTGCCATCAAGCGTTTGGTTAAACGTGTTATCCATAACAAATGTGCAATGGAGATGAGATGGGCATTGAATTGTGCACGGGGAATATATTTTATAACAAGGATGTTGGCGTAGTAGGCAATCAGCTTTCCGCTGTTACGTGGTTGGGAAGCCCTCCCTGGCAACGACCTGTTACATGTTTGTGAAAATTCAAGACCAACAATTGAAATGGCCTTAACTCCATTTTGTAAACATACCTTGTAAGGCCATTTTCTCGCGAACAGAAACCTTCATTCGCAAACCTAAACCACAATCGGGTAGAGGAGAATTTCCCCTACCTGTTCATTATGTTAGTTTGCCTTTGCAGACTTCGGTTCGCGAGAAAATGGCCTTACAAGGTTTGTTTACAAAATGGAGTTAAGGCCATTTCAATTGTTGGTCTTGAATTAATAACTGTTCATTCCACAATCGCACTTCGTGTTAAACCGTATACTTCGTTTGAAGTCTCCCGCTTGTCCCTTCAAGAGGTTATGGGCACCACCGCGAAGGACGTTTCGTGCAACATCCCGTTGCTGCGTGGAAGCGGAGCTAACGTCCAAAACTGGAGTTATCGAGTGCGCCTGTTCCTGGAAGCCAAAGGCTTCGCGGATGAGCTGACCGAGGTGGCTCCAACGGAACAAGCTGCAAAGAAGAAGTTTGAAGAAACAGACCGGATCTCCAAGGCGTTACTGGTGGGTTGCCTGTCGGACGAATGCCTCGAGATCGTTCGAGAGAAGGCGACCACGAAGGAAATGTGGGTCAGTCTAGAGGCGGCTTATGCGAAGAAGTATGTCACGAGCCAAACGTTAGTACGAAAGCAGTTGGCTCGTTTGCGGATGAAGGAAGGGGACATGTGGACGCATCTACTTGAATTCGACGGGTCCGTGAGAAAATTGAAGACGGCCGGAGCAACTCTGGCGGAAAGTGATCTGGTGTCGCAGATTTTCTTGACGCTTCCAGACTCTTTCGATCCCCTAGTCACGGCCCTGGAGAACGGCGCGGAAGAAGACCTGAATTTTGACCTCGTCAAGCAGCGTCTATTGGCTGAAGAAAGGAAGCGATCCGACCGGCAGGGCGATTAAGTTGAAGACACGTTGGCAGCGTTCTCGGGTGACTCAAGATCCCAAAAGAAGTCCCAGAAATTCCTCGGTAAGTGCCACAAATGCGGGCGTCGCGGCCACATGAAAAAGGATTATCGCCAGCGTGAAGCCAATTCAGCGAAGAAGCATGCCATCAGTTTCATGGCCGATGCAAACATTGCGGAAAAGCGGCCTGGACGAATCCTTTTCAAGCTTGATTCCGGGTGCAGTGACCACCTGGTTGGCGACAAGTTCGTTTTTGCTGCCCTGAAGAAGATGACCAGTCGCGTGGAGATCAAGGTCGTCAAGGAAGGAGAAGCTATGCTTGCTGAACAGATTGGCGACCAGCAACAAAGGTGTACATTTCAATCTGAAGAATGTGCTCTACGTTCCAGAACTACGTGAAAACCTGATATCCGTCAGGAAGATGGCCAATGCTGGGATCGATGTCTTGTTTTCTGGAAACGTAGCAGTTCTGAAGAAAAGTGGTAAGTTACTGGCCACTTGACACCTTCGAGGCAGCCTGTACGAGCTTGAGCTGTCGTTGGAGGAAGTTGAAGCGAATCACTGCGAAGTATCGATTGAAGATTGAACGCGGATTGAAGACTATGGCCCGGAAAGGAATGCTGAAAGGTATGAATGAAAAAACAAACAAAATAGATTCATTCTGATGTTTGCGGACCGATGGTTCTTGGTACATAGTCAGTTTCATCGATGACCATACTCATTTCCCGATGTGTGCAAATCAGAGGTATTCGAGAAATTTCAGGAATTCGAAGCAAAGGTCACGGCTATGCTGGGAAAGTCCATTTTAAGAATGACGGTGGGCCAGGGACGAGAGTACTGTTCCACAAATCAGATGCAGTTCTACAAGAGAAAAGGGATACAGCTAGAGACAACGATTGCGTACACGCCCCAGCAGAATGGTTTAGCGGAGAGGTTCAACCGAACCTTGATTGAAAAAGTCCGTTCCGTGCTCATCCAATCCAATGTGCCGGAGCAGCTGTGGTCCGAAGCAGCCCTCGCCTGCGTTTACTTGATGAACCGAAGCCCAACAAGTGCATTGCCCTGTGGTGTTACCCCGGCTAAGATGTGGTTCGGTATCAGACCGGATCTGGACAAACTTCGTGTGTTTGGCTGCAAGAGTTTCGTGTTGATTCCAAAGCAGCAAAGGCGTAAGTTGGATGCGAAGAGCAAGGAGATGGTCATGGTTGGGTACGCTCGTCCTTCCCGTACGCTGTGATGCAGCAAGAAGACGATTTCCCATTGACCGTCCACTTCCCGTTCGAGCAAGAGGGGGAACGTTGCCAGCCGGCCCCCACAGATAAAATTCGTGAAGCCAATGATGAACCTGAAATCAATCCAATTGAAGCAGAACCCAACGATGATCTTGAAGAACCGGTTGAAGAACCAGGAAAATGCACTCCCTTCGCCCACAGAAAGACGCGAAATTCCTAGTGAATTGTCGTCGAGGCTTTGCGAACGGGGGCGCAGGCTCCGCGGTAAGTTATTTGATTACTTTATCGGTTTTAGAGCTATTTCTGGTGAATTGATTTCCGTAGATATACCCGAATCGTTTGATGAACTGCCCCAGCGTGCTGACCGAGCCATGTGAATGGCTGCGGTACGAGATGAGTTACGTTCCATGGAGGAGAACAGGGTCTGGCGTCTTACGAGCTGTCCGAAGGGAGTGAAGCCTCTGAAATCGAAGTGGGTGTTTCGGCTGAAGGACGATTCGGCCGGCAATGCGGTCAAACATAAGGCGAGACTGGTGGTGAAAGGATTCCTGCAGAAGGCTGGAATCGATTCGCTCCTGTTGCAAAACTGGCCACCATCAGGACGGTTCTCGCGGTTTGAGTGCAACAGTGTTTCCACTTCCATCAAATGGACGTCAAGACGGCGTTTTTGCACGGCGACCTGAAAGAGGAATTGTACATGGCGGTTCCCGACAGTGTTGCAGCGTCCTCTAATACAGTGTGCCGCTTACTAGGGACTTGACCCTCAAGCAATCTCCAAGGTGCTGGAACGAAAAGTTCAACGATCGGTTGCTGAGTTTGGGATTTCGTCGATCGCTGCACGACTACTGCCTCTACGTGCGGGTGGTACCAGAGGACGAAATTTATATCATTCTGTGTGTGGACCATTTGCTCATCGCTGGGAGGAAGATTTGGCTCTTCAACTTTGTTCTAGTTAATTGGTTATTCTAATGCGATGATTGCGCTTAGCGCTAATTTACAGGATACCCTTTTAAGGTTTTGTTTCCGTTTGAATTCAAAAATGTGATAACCTACCTGCTTGAGCAAAGAAACCTACCTAACTACTGAAACTAGGTTGCCAAATCACGAATGATCTGGTGGTTTGATCGCAGAAAGGCAACTCTGAACCTTTCCAGCGTGGAAGTCTTTCGCTCTTCGAGTGTTTGAAGACCGGCCAGGTGGTGAATCTCAATTACGAGTTCGCGGTGGCCTGTTAAGGATCATTCTAAGGATCTTGTTTTGGATCCTCTGAACCTAAAGGTGGTGACATTTAGCACAACTCTCCCAGCTTGGCATACCATACTCAATACCTGGCAGAATGATCTGCTTGTGGACAGCAAGCTGGTTTTTGAGGGACAGGGTGGACTTCCTGTTTATCAGAGGGAAGAGCGACCTGATCAAGATGTTACGCTTGGTGGATGCCTTGTCCACATGAGATCGGAATAGCAATTTGCTATCGAGGGTGATACTGAGGTAGATTACTTCACTCGACCATTCAATGGGAGTGCTATCAAGATGAATCTTGACGTTAGCAGGTGGAACAAGCCGAGGTGAATTCGGGTATGGAAACAGAATGGTTTGTGTTTTAGCTGCATTGATATGTGCAGATGCAAGACAGCAGTGCTATTTTATAACTTTTCAGGTTCAAGCAGAGGGTTTGAAAAAATCATTGATTTCATGAAAACAGTGATAAAATGAACATTTGAACATTTTTATAAACTTTTATTGAGGAAAACTGGAAAGCATTTACATCAGCAGATTTGTAAAGTTGTTTCCTGTCGATTTACGTATTTGGATTTTAATTTCATCTATAAATGACAAAGTTACAAGCGTTTAAAACCTAACACGAAATACACACATTTTTTTATTATTTTCTCCTTAATATAGTCTACAAAGACGTAGTTTTACGTCACAAACTGTCTACGTAGTTTTTGGACAGCACCAAAATGGAAATCATAAAATGAAAAAAAAAAAAAATGATAAAGATTAACACAAATACAGTGTCTTCGCGTATTTGGTAACACATTTTATTTTTTTTCTAGAACGTCCATCGAACGCCAAATAAAGTTCGAAATTCGCTAAAGTTCGAAAACAGAAAGTTAACATTTCGAGTATGCTAAATCGAAAACGATTGAGAAGATGCCATCATCAATCAAACTCATTTGAAAATCTAGGGATATATGCGGCAGTCAAATACAAACAAACGTCACCTTCCGTGCATGAATAAGCAACACTAATTTGACTTCAAATCATTCCCTCTCACGGGAAAAACCCTGCTGACAACATGCGACTTAAAATCCATAAATGCCTGCCTTCATCGAATGTCCCACTCAAAGCCTGTCCAATAATCAGGAATTTCATTAATGTATTCAACAATCTCTTAAAAGACCTGCTTCCGACACACACAACATGCCAGCTTCTGGAAAAAAAGGAACAACAACGGAGAAAGGATACCAAAATGACCAACCGGCGCCCTCACAAGCAATGGCAACCGAACATTCCTAGTCGCATTCTCCAGGTCCCCATCATCATCATCGTAGTCGTTGAATTGATTTTCACAACTCTTAGGTATATAGGCTTGTAGGTATTTCAAAGTATGAAACCCTTGCTTTGGCTTTTTTCCTCAATTGGAAAAGGATGGGTCACCCCGACGGGGTGGGTTAAGCGCAAATTTAATTTAGTTCCAGCTTTGAAATTCCACCCTTCAGGAGCTACATCCGCTCCTCGTCCGCTGCTGCATCCAGAAAAATATCCCTCGAGGGCCATTTATCATATTTGTGCGCCTTTTTCCTCCTGGTTGAGGGTTTTATCCGTCTTCTATTTTACTAGATTCGGGTGGAACGAAAAGGGTCTCTGGAGAAGAGCTTTACTGTTTGTCTCGCTGTCTTCTTTTTCTCCCTCTCTGTCTTTTCCAATAGTGGGTCTTTGGGTTTTTGGGACGAGATTTTTCCGGGGTCGTAGGGGCGGATGGGTAGTTGCCCTATTTGGAAAGCGAAAATTCGCGTGTAACAGCCGATGGCACCAGTGACATTAGCAGCTGGGTTGGAATTCTCGGCGTGTTGTCGTGTTTGTCAGTAGAAAGAATGTCGTCGAACGACGAAAGAATGGAGGGTGTTTGGAATGTGATCATGGAATCCACTTTTGCAATATTGCCTTGCATATGCTTATTCCACTTTGATCAAAAGTTCGTTCTGAAAAATATCGTAGCTTTCCAATCATCAAAATAAATTTGATTTGAGCTTCTGATCACATAAATTCAAAACCTATTTCGTCAAGTAACGCCAGAATTAATTTTAACCCACGAAGCGTCGCAGTTCATTACCACTCCTCCTAGTAGGGTGTGAAATCCAATATACGAAATGATTGAATTTTCACTCAAGAGCGGTGCATCACCAACGGGGTGACATCGCATGCGAGTAGTAATTCAATAATGAACGTATCCCCCCCATCCCTCTCCAGCCAAACTTGCAGCTAATGCGCTTTCTACAAAGTAAATGATGGATTCTCATGAAAGATATTGCGGGGAACACTACGTGCTGTCATCCAGACGTGCTATTCCAAACCTCATCGTGCTGAGAACACCCCCCGAAAGCGAGAGGCGAACGTGTGACAGATTGTGTGAAACTCGAGCAGAAGCTTATCAAAATATGGCTGCCTTCGAGGAACGAACGATGGAAAATTTGGAATCCACCAGCGTTGCCACGGACGGAAAGTATTCCATCAATGAAGCGTAATTTAATATTGAAAGGAATAAATTTGATGCACTTGCTGCAAATTTATCCGGTAAATTGCAAAACTGACTCATGTACAACAACCCTTCGTTGGTTCCGAATCGCCAAACAACTTCCCAACCAACTATAGGACTCGAACAGCGCGTGCTGATCTGGGTCGAATTGGATGGAAATGTTTGCACGTTTTGCAATTGTCAACGATTTTTCTTTCGATCAACATACACACTTTGGCACAAGAGCAGCGGAAAACGAATGAAGCGTGACAATGTGCAACATGCATACGAGCTAGGAGTTTGCACACAGAATGCGATGCCATCAATATCCCACGAACGAGCGAACGATGGGTAGGTACCTGAAGCCAGAAGGCAATCCACTTATCTATTCAGGTTAGACCACAGACAAGCAGACGTGAACAGTAGGAGATTTTTTGTTTTTTTTTTTTATCGGACGAAATGGGCCGAAGGGTCTCAGAATTTTATGAAATTTTTCCCACAGGTAGAGGATTACTGGTTATCCGTACAGTGCTACAGTGCTACCGATGCCAGGAAGGCAGCTCCCACACCTATCTATCTACCCACCAACTCATGGACCGGGAACCACCGGCCTTACTTCCCCCTTCACATGAACAAGGAAATCACAAATTCAAGCACACTAGCGCCGCGTAGTGAAAAAAAATCCAAACTTCTGTTCACCAACCATTAGGTTTTGATCTACTGAACAACTTTGCGCAAGACAGTAAGCTTCTATATGTCCAGGATCGCGAGATATTCCATGTTGGTCCCTATTAGGTCAAATCCCATATGCTACGCGTACTTCATTTACGCGATTCCCTCGCCTAAACGGAATCATTCGAGACCAACGTAAATGGAATTCGTGTAGACCGAGTTCGGGTTCTTCGGGGGGAGAGTGTATTTCAATTTAACGTTAAATGTGTGAACGATGTTTCCGAAGTAAAAGATGCGTCTGATTGCCTGTGGCTATACAGCAGAGACGGTGTTGCTGTGTGTGGTCTTCAGGTGAAATGCTAACGAGTGAAAATGACGTGGATTCAAAGTTCCGCAACTATGTTCTGTTATGAACATCAGGCAATATAAATGTAATTGGAACACCAAGTTTGGATTTTCTAATATTGTGTATAAATTGATCATAAAATTCTAAAGGCTTCGATGTTACGCTTGAGGAATTTCCAAAACAATTTAAGAAATGCAAGTTCAGATCAATATGATTTATATCAGAAGAGTTGACCTTGCCACATTTTTAGGAGACACTAAATCACTACAACCAACAATGTCTCGCATAGTGTTCTTATGTTCAAATCTTGTGCAAGAGTGTCTTCGTATATCACTATTAGCTTAGCACAGCTTATCTTAGATTGACGGCAGTGATTGTCGATCATGCCTGGAACGTTGAAGGTTTGATCGGCCAGTGGAACCTTTGGTATGTTCCACGATGCGGAATTGATGGCAATCGTTGGTAGATTGGCCGTGGGCTTTTTCGTGATCAAGAATTCTAGTGCGGTGGAATAGTACGTGGTTCATAATTTTGATCGTTGCTGTGATTTGCCGCTTGATTTGCTTCACAGATTCTCCTATTCCGGCTACTGCGACATCGACCGGGGCTTGACGGGTGGCAAGTGCATTTGCCAGCTTCTTGGTTTGACATCGCTGCTTGTCGACGATGTTGAGCACAACCGTTTCCAAGAGGACCGTGCTTCTGCTTGACTGGACGGAGAGGTTCGCTTTGGGTGTATTCGATGATCCAATGGTCCCCAAGTTCGCTGACGTGGTTGGAATTGGTTGCTGCGTAGGTGTATTCGACGAGCCGATAGTAGTAGCCTTGGGTGCAGGATTCGGAAACATCTTTGGAGGTGCAGCTTGATCATTTATTTATTTATTTATTTATTTGTTTAATTTATCATCTGACTGTTGTCTACATGAAATATCTTAAAAACTATACCCTTCATGCGTTTCTAATACGAGTCAAAAAGCGAGCAGAAGGTTCCCCAAATTCAAACAATTCTTCAACAGCCGTGAACATACGCATCATAGTTGTTAGTGGTTCGTTGTAACCGAATGCTGTTCGATGGTATCGTGGTTGGAATAGGGTACCACTTCGTAATGTTCTCGGCGGCATTCGGTTATCTAACAGCGACTCACGCAGTCAACATCCCCATTCAATAACTTGGCAACAAATGCTGCCTGTTGATTCTTCTGTCGACGTTCCAGGGTTTCCAAACTCCGCAAATTGCAGCGATCAGAATACGGCGGGAGATTTTGTGGATCGCTCCACGGTAGGTTACGCAATGCCATTCTGATAAACTTTCGCTGAACACCTTCGATCCTCAAGTTCCAGGTCAACTGATGAGGAAACCAGACCAAGGAGGCGTTTTCCAGGATAGGTCGAACAAGGGAGCAATAAAGAGCTTTCAAGCAGTGTGGGTCAGAGAAGTCTTTTGATATTTTCGACACGAATCCTAACTGACGGTTAGCCTTGGTGATCACAGCAGTACGGTGGAGGTTAAACGATAATTTATTATCTAGTAGAACACCTAGATCGCTGAACTGGTCAGTTCTTTGCAGTATAACACCGTTGATGGCATAATCGAAAATAATCGGCTGCTTGATGCGGTAAAACGACATTACCATGCATTTTGGTATGTTCACGGTAAGCCTATTCCGATTGCACCAACTAACGAATAGATCCAATAGCGATTGAAGACGAATACAATCCTCAGTACATCGCACCACGAAATTCAGCTTTAGGTCATCGGCATACGGAAACCTGCAACCATCTCCAAGTACAAGCAATACGTCGTTGAAGAATAAAAGAAACAACAACGGGCCAAGATTGCTACCCTGTGGTACGCCCGACGAGTTCGTAAAATACGAGGAAGAACTGGAATCAAGTTTAACCCGCAAAGACCTGCAAGTCAGGTACGAGTACAACCAGGATGTCAACCCATTTGATGTGCCGAGTTTGGATAGCTTAGCCAACAGAATATCATGGTTGATCGTATCAAACGCTGCTTTTAGGTCCGTATAGATGATGTCTACTTGCGCCCTATTCTCCAGTTGTTCGAAACACGTCTGGGTAAAATCCAGGAGATTTGTAGTAACCGAACGTCCTGGCATGAAGCCATGTTGGTCGCAGGTTGGTCATGCAACAACGTGTGGTGTTTGGCGTGACACGATCTGCATGAGAACCTTGATTTGCACACCTTCGCTTGGTGGTTCGGGCGGAAACAGTTCTTCAACTCACGACAGGTAGGTTAGTAAACGTCTGACATTCAAACAGCTGGTGCTTCTCTAACACGCATGACATTGCGTAGCATTCGGCTTGGTTTCGTTTGTAGCAGTGTTGACAATGGATTCTTCGGGGTGCCACCAACCACATTGGGGCTAGCTCCTCGAGAAAGATGCTGCAGATCGTTCGATACTGACTTCAACATGCGTCCTTGTTGCGTTAGGATTCAATCAATTCATCATACTTAACTTCGTCTTTCCGTCGAGTCTCTTGCTCCCAGGCGCGTAACGTATATGAATCGAGCTTACAGCATATGATGAATGTAAGGGGAGTGTCCCAATGCACAATGGATTCGCCAAGTTTCCCCACAGCCTTCACATGACGTTGGAAATCATCCACCAAAGTGTTCAGCTTCAGAGCTGATTCACGTTTCATCGGCGATAATTCAAACAACCGTCTGAATAGCTCAAGAACCGCTTGTTATCGTATCTCTTCACCAGTGCTTCACAAGTTGATGCGTAATTGTCCGCTTGGATATCTACACTCTCAAAGGGTTTTCTGGGATCTCCTTCGAATGATTGTAGCAAGTATTGCGAGGAGGAAATTGATCGGTAGTCGATGGTGGAAACTGGTCGAATGCAGAAATGCAGACCTCATTGTTGGGTTCAGGAGAGGTTGGTTCCGTTCCCGTGTGGAGAGAAAAAAGCCCTTCAGCCTGCAGAAGCGATTCTCGAAATCGGTTTGCATCTCCATGTGTTGCTCGAAGTTTTCCACTGCATCCAACTTCTCTATCTCCGACTGTACATGATAAAATTCCTTATTCGTCCTATCCAAAGTATCTTTACTTAAGGGTCCTGTGCATCACCAGCGGTACAAAGGGCCAACGTGAAAGACTACCATCCTGGGCGGCTGATCGATTTTGCCTTGACCTGGGCCCAGGTCAGATTCCTATCGACTTGCTTAATTTCCTTATTTAGGCTCGGCCGCCATGAGCCCCTGGGTCTGCCTCTGCTGCGATGTCCTGCTGGATTCCAATCCAGCGCTTGCTTGCAGATTTCGTTTCCGCCCCGTCGAAGTGTGTGGCCGACCCACCTCCACTTTCGCTCTCGAATTTCTGTTGCTATTGGCTTCTGATGACATCGACGATGGAGCTCGGCATTCGAGATCCAGTTGTGAGGCCACCAGGCACGAATTATATACCGCAGGCATCGGTTGATGAAGACCTGCAGCTTTTGAGTGTTCTCCGCTGATACACACCACGTCTCGCTGGCGTATAACAACACAGATTTCACGTTCGAATTGAAAATTCGGATTTTGGTGCGTTGACTTATCTGGTTGGATCTCCATACGTTTCGTAAACTCGCAAAGGCAGCCCTAGCCTTCTTGATTCGTGCACCTATGTCGCTCTTGGTCCCGCCGTCCGCCGCTATTTGGCTGCCAAGATATTGGAAACGTTCGACCTTCTCCACTGCTTGCCCCACTACCGTAAAGTTGGAAGGGTTGATATCCAACGATTTGGTCTTGTTGACGTTGATGGTGAGACCCGCCGCAGAGGAGCGTTCGGCTAGGACATTGAGCTTACTCTGCATATCAGAGCGCCGTTGTGCTAGTAGAGCAACATCATCAGCCAAATCGAAGTCGTTGAGATGCTCCATGGTGATAGGCTGCCAAAGCACCTCACGGTTCGGTACACGGTCAATTGCACCTACCATGATCTCGTCGATTACGATCCTTGTCTCACACCAGCGACTACCCGGATAGGGTCGGACAAGGCTCCGTTATGCAGAACTCTGCACGTGTAAGCCTCATACTGCGCTTCGATAATGTTGACGATTTTATCCGGGACTCCCTTGCGTCTCAGAGCGCCCCACAGATTCTCGTCATTGAGACGGTCGAAAGCTTTTTCGTAGTCAATGAATACCAAATAAAGGGACTCTTGGAATTCATTGACCTGCTTCAGGATGATGCGGAGCGTGACAGTGACACAAGATCTTCCGACACGGAATCCTGCCTGCTGCCGTCGGAGAGTCGCGTCAATCTTCTCCTGCACACTTAGAAATGATTATTTTTACACGAGACGTAATTCAGCTTTGACGTAAATCTAGGAACGTAAACAAACATGGCATTTAAAATGAAGTGTCCTGAAACTGAAACATGCGCAACTCGACGAAAAAGGCGTTTGATTGAATTGATTTTCTCGTCCTTTTCAACTGATTCTTATGTCAAAAGGGTCGCTTGCATGTGTCGGTCTCAGGGCACTGAAATTTACATGTCTTTTTCGTAGTGTGTGTATCCGATTCAGGATAACTTTGCACAGAACTTTGAGAACAATACACAGTAACATAATGCCTCGCCAATTGTCGCACACAGTCAGATCTCCCTTCATTGGGACCTTCACTAAGATGCCCTGCATCCAGTCAGCCGGAAAAGTCGCGGTGTCCCAGATATAACAGAATAGTTGATGTAACATTCGTGCGGATAGCATGGGGTCAGCTTTGAGCATCTCTGCTGATATGCAATCGACCCCTGGAGCCTTGTTGGATTTCATGCTTCGGATAGCTGCTTCAATCTCCTGCAGTGATGGGGCCTCGGAATTGACGCGAGTGATGCGCCGCACCCTAGGCGGATCATGCTGAGATGTTGATGGCTGGTTGGCCGTCGAAACTTGAAGAAGTTGTTCGAAGTGCTCAAACCAGCGTTTCAGCTGGTCAGTGGGGTCGGTAAGCAATTGTCCAGTCGTGTCCTTCACTTGCAGCCTCGGGTTCATCCTTGCTCCACTCAGGCGTCGTGAGATATTGTAGAGGAGGCGTATATCGCCAGTGTTTGCGGCTTTCTCCCCTTCGTCGGCCAGGGAGTTCACCCACGCTCGCTTGTCCCGTCTACAAGAGCGCTTGACTTCCTTCTCTAGTGCCGAGTACCGTTGACGGGCTTCGTTCTTGACTCCTCTGGTTCTCGCCCGCTCTATCGCGGCTTTTGCTTCTCTAGCTCCTCAATATTCCGCCAGGTTTCATCTGTGATCCACCTCTGGGTGCGCAGCTCACCTAAGTTGTTCTCGCTCGTTTCTATAAAGGCATTCTTTATGGCCGTCCATTGTTCTTCTACGCTGCCACCTTCTGGAACGTCCGTAGCTCGAGTCTCAAGTTCTTCAACAAAAGACCTTTTTACCGCTGGATCTTCAAGTCGGCGTGTGTTGAATCAACACCCGAGTATCTCGGCAAGTTGCTGGATCCGCACCATGCATAGGCGGATTTCACCGATTAGAAGGTGATGGTCAGACGCGATGTCGGCGCTGCGTTTATTCCGGACATCAAGAAGGCTTCGTCTCCATTTTCGGCTGATGCAGATGTGGTCGATCTGATTTTCGGTATGTCCATCACGGGAAACCCACGTGACTTTGTGCACTGGCCGATGGGGGAAGAGCGAGCCCCCGATCACCATGTCGTTATTGCCACAAAATTCTGCAAACAGCTCACCGTTCTCGCTCATTTCGCCGAGACCATGGCGTCCCATTACACGCTCATAGTCTGTGTTGTCGGAGCCGATCTTCGCATTTAAGTCGCCAGTGTAGATCTTGATGTCACCCTTTGGAACCTTATCCACGACGGCATTCAGTTGACTGTAAAAATTCTCCTTGTCCTGTAGCTCGGCAGCATCGGTTGGCGCATAACATTGGATTATGGTAAGGTTACGAACCCGCGTTCTAAATCTGGCAACGATTATCCTCTCATTAACAGGCTCCCACTTGATGAGCGCAGCACTTGCCTGAACGCTAAGTAGGAGACCAACTCCACGATGGCGGGGAGCGTTTTCACCTCGAATACCAGAGTATAGTAGTACCTGTCCCGACGGCAGTTTGTGTTCTCCAAAGTTTGGCCAACGAACTTCACTCAGTCCCAGGATTTCTAGCTTCATGCATCGCACCTCGTTGGCGAGTTGTGCCAGTTTACCCTGCTGGGCTAACATCAATACATTCCATGATCCAATTCGTGTCCGTTGTTTTGCGCTAAAAGTCGTTGCCGTTATATCAGTTCGATGTCTTTCTCTGTTGATTTCTGTAACAATTGTAAAGGTTTCAGAGACAGTAGGTGGTTGGCCTAAGGTCTCCTATCCGCCATGATGGGGCTGCCATCTAAGGTGTAGCTTCCGGGGAAGAGCATTTCTTATTCAGACGCTGGATGCCAGTCAGACGCTGTTTGAGCCGCACCTCCATGGTGAACAGACGCTCGGGTTGGCGAAGCATTTCCTCTATCACCGTGCTATGGTTACCGCGCCAGTGTTCACGTCGCACCTCCTCACTCTGCTATTGTCGGATTGACAACATTGCCCAGGCTACGCCAACCAGCTGTGTCCATGTTTCAGCTGGCAGTCTTTTGTGATCATATGACTCGTGGAGGCGTGAGGTAGGAACTTGTGAGGACCGGAGCTAGGTATATCGCTCCTTCCAGATTGTCACTCACCATTTTGTAGCCCATCCAAAGTATCCAGGTGGACAAAAACTTCGCCAGAATCCCACTCGTGCTTGTAATCCGTAACGAACCTATCCACCACATCTCGAAGTGCCAATATCCGTTTCAGGGCCAGCTTATCCTCCGTCAGCTTCTTCTCCTTCTTTGATGCCACGAACGTGAAAATCACAAGAAATCGAACGATTTATCCTTCCCGCCGCGCGTTGTGTTGCTCAACCGCGAATTACGACGGAAACACCACGGATTTTGTACGTATAGCTCCTTCCCGTCGCGACACGTGGTGCTTATACACGGACACCGAACGAACGACCGAAAGAGATCACGTAAATTACTAACGAATAATCGAATATTCCTTCCCGACGCGATTACGTGTCTCCTTTCAAACGTTTCATGGATCCGTTAGAACGCCACCGCGCAATCGTAAGATGCTTGAACTCAATTTAGGTCAATAGATTTGGTAGGTTTTCCACCGTGCCAACAAGTATGCGCGACACTGTAAAGCACACCTAAAGCTATTTACGAGCCTAAGCCTGGGTTTAGACTAGGCAAGTGGTGGCACAGCTGATAAATGCAAAACCTCTACGTTACGCCTATCTTACAGATAGAAACGATGCGATCGTTCTTCGCCTTCAAAATACATGCAAACGTTCGTCCAACCTCACACAGTACATACTATCACATTCTGTACTGGGGGAAAATTTTGGCGCCGTTAGCAAATGCAGCAAAGTGCCGAATTCGGATACCTATTGCTACCTTCTATATCTGATAGCGGCACACCAAATCACGGGAAAAAGTTATTCACCACTGTGGCACACTTCACTGGTATCGCAATGCCCTTTCTTCTATAACCGTCGTAGGTTTTCTTCGTCACAAATCACGCACGAAACTCACGGTTTCAATCGATCCCATGATCGATTTATAGTCACCTTTGGCTAACACCGAGATTAGGTTCGGACTTCGAAAGAACACTCGAATTTACTGCACTGCTGCACGGGGGTGGGGGTGGGGGGTTGGGGTTGCTTTATTTTCCTGGAAGAAGGGGAACGACTTGGGATTGCTACCAGTTGCTTTGGCTTTATATTTTGTACTGATGGGATTGTGTAACTTTGTTTTCAACTTGCGGGTTGTTGCGTACTATAGCTTGTGAGTCGATCATACAGTGTAGTCTATTATTGTGGTGACGGTTAGTGATTTATGTATGTTTTATGTTATTTAAATTTGTGTTAGGCTTATCTACTTGAGTTACAGTTGACCAAGAACACAATGAATAAACTGAACGGGGCTGGGAGTTACCGTTCATTCTCATTGTCCAAATTTCAGTGACTCCATATTTTAAAGATCAATAATGGCGCTGGCCACGACCTTGCTTTCAAGTAGGACTGGGTAACGACTATTAGAGTAACCTTTGTTGTTTTGGGGACCACGTTTACCCCTGCGTTCTCACAATGGTCACAGGAGGGAAAATCTTGTAAGTAGATGGAGTTCGTTTGATCAGGATTCACTTTGATTAGTGATGCGATCGTGGTTGTGATATAATGTTTTATACATCGAAATTCACACGAATCGTATTTACGATCCTTCGATGCGAATACTGCGAATCGTTCAACTCAGTAATGTAAAGGGGCCTGAGTTGAATCCCGCAATCTTCTGCTCAGTAAGCAAAAACGGTCACCACTTGGCCACCGAGCTCCTTGCTTAACAACAAACTAGACCTGAGCGCCAATCAAAATTTTGTCCGTGGTGGGGCAGCGTTACGTCGTTTGCATTTAGTAGTGGTGGTGCAGTTGCAAAGACCAGCGTGAGCCTTTTTAACTGGTTGAAATACGCTTTTAAGAATTGTTGAAATTATAAAACGGACAACGCAAATTGTCTGTTTTTTTTTCCATTGTACAGGTCTGACTCGATTATCCGGAGTATCGATTTTTTTTTATCTCCGGATAATCGAATCACAAAAAAAAAATTAAAATTTGCAATTAAGGACCGTAAAGTTTATATTTTTTGTTATTTTATTTGTATGATACAGTGGCGTAGCCAGAAATTATTTCTAGGGGAAAAGGGGGTCTTGAGAAGCAAAAAATAAATTTATTTTTTAGCTTTTCCCTTTTATTTGAAGTGATGTCAGAATGAATTTGGAGTTGTGACCAGAACATAGACCCTGGGGCTACAGGGTGCCCCTTTTAAAAATTTCGGAACAAGCGTAAAAGTAGCCAATTCATGAAACTGGTCCTAGAGTTTCACAGTATTTTTTTCGATAGCACTTCTTGATGTGGTGTCATAATTTATTTTAATTGGTGGACATCGAGGGTCAAAGTGTGTTCCTGCGGAAGATCCGCAACAACCGTAAAAGTGGCCAATTCATAAAACTGGGGTTAGAGCTTCGTAGTTAGACCTTGAGGTCTAAAGTATGTTCTTCCGGGATATTTGGAACAAACGTTGAAGTGGTATGTTCATGAAAAAAGTCCTAGAGCTACGCGTTGTTTTTTTAAATAAACTTGTTAATGTGTTGTCAGAATGAACTCGGAGTGTGAACCTCCAGAAGGACCGGAACAATCGTAATGTGGTCAGTTCTTGAAACTGCACTTATTGATATCTTATCAGGAGAATCCAAAAGAACCGTAAAAGTGAAAATTTTGAATTTGTTTTTGATCTTTCGGAGGGTCATTCTGGAACACATCTCCGAATTGATTCTGACAATACATCAACAAAAGCTTTCGAAAAAAATCATGGGCTTTCAGACCAGCTCTATGGTTATTCCGGATCTCGTGGTTTCAAGGGTTCATATTCTGGTCACAATTTCGAATGTTTTCACATCCTAGATGAACTAGCCATCGACTAAAAATCTCGTTAATAAAGATCAAAAAAATCTGACAACACATTAAACAGTGCTTTCAAAAAAAAACCATGAAGCTCTTAGCGTCTGAGGTTCCAGCATTGTTGTTCTTTTTTTTAAACGTTTCAAATACTTGTAAGTTTGATTGATTTTTTGTCCTACAGGAAACTTATGAAGGTTTTCGAAGGTAATCCTTTTCTTCAAATCAGCGTTTGCTTCGGCAAGTTTGTACGCCCATTTCGGATGATAAGAATGTTGAGCCAAAAACGTAAACCTTTTTACGCGAGCTAATGCCAATTGGCATTCCCGGCTGGATGGCAAACTGGTGGAATGCTTCAATACTGCCGTAGTTGTTAAATTTAGCTTCTCTTTGAGGTATTTCCAACCCGTCTCTACGTCGATAGATTTATGAAAGGCAGATCCGAGATTTTTAAAGTTATCAGCATACTTTTTCTGAATAGTTTTGTTCTGCAAAAGTGTTGGATCAACATCGTGCCGTGGTCCTGGAGGAACTTAAGTCTTGATAAACGGGCTGTCATAGTAGACTGATTGTCAGACATGTCTAAACGCAGCACTACACTGCGTACTGCCTTTTTTACACACCACCAAGAGCATTGAGTTGTACGCTCCATACCAGTAATCCATAGAAAACACCAAACGCAGCGAACAAGGCACCGGTACTGGTGCCCGTGCATAATTGTTTGCACCGGTGTATGGATGCTTCGGTAAGCACCAAAGCCGAGTGTTTTCGATTTCGGAAAACACGCTTGCTGCTCACAGGAATTTTCTTTGGGGCGACTTATGAAAGATTATCGTCTTACACAAGGTAGCTCTTATACGCCTTTAGCATCTTTCATTTAATTAGAGTTGATAGACGAGTAGTCAAAGCATTGGTCTCCTATTGCCAATATTCATGATTCTATTCCTGTCTGTCCCCTTCCATTTTTTGTCAACATTATTTTCATAAGGAAAATCTATGAAATTCATTTCGATTTCTTTTGGCTAAAAAGTTTTACGCAATCTTGTAAATCTTATGAGCTCAGGGGATCATCTACCACGATTATTAAAAATACGCAAATCACCCACTTCGGAATAGCGTGTTCCTGTTCCCGTCCACCCACTGGTATTTCTTGGCTTTATGTTAACTAATTGAGCTGATTTTTTTTAATGTGTTTAGAGTCAATCTAATAATCATAACTTATGTCCAACAAAAACAAACAGCTCAACTGATTGAATCATACTAGAGATATATGGGGTGTTTACTAGCTCAACCAACTCAACTAACTAGCATGAATTACAGAGGCTCCTAAAATCTCATGCTGGTAGATGCTCACGCCCTGTTTACATTATTCTGACTATTTATAAGTACAGCTTTAGTTCACTAGCATCAGCACACCAGCACAGATGTAAACACCCAAATAGCGGTGGGTAAACAGAACTACTCACCATTCATGTAGGGTAGAACAGCCCGAAATGCACCGCGGGCAATGCAGGTTCAAGAAAAAACGCATTTGCTCTCCGTTTTCGTTAAACTGCTCGTGTCCTACAAACTTGCCAATAAGAATTTGTTCATCAATGGTAAGGGTGCTTGAACCGAGCTGGCTGTTAAAATCTCCAGCGATTATTAAACGTCATGGGTCCACCGACCAAAGAGCCCAGTCCAGCAAAGAATCTGGAGCTGTTATTATTAGGTCCATGAACATTGACAATAAGCAACGGATGGACAACAGCTCCAAACTGAAAGAATGCAACAATTTAAAAACATAGAAGCTCAGATAAACAGACATAACTTTCGCAAGTTGTTCAAGGAACAAGCATTAAACGGACAATTTAAAAGTATCGTAGTTGGTAGTACCGCCACCTGTGGCGCGCATAGTCAATTCCCTTGAGTTTGGCGTTTACACATTACCGCCATCTGTTCAGCGTGATGCCCACCACAGTGTACTCAACAGATGGCGGTAATGTTTTAGCGACGATGTTTTACAGTAAGAAATATGCAATGTGTTATGTCTGTTTGTCTGTTATTACCTGATAAGAAATTTCAGTTTATTCAATATTGGAACCCCAACTATTTCGACGATGGACGCTGATGTTGGCACCGATCCTTATGAGAATGGCCAATCCTTGTTTTCTACTTCCTGATCGGTCACCCAAGTACCACCTATAATGTGAAGTCATTGCTTCGGATCCCTGAAGATTCACTTCCTGAAGGACAGCAATATGAACATCTTTGGACAACAAGAATGAATTCTCAATGCCCCTACATCCATTCACGTTTAGCGATACAAATCGTAACCGACGAATTGATCAAAAGGGGAAGCCTGGACAGCGATTTCTTGAGTGGCACATATCTCTACACGAGCAACCTTTTCCGCAACCAGCAGAGGATCTTGTTGAAGCTTCAGAGATGTGTCCAGTCGAATTCGTCTGATGTTCTGTAACCGTTTGTTACAAAACATGTTAGATTTTTAATTTGTGCATGGTTGTTAAATGTACCGTCACGTCTCTTAAAGTTATTTGGTGTTGGATTAGTAGGGTTAGTAGTCGTTGTAAAAAAATGTTAATTTGTTAGTAGGATTAATTCTTTTTAAATTTGAAAATTGTATAAAACCGTACAACAGTACAGTGGGTATGAATATTCTACCAGTGGGTACAACAACATTCGGGCGAAACTATGAATTCAAAATGGGTGGAAAATAACGTCTCACGAGAAGAGCAATGGGATGGGAAAAGCACGAAGGAAAACCGCCATTCCTCAAACAGTATCTGGCGTTCGTGTGCTTCGGATCGTTAAAACCAAGTGTCCTTAAAGTAATAAAAGTGAGTGGTGAATCGCGGGAATACCTCTCTGTTCAATCAGGACCTTTTTGTGGTACCATTCGGTACAGCGCCATTTTGTGAACCAACCGACTAAGTCGGTCAGGAAGCACACGAGTCGGATTATTGGTCTTTAGTGGCTATTAATCCTAACAGTAAAGGACATCATTTCGATTTGGCATTGCAAGGTCAAAATCACCGCATTCCTCGGGCCAAGGCGACTCTAAACGCAAAAGAGGACCCCTCTCAGCAGAGTCACTCCGGCCTTGCCTGGACTCTGGTGATTCTCGTCAACGAGGGTAGACGCCAGGAGACCGCAGATCGCCATCTAGTTAAGTCGATCTGTTGTTCCAACATCACCACCCTGTCAGGCTTGATTCGCCCGACGTCAAGCTCGTCGTACGTAGGATCATCGGCGAGCGCTCGCACATCGGCAGAGTAGTCTTCGGAGGAGCAGAATCAACGGCAGCAGTTCAGTACCGGTACGTCAAACCCCCAAAAACTCACTGTACACCCATAAAATTCAATAGAACTACTATTAGAAATCCAATCCACATCTGCTATAGCTTTTATTAATAAATAATTAGTATACACCCTTTGATTACTGTGTCACTTAAACTTTCCATAGCTTTTAGTCAGGTGACAGTACTGCACATTAGGATCGCGCCCCTCCAGATTACCCAGTAGTAAGCCGACCTTGAGACACAGCTGCTGTGACACGAGCTGGAGGTAGATCAGCCATGAACTGTTCCACCTTTTTGGAGTTTGCTCTGAAGCACACAACGCAGTTGTGGACTACTTTCCTGGCCAGACTCCTGGCCCCTATGAGCCAGTATCGGTTGCGAAGAAGAGTGAGGAGAAGCTGTGGGTGTGCGTGAAGATTTCGTTCATGGACTTGTTTGACCAGAAGAAACGAGAATGGGTGGTGTGCCGGAAGCAAAATTTGATGCTTGCTGTCAAATGACTGTTGTGCGTTAGTCAATCGACCTCCGATGCGAATGATTCCTTCAACGGACAGAAACGGGTTAAACCAACGGAGTCTTGATCTGGTAGAAATTGATCGTCTCTCGCTAAGTTGTGTCCATTCGACGGGAAAAGCCTGCTGCTGTATGAGTGCGATGAGGGTGATTTCTGATGCCTTGATTTCTGCCGAGCGTAGGAAAGCTTCATTTTCACTTGACGCCCTTTGTGTTTTACTGCGACAGTTTCGAAGAAAGCGGTTACAGTAGGAGGTGACACGTAGCAACCGTTGGTAATTGGAAAACGACGCAACAAAATTATCGATGAAAGTCGGCTCTTGATGGACGTTGAGAGCTGCAACTGATACCTTGCGGGCTTCTCGTAGAGTCATAGGAGTCTGTAGATCGTTGTGTAGTCCGATCGGCCACTGCTCTGGTTCCAACTGTAGCCAAGCTGGTCCACTCCACCAAAGGGTGCTACTGACAAGAGATTCTGCAGTGGCTCCACGAGAAAGAATGTCAGCTGGGTTTTCTTTCCCTACGATGTGATTCCAGTTGCAGCCTTCAGTGGCCAACTGTATCTTGGATACCCTATTTGCCACAAACGTTGTCCAGGTGGATGGATTGCCCTTTAGCCAGCAGAGGACCGTGGTGGAATCGACCCAGAAAAAGGTCTGCATTTGGTTGGGCAAGGAAGCGATGATCTTCTGGTAGAGTTCTGCAGCGAGAAGAGCTCCACACAGTTCAAGTCGCGGAATGCTCTGCTGTTTGAGTGGGGCGACCTTAGACCTGGAGGTGAGTAGAACAATCTTAACAAGACCGTTCGATTCTGTTGATCGAATGTACGCGCACGCGCCGTACGCTTTTTCAGACGAATCAGAGAAAATGTGTAATTGCACAGTCGTGGGTGATGGGCATATAATGAGCCGATCAATACGTAACTCGTTGAGAAGGGGAAGTTGAAATTGATATGTCCGCCAGCGCACTTGAACCGAAGATGGCAGCTCCTTATCTCAATTCCAAGGCTTTCCGTTGTCCTGAAGCAACCAGAGAGACTGCATGAACAGTTTCGCTGTTGTCACCACTGGGCCCACCAACCCCAGCGGATCGAATAATCATGCAATGTAGGAAAGAGCAGACCGTTTCGTTAGAGTCTCCTCGTTCAGTGCTTCTGGAAGTTGAACCTTGTACCGTAAACAATCCGTTAGGGGTTCCCAGTGCAATCCAAGTGTTTTGATGCTCTGATCGCGATCAAGCTCCATTGGCTGCATAGCGAGATTTTCTGGGGAAACATCAGCAACAGCGGCTGGTTTGTTCGACGCCCATTTGCGTAGTTGAAATCCTCCCTTGCTCAGAAGTGAGTCCAGCTGCTTCCGGAGGGCAATCGCTTCCTCTATAGAATTTGCTCCGGAGATCAAATCGTCGACGTAGAAATCAGTGGTCAAAACCTCGTCTGCCAGTTGTTTTAAGACTCGTGTGGCAAGAAATGGGGCACTAGCTGTGCCGTACGTTACGGTCTTTAACTCGAAGGTTTCCAAGGGGGCATCCATTGAAGATCTGAATACAATGCGCAGTAGTGGAGTGTCGCGGGGGTCAACTAAAATTTGGCGGAACATTTGCTTCATGTCCGCAACAATCATTACTGGATGTACTCGTGATCGCATAACGATCGAACGTAGTTCCGGTTGCAAAATTGGCCCAACCATTAGGGCATCGTTTAATGATGGTCCATTCATAGTCCGACAAGAGGCGTCGAAGACTACGCGGACTTTAGTCGTAGTACTGTCCTCACGGATTACTGCGTGGTGGGGAAGATGATAGACGGCTTCAAGTGGCTGTCGGTAGTCCTGGACACGTTCCATGTACCCAAGTGCGAGGTACTGATCCATAAAGGCGCAATACTGTTTCTTCAGGTTTTCGTCACCAACTAGTCTACCTTCAAGCATTCGAAATCGTCGAACAGCTGTGTGACGGTTGTCGCCTAGGTTGAGGAGAATGTTTTCCTTCACAGGTAAACGAACGATGTAACGGCCTTCTGAGTTACGAGTGACCGTTTTTTGGAAATGTTCCTCACATGCGGTTTCCTCAATAGAGAGACATGGTGTTGTGGTATTTTCCTCAATGGTCCAGAATTTTTCTACAAGATGGTGCAAGTCAGTGACCATGGCCAGATTTGCTACTACGCCAGCTGAAGTTTGATTGGTTGCGCATCTTCCCGTGACTACCCATCCAAAAACAGAGTTGACGGTTGCTACCAAGCTCGATTCTGCCACTTACATTGAAAAGATCGAAAAATAGCTCTGCTCCTAGAACGATATCGATGGGACTAGTTTTGTAGAATGCAGGGTCGGCCAACTGGACTTCCGGGGGTATCTTCCAGGTCGAGACATCGAAAGATGTTGATGGCAAGTCAATGGTAACCTTCGGCATGACGAGAAGTTCCACGGAGGTGGAGTACTCACTAACCCTTGAGCTGATGTTGGTGAAAATTATGCTGCGTGCCTGTGCAGCCGACTGACCAATTCCGGAGATAGGTAGCTGAACTCTTTTACGCCGTGTCTTGATGAGTTGGGAGAATGACTCTGTTACAAAAGAGCATTCGCTACCTGAATAAAGTAGTGCTCTGGCTGCGTGTTTCCTTCCATTGTCGTCAATTATGATAATTACTGCTGTAGCAAGCAAAACTCGTTTTGGCTTGCCTCCTGTAGAAACGTGGCTGGAAACTTCAGTTAGAGCCGCTGAAATCGACGCCGAAGGTTGGCCGGTTGTAGACTGGACAACGGCGTCCGTTGGTGGAGATGGTTCTGAGCACTTAGCATTGAAGGAACTAGATCCAGATTGAGTGCAGATTTGTGTGTGGTGGTGGCCTCTGCACTTTCGACACGTGCTCGATGACGGACAGTCTCTTGCCTGATGTCCCTTGCGCAGACAATTCCTGCAAAGTTGGTGACGTCGGATCTCCTTATCTTTATCGTCGATTTTCATCTTGGAAAACGTAACACATTGGTACAGTGGATGATTTTCAGAGCACACAAGGCATGTCCTTGCAATGGCCTGGATTGCCCCGTGGCTGGAAACTGGCCGTGGAACCGGCTTCTTAGCAGGGGTCGGTACTGAAACTTCAGTGGTCTTCCCGATAGTTTGCAGAACAGTAACGCGACGCTGTATAAAGGTTGTGAGGTCATGAAACGTAACAGCTTCCTTCGTGGAACAGTACTCTTCCCAATCTCTCCGCGTAGTGGTGTCGAGACGAATACTTAACATTCGGATCAGGATGAGGTCCCAATACTCCGTCTTCTCTCCGAGCTGCTTGAGTATTTTGACATTAGCCTCGAACTTTTCCACCAATGAGTGAAGTTCAGCCGCTGATTCTCGTTTAATTGGTAAAAATTCGAAGAGCGAATCGATATACGACTGTTTTAGTCTTATAGGATTCTGGTAGTGATCTAGAAGGAGATTCCACGCAACCATGTAGTTGTTGGCTGAGATGGCGATCGTTTGCACAAGCTTTAGAGCTTCACCGGTGAGTGATGAGCGCAGATAATAATACTTCTGTATGTTGGAAAGCTCATGCGATGAGTGGACTAACGACATGAACAGATCGTGGAAATTTAACCATCGATCGAGAGTACCGTCGAACACAGGCAGTTTAATATCCGGCAGCCACACATGGGACGTTGTAGAGAAGGATTGTGAATGTGATAAAGAACTCGACGAAGAACCTGGCGTAGGTGGTGTTTTATTAACGGATAGTAGGAACCCCTTTACTTTAAAATAAGAGGTCTCGAAGGTGATGCGATCTTTCAAATGCGCGTCGATATGGGCATCGTCTAGCGTTTCGAGTTCTCCTTGGACGGCATTGAATTCGTTCCAAACGGTGACAAGATGTTCCAACCTCACGGGCACTTCGTGGCATTCGGTATGTTCCTGGTATCCGTCCACGAACTTCACGACAAGTTGGAATGACGTAAGCAGACTCTTCTGCCTGGTCTTCAACGACTTGATGCGGCGATCCGTTGATGACATGATGATGACAAGCGACAACGATCTGGAAAGCGCAAGACCGCGTAGCCCGAGAGGGAAGGTTTAGCGTGAATGGAATTATAATTACCTTGTAAAGGCAATACAAGTGCCTTGCATGAGTAAATTGCAGCGAGGTGTCTGAAGTAGCAGAGCGACGAGCAGTGGCAGATCGTAGCATGTGGTATGACTTCGAGGTCAGAATAGCGAACGCTAATGTCCTAACCAGGGCGGGCGAATGACCGGAGTTCGACGGCCATCCGGCTCGAAGGACCAATGTTGATAGCAGAGTAGGAGGAGCGGAGAAATTGTACCAGGTAAGTCTGTTCACTTGCAGTTTCTGGATTCGCAGGACACCAAGGCGGTCACAATCAGGGAATCTACCACATCACTACTGGTGAGTATTAAAACTTAATTTTTCACTGTGTTCAATCTGCTTTAATTCACTTTACTTGTACATTATAATTATCAAACTAATCTAAATAACAATTCACTTCACATTACGGTTCAATACGGCAGGCCTTCCAGATGTCAAAAAAGAGAACAACGTGACGTCTCGTACACGGTTAGAAAAAAGTACCCAAAATTAAGTTCTTTTCACTCATCTCGGCACTATAGTGCAGGAACCCAAAAGTAGGTAAAGCGGGTCAAAGTAATTTTCATTTACTTGTGTGCAGTTCGTATGGAATTTTCCATTGGTTTTTTAACCAAAAGTAAGTTAGTTGTACCCAACAGTAGGTAAATATGATTATACTCAACGTTGGGTTCCTACACTTTACAACCCCTGTTGGGTGGTTTTGCTCCTCCTTTTTTGACAACATTAGAAGGAGAAAAGGAGACAAACTAGTCAAAAGTAGGTAAAAGTGAACTTTCCGTTGGGTACTTTTTTCTTACCGTGTAGGCCTTTTATATCATGGGTAGACGGAAGCTAGGTGGTCTCCATGTTGCTCAATATGGCGTTTCTTCAAACGCATCGTTGATTTTACGTCGATCTCGTCTAACGAGGGATTCCTATTCGATGTGCTATGAAAACTGAAGTACAGATGGCGTAGACACTCTTTCGTACATCGAACATACGTATTTATAATTTTTCAACTCAAACTTTAAAGGGGTATATCTTTCAGGTTAGCAGGTACTATCAGCTAAACTCGACATAATTTCGTTCAGCAAGTTATATCCTACTGGTACATATATAATTCATAGGGGAATCCAATGAATTTTCTAAAAATTACCTCAATGTTTTGTTACGTTTGCTGTTTTCATTACCATTACCATAAGATTCTAGTGAATATTTCAGATCCCATTTGAGCTGTTCTTTGATTGATACGTGATAGAAAATCGGATTACTAAAAAAAATTACAAATTACAAAATAATTATTCATTATCATACATTCTTTATATAACTGAAGAAAATTTTCTTAAATTTATCAATCGACCATTTTATTTTTAAGTTTTCCCATCTTTATAGTTGTAATTGTTTAAATGGATTTCTTATTTTTTTCTGTTGTGTTATGATTTGTTGTTTGATGTTCTATGAATTTCTACTGTGGAGCCAGGCAATTGAATGTTTAAATCGACCTTCCTCGGTTTGTATTAAATTTTGCGTCGGACAGCCATTGTTGGATGACATCTCACTTCACCTTAAGGTAAAGAGAATACATTGATTATTTTTTCGAATGTTGATAGCATTTTGCAATATTTCTGGAAAATAAAAACGTATTTTTATTAGGGCTGCCTACTTCCCCTTACAGTCACGCTTTGCTGATATTCCCAGTCCAAGCCGAAGCCCTTATTAGGCAATCGGCATTCAGTCAGACGATGATGTCGGTCGTTTGGAGGAAACTTTCCACCCTGAAGTGCACCACAAAGTTTGCAGAAACGGCTTGCGGTTTCGTTTCTCATTATATGTGTTCTTGGCCAAAGTTCCCATCGTGCGCCGTCCGGCATCGGCAGTGGGATGCGCGTTGAAGAGAAAAATACGACGAAGTACATTGAAGTGGGTAAGCACTTACCGCAAAACCATTCCGCTTTCGTCTTCCAAAGTCGAACGGAAAGTTGAAATGAATTCTTCTCTGTTCCACCCACATTTTTTTTTGTAGATGGAAAGAGTAATTGCCTTATTAATTTCTACGACCGTGTCCTGCATCTCGGGAGCTTTCACCGGAGAATTTAACTTTAAACGAGCTCTGGGAGCAGTGGATTCATTATGCTGGAGATGATTCTTTACTGGAAATTTTCGACCGAAGATAATCGGTTTTTGTTCGGAGAAATTCATCAAATTCGTTTAAGCATTCCATTCGGTTTCTTCGAAACACCCAACAATGGTGCATACCACACCCGAAAAAAGACGAGGGTCACTTTCTTAATCAATGGCAGTTTTCATTTCCAGCCGGTCTATCGGTTTCCAGTGAAAGAAATTCAATAACATTCAAGTGGCTTTGTCTGGTTTTGAGAGATAAATCAATTTCGAACACTGTATTGAAACACCGTAAATGTCGAACCCTGTCTGCTGGATCATTAGTTGTCGATCCGGTAGACATGATTAGACAATTTTGCATAATTCATAGCCTAAACATCCAGCGAGGTTTGGCTTGTCGTCGATATCAGTAACAGCTTCAGTGTAGATGATGGGCAGTTGTATGGAAGGTGCTTCGTCAGGATGCAGTTCATGCTTTAATGTTTGCATGGCCCTTATATCATGCTACCTCCATTACATCGTTAGGAAAACAATTCCAAACTCCACTAAAGAAACACAACACTAAACCAATCCTGCTCACATCCTGCTAACTCAAGTATGGGCAGCATGGCTTGAACGAACGCCAACATCAGTGTCGGTACGGAGATTCCAGTGGAGCACAGTTCGGCGTACAAAATCAACCTTCGTTAGGTATGGGATATTTCTTTGCTTGTGTTTGTGTGTATGTGTTCCGCTCCGTTCCGTTTCGGTTTGTTGTTCCCCCTTCCATGTGAGAGTGTTATTCTTCCGAAAAACCAACCGGCTTCAGTAGTTTGTGGTGAGGTGCAGTCAAGTTTGATCTTCCTGCATGTTTTCGTGAAAATGGATGGGGATGGGAGGGAGTCTCCCTTCAAAGCAGCCAGCAAGCCAGAGTAGTGGTCGTCAGTTGAACGTTGTTGCTGCACCATGGGAACTGGGTTAAGTGGGGAATCGGACTCCGGCTCACGTAGGTCCCTCAGCGAGTGGGATTTTCGTGAGCTTTGTGTTTTCCACTGAAATGACAGTAGTTCTAGCTTGATGTGTTGGATTTCGCTTTGATTCGCTGTGAGGTCGGAATCTGAATTTAATTGGAACGTTTTTCAATTCACTAATGACCAAGGTACTGTGATTGTTTATGGTAACCATAAGCCCATACACGCCATCCATACAGCATTGATTTTCAATTTGTGTAGGTTGAAAGATTATCGAAAATGAGCACGCCATCCATTTCTCCACTCGTACAACTTTCTCCTCAAGAACGGTGAAACACGGGCTTTGGCACTCGAAATTATTGATGAGCCGTAAATCACATCTTGCGGGGCACGGTCGATTCGTCGATTCAGTCGTTAATGCCCGGTTTACACTAGTGCTGGTTCATAATGCTGATAATTGCTGATAGTCGCTGTGTCTGAAATAGAGCCGCTAATATTCATCGTCTGCTAAAAACTGTTTACATCCAGTGCTGCTACATATCAATATCAGTACCTACAACATGCCGATTTTCACTAGCCACCTGGTCTCAGTATTAGCTCACATAATTCCAATATCAATGTCACTCGCCTCAATGTCAGTGTGCAACTGACATTGACTTCGTAGTGGGACCTACTGATATCCAACGTTAGGTCGCAAATATTTCACAGTTGCACCTGCTAAGTAATCGAGTACTGATCTTTAGAAAACTCAAGATTTTCCTCATTGATATTCATATGGGTTCGTATGTCATATGTGCTGTGTCATATGTCACAATGCTGGAGCAATATCCAGAGTTGCGACTTATCACAATCACGATCGTCAAACAGCTGATGGTAGTATTGCTTGGTGCATTCCTATCAATGTGCTTGTCGGAGCACTCTCCATGACCATCCATCAAGTTGACAAAAGAAGTAAAAATCAGCTGGTGAATGTCGTCTTCGGTGGTGATCCATCACCGATCTGATGATGCGTTGACGAGTGTCGAGTGAGTGTCATGATATTTTGCATCACTGGCAATATCTAATATCAATTGACGATGTTGGCAGCTCGCAGCACTGCTTACATCGTGCTGATAGCCTTTTTTGTGTACGACGGCCTCACCAGTACTAGTGAATCAGCACAAGTGTAATTCTGGCTTAAGCATCCTCTCCATTGACATCACCGCAGTTACTGAGGGGGGACTGGGAAGTATCGTAACAGAACCCGAATAGACGAAAATATCCAATCAATAGCAAGTTTTACTATTAAAATTGAGCGCCAGATCATCAAAAATAGCTATTAGTGTGATTGATATAAGAGGTTAAATATCAAAAACTATATGGGACCATAACTGAGTGATAGCAAAGTCCATTGTTACCATATCCAAAGAATAGCAAAAATCATAGCAAATTAATATCACATTTTGTTCTTATATCCCATCATGCTTTTGGTATGTCAACTTATCAATTGAATGACATATTAGTTATCATATTCTGCTATCAGATCAAAATTAGATCTTGATTTCACGAAACCAAATTATCACAACCAATACCTGTGTGGTATTGTTTCGATACTGCATTTGCATGATCTGGTATTGGAATGGTATTGTGGGAACATTTTTGACGTATGCCGACGTATGTGATTTCTGTATGGGGGTACACTTTGTGAAAACCGAAAATGTAACAAAATTATGAAAGATTTTGAACGTTAATAGCTCTGCTGCCCCGGATTTAATTTAAATAATTGTATCACCAATCGATCAGAAATATTTCTACGCATCTGTTAAATTTAAGACTTTATCATTTTTTCAAAATTTCTCTATTGAAAATTGCACGAATGTGCAACTGTTGCTATGATAATTAAAATTATCCCCAACACAGATTTCAAAGTTGAATTCCATCCGGTCTTATCAAACGGTGTTATTTCAATCATCGCGTGGTGATTGGTGCTGTTCTCCAGTACACAACGAAAGGCTGCCTGCAAGCAGCGAGCTGCAGCCCAAATGAGCAGAAGGAGGAAGAAACCGCACCGCTATTGATCGGAATCAGTAGCTCTTCGTGAGTTGCTGTGGGCCATCTATGTCAAGCGTGTTCTGATTTTGCTATTCCTTCCTACCCGGGAACGCACGAAATCAAGAACGAAATACTCGTTTTGCCGGCAGCTTTTCGATCATAGTAAAGCGAAAAAAAACTGCTTCAGTTTCCACTGGCTTCTTCCCGAATGTATTGAATTTCATTCCCACGTAGGATTTTCCGACGGCGCCCTCTGGAGTTCCATGAAAGGGCATAAATTTCGATATTGCTTGAGTTTGAACTTTGCTGGGGCGTTCGTGCCGAGGCTGTTCGTCCTTTGCAAACGGACTGGTGAATAATGAATGGGCGATGGTTTCTTTGCTGTAATTGAAGAAGATTTATAATATTTATTTCGGACAGCTGCGCCACGTTTTTGTCAGGAATTGCTTGGCTGCCCAAAAACCCATCGACGACGCTGTCGGCTGTGGTTGAGTATCATTCTTGTTTAATTAGAAGCAATCTGGTGGTCGCTTGCTGCAGTGGATGAGATGGAATTCAATTCGATGTTTTTGGTTGAGAGTGATGAATAAATTGTGGCTGACTTGCAAAAGCATAGGGGAGCCGGAGGTAAAAAGGACCGGGACTTGTTTCGTCGGAAAAATGTGAAATGTCACTGTTTTGATCATGCACCTTTTATTGCTAACTGATTTCATGACACGGTTCAAAACAACCTAAAAAGAGATGTTCTCGAGCATGTAGCAAAAATATTAAGATTTAGAGTTGGCGCAAACGTCTTGAGGTGAATTTTTGATCTGTAAGAAAATACTTTTAATAAAATCATCGTAACTCTATCAATTTTCCAATATTGTCCGAACGGTTTCAATATTGCGAAGGAGCTTGGGATTGAACCCACGGTCTTCTGCTCAGTAAGCAAAGTCGGTCGCAACTAGGCCGCCGAGCTCCTTATATCACGAAAAAAAATTACGATCAAGTTACCGTTTGACTTTTTGTTAGTCCGTTTCGATCCCGGCGGTGACCTCACCTCACAAAAACTGCTCCTGAGATGGATTTGAAATGGATTTCTGATCAACACGTCTTTTTTTAAAACTCGAATATTATGTCTTTTAAGTACTTGTTGAAACGGCGCCGGTGGTGTAGTGGTAAGCGTGATTACCTCTCACCCCAGCAGGCCTGGGTTCAATCCCAGTCGGCGCCGCCGTGATGTTCTGAGGCATAACATCTCTGATCACGCTTTCCTTCGGATGGGAAGTAAAGCCGTTGGTCCCCGGTTCATGAGTTGATGGGTCGATAGGTAGGGTCCAGGTGTGGGAGAGCTGCCTTCCTGGCACGTCGGTAGCATTGGTGCTCAGCACGGAAAACAAGATCGACGGAAAAAACAAACCAAAGTAAAAAAAAAAAAAGTGCTTGTTGAGTACTATTAGCATCCAGAGAAGTCCACAAAAAAGACAAGCCACAACTCAAACCGTGAGCACATGATAAATCTCATACATGGATTCACGGAAACAACGATCGCACCAAGTCTGCAACAAGACGCTATGTCACATGCCGTATTCAGCGTAGTAATCCCAATTGTTGATGGTTCACTTGTTGAGAGGAACCAACATGTACCGATCCAGTTCATCTGTCTGAAATTTCCCGAATAGAGTTCTCCTTTGATAGGCTCAGCGCTGCGATACACCTCCTTAACACTATTGGGAAGTCACCAGTTCATTTGAGGCTCCACCTTGGTTTCACAACCACTTGTTACTCACTTCCTGGGGCTCAGAAGCAGCCCTTGCAGCCCTTATGAAGGCCAAGCACAAAGAAAATGTGAAGCCAGCCTAGACAAACATCACAGCAGATCCATCAAATTTGAGTATTACTGCTCAGACTTCACGGTTCAGATTCACACTTCACAAACTACAGATCTATATTTGCTTGACTTTCATTGGTAGAGCCAAATTTATCTTCCATTTAATTCCACATAATTAATTTTGGTATCCATGACCGATATGTGTTAAATCTTTGGTTATTATTAGTTAGGTAGGTTCCGATTCTAAACGTTGTAGTTTCATTTTTATACCTGTGATCTTGAAAGTTTTACCTTGGAGATGAGTACTTAAGGGGGTTAGGTTTTTGATAAGTCTTTAGTGGTAATGACACTGATGAAGACTGCACATTGTAGTCGAAATATGTATCTGTCATATTTCGGCTACAGTGTGCAGTCTTCATCTTCATCAGACTGATGCAAAATTTGAAATTTCCGCTCCACAGTGCTCAAACGGTTCCAAATTGGGCCCTGATTAGCATCCCAAAATTTGAACTCATTTAGTGAGAAACTGACTAGGCACAAACAATTTGAAGTTTATATGCGAATTACTATGGAGAAACCATAATTTCGGTTCATATCTATCTCAAAATTCATCAGTTCACTATACTTTAGAAAATGGTAGCTGAGCTTGTTGAATTTTTTTCAGTTACAACTTTGTTGAAGACCACTTTTCGATCAAATGTAAGGAACAAAAATTATTAATGACTAGCTGAGTGTACCCGGTCTTGCTCGGGATTCAATATTAGCTTGAGTTTATGCGCCGATTTAAAAAAAAGCATGCTATATTGTACGTAGCCCCCCCCCCCCCCCTATTATCTAAGGGGCTACCCCCTATGATTATCTCCTTATACCCCCACACTCGCTCCCACATGCCTAATTTGGTTCCATTTGCTTGATTAGTTCTCGAGTTATGCAGAAATTTATGTTTCATTTGTATGGGAGCCCCCCCTTACAGAAGGGGGAGGGTCTCGAACCATCATAAGAACCTTCCACGGCCCCAAAAACCCCTGTATACAAATTTTCACGCCAATCGGTTCAGTACTTTCCGAGTCTATAAGGGTCAGACAGACAGACAGACAGACAGAAATTCATTTTTATATATATAGATAGATAGATAGATAGATAGATAGATAGATAGATTACAGTCACTGATGTCATATGATTATGCTCAATCAACTGTTCAGCAGGCAACATTGGTGTTTATGGCGCGTAAAATAGAGGACACAAATCATGGCTACTATGTCACACGTTTTATTTGACGTTTGGCTGAAAAACGATTTTTTGCAAAGTTGTAGCTGATAAAAATTCCCATAAGAATAGTAATAGAATTTGTTAAAAGTACAATATGTAAAAAGACTAGAATAAAATGAACAAAAAGTTTTGTTTTCCCATAGTAATTTCCATATAAACTTCAAATGGTTTGAGCCAAGTCAGTTTCTTATCAAATGAGTTTAAACTTTCAGAGGCTAATCAGGACCCGATTTGAAGCCGTTTGAACACTGTGGAGCGAAAATTTCAAAGTTTGCATCAGTCTAATGGTCCATCATCTTTTTCACGATTCCTGTTCCCACTTGTTTGGCTGCCTAATTCCATTTCCTCTTGAGATCCTTCAGGTCTATTGCAGTTCCACTCTTTTCTTTCAGTATGTGCTTCACAACACACCTTAGTTTTGGAGTATTGGCTGGCAGTGTGACGCCATTTTCGCTATACCACTGTTTGCTGGCAGCTTACCAAGTCCGGACAGAATAAGCTAGCCACCTCATGGTGCTCCAGAACAGACAGTAGTCACTTCCGTAGGTAGTCCTCTGGTAAATTTGCAGGTTCATGTTCCCACAAGTAACGAAAGTTTTTCTTTTCAGCCCACAACTGCAGATTGCTTGCCAGACAAGCAGCTTTTTACTGAATTTCAACTTCTTTTTGATTTTACATTCTTCCGGGCACTCTCCGGTCAATCAAGGTGTAAAATTCCTGTCTAGGAATTTAATCGAAAACTTCCAGGAGCGGATAGACTGGGATTTTCGCTTCGACCGTTGAAGCCACAATGTAAACAAATAAACTTATCCTGTCAACCAATGCCTACTGTGATTTTATATACTCTCTACTTGATTCAGTGAAATTTTGAATAATTTTACTCAAAAAATGCTGAACAAAAAGTGACGTAAAACTACGTCTTCGTCGGCTATACTGGGGTGCAAATCAAATAATATGTGTGGTTAAATCAAGGCGTATTCAACTCTGCACACCTTAATCGAAGTGAGCTGTACCGAAAGCTGTGCTAAGCACTGTGCTGAACATGTCTATCAAAGTGTCATCAAGGTGTCAACAATCCATGAGTTTGGCAACCCCGAAAGCTACAACTTTTGTGATTGTGTTTTCATTCTCGATTTCTCTGATAGATCATGGCGAGCAATCAGCTTCCCTTCGGGAAGTGGAAGAGCAAGTGAAAGCCATAAAACCTATCAAGCAAATTGAACCCGTCCACTAGATTCCGAATCGATGAAGTGGTGATTCCTTGCAGATATACAGAAACGAAGGCGTAGCTTGATCAATGATGGATCAAATTGCCACCTGCTGCCTATCAAATTCTTCCCGATCCTAGGAGCAACAACCTCGAACCAGTTTTTAATGAAGCCTTTTTTTTTTAGTAATGACCAAGGCCTTACCGATCGGTAGACCACCCATCGCACTGAGGACCCTTGATACGAGCTCGTTGTACAGAACGATAGAGAGAGCGATGCATCTGCAAAATACCCGGATCTGGTGACGGAGATGTGCTTGATATCGGACTCGTGGAATAGAATAGAATGTAATTGCATTTCTGCAATGATCCGCTATTGATTTTGCTATTGCTCTAAGGCAATCGTGCACCAGTCCAAGTCTGGTGGAATATGTGAGGTTAATACGTATTCACATCTCACAACAGTACTGGGATTTCTTTCTAAATTATGTCTACATCCCTATGAAGTCCCTATAAAATCCTGCTCTGATCCTTCGTTGTACGCTTCGAGATCGGATACCCACGATAGTATATAACATTTAGTCCAAAAATAAGCAGCGTTTTCTGGAATAAAGGGTTTATCGAGGTTCATCCGAGGCATATTGGGGATCCATTTGTTTGATATTGATGAGATGGCGTGGCCTTCCAAATTTATCATCAAAGGCAACTGACGGGCATTTTTATATATTATTCCATCCTCAATCGAAACCGTTTCGCTCGGTAAGCCCCAGTTTGGGCAGCTTCTAATTTTCATAGCATTATCCCGCCAGACTTCTTCAAAATTTCCTCCGCAGCCGGCTTAATTTTGATGCGACCAGCTTTTCATGATTATGCGATCCAATCAGTCTGCACCATAAGAAGACTCAACGATTTCGCCGATCGCATTCCAAACTGTACCGTCGTATTGGATGACCAGATCTTCCAGACTTTTGATCAATTGTCGCTGGAGGTAACCCGACTTCCGTAATGACAACACACTCTCAAGCGGCCACTTGATAGAACCTGATTGAAGTGAAGCCCGAATAGAAGCCGTTCTGGATGGAAACATGAGCAGCTGGAACGTACAAGTGCTACAAACCGGATGAGCCGGACTGAGTTTTCTAGATTTGAAGGGATTCACGGTTTAGAGAATATTTACAGATGTTTTTCGAACGATCCTCGAAACCGGTTAACAAAGTATTCAACCGAGTATTTAATCGAGTAGGCAACGATTGGCTAAATGTCAACACTCAACAGTGATGCCGTTTTATATTATATTGTTTGTGTCCTACTTGTTAAAGTGTGCCCTATCGAGCCAAACAATGATGATTAAAGGGTGATACGGTCAAAATTTGGTCAAGGGAAAACGCGTGTAAATCGGTGAAATCGTTCATCGAACTTTGACAGTTTCATGTGCTTGAAAACATCTGCTACCTTTCCCCTTCCTTTTGCCGTATAAAACTCCTGTCCCGGAAGCTGCTTGTAGTCGGCTTTGACGTAGGTTTCGTCGTCCATTACCACGCAGTCAAACTTCGTCAGCATCGTCGTGTACAGCCTCCGGGATCGCGCTTTGGCCGTCGTATTTTGTTTATCATCGCGATTTGGAGTCACTACCTTCTTGTAAGTCGATAGTCCGGCTCGTTTTTTGGCTCGATGCACGGTTGTAGACGATACACCCAGCTTATTTGCGGCATCTCGGAGAGAGAGGTTAGGGTTTCGCTTGAAACTACCGGCAACTCTCTTTGTCGTCTCAGCGGCTTCCGGTTTTCGATTTCCCCCCGATCCAGACTTCCTGGCTGTCGACAAACGTTCCCCAAACACTTTAATTACATTTGTAACGGTTGATTTGGCAACTTTTAGCGATTTTGCCAACTTTGCGTGCGAGTAGCTCGGATTTTCGCGATGCGCGAGCAAAATTTTGATACGCTGCTCTTCTTGCTTGGACGGCATTTTGACAACTGAAGAGTGAATTCCAAAATCAAAACAGGAGCAACATTCTACACACACACACCTTCAAAATGAGGGGTGTTCAGGTTTTTTAAATGCAAAATTGAAAGAAATACGTCAAGTTGATATTGACCAAATTTTGACCGTATCACCCTTTACCTTTTGGGTGAAATAGTGTTAGGTTTTGATCGCTTGTAATTTTGTTATTTATAGATGTAATTAAAATCCAAATATGGATCGATCAAGATGCCCCGAAAAGGCAAGCTGGTGCCAGCAACCACACGGAAAGGTTGCTTCAGAGTAATCCGTCCTCGGCACTTCCCGAAGAAGCATATATAGATCCAGTTGAGAAACGGGAAAAAGTGCCCCCACTGTTCACCTCGACGAAGGAACTCGCGTTGCTGAGGAATGAGCTGGCTGAAAGTCAAATTTATTTATTTATTTATTTCGTCAACCAATGTAGACTAGTACATATTAGAATACAGTTTTGTTTTCTTAAATTTATTTATTTATTTTGTCAACTTTGGGCAAAAGATTAAAAGTATAATTTTTTCTTTAATAAAAATTAAGCAGTGTCAGCTTTCCTATTTTTATGAGTTATAATGCCTTATGGAGTAAAAATATTGTTTTAGGTTATGCCGAGACATTGTAATGACATAGTGTTTTAATTGTGTATGGGTCCTGAAAGTTATAGCAAAAGCGTTTTATAAAGCCTAGCATGTTATTTGCCCTGTGAATAATTGTGTTCTAATGGCCTATGAAAGTTAGTTTAGAGTCTAAGATAATTCCTAAATCCCTAACTCTTTCACATTTTTCTACATTTTGAAATCCATCAACTGTTCAAGCTGTGCAGCGTGGGGATCAAAATCTTGCGCTCGACGCTGGCGGACTACAACGCTGTTGACATTTTTCTTCAGCTGAACCGGTTTGAGTTCTACACTCACGACGTCCCTGGAAGAAAACCACTGAAAATGGTGATCCGTGGTCTTCCAAATCTCCCTGTTGCGGAGATTAAAGTGGAATTCATCTGTAACCAATCAACATTTTTCCCATTGCGAGACGTGATGAAACCAATGCATTCCGGGACCAGTTGTATTTGGTGCACTTCGATAAGGACTCTACCAGTGTGGCTGCTCTGCGGCTGATTCGCGCGCTGTTCTACATCGTGATTCAGTGGGAGCAGTATCGCCCTCGGCACTGTGACGTAACACAGTGCACTAATTGTCTGGCATTTGGGAACGGTACGAAAAATTGTCACATGAAGGCTCGTTGTGGCAAATGTACTGGGGCTCACAATCCTACCGTCTGCAAGAAGGAAGAAGAAGCTGAACCCAAGTGCGTGAGCTGTGATTCCAACCATCTGGGCAGCGATAGGAGATGTCCCAAGCTAGCGGCCTTCATCCAGATCCGACAACAGGCATCCACGAGGAACCAACCTGGACTCCTCGTGCTCCTATTGTCAACAAGGGCACGTTTCCTGTACTTCCGGCTCGTCGTGTTGTCCCGAACCTAGCACCGCTTCCACTAAATCCCGTTGCGAATCCAACATCAGATCAAGCGGGTCCCAGCCACCGTTCAGTTCAGCATCGCCTCACTGATGCTACGGTCCAGCTCTACTACCCCGGGGTTATCGTACGCCCGTGCTGTGTCAGGTGAGTCAGAAGACAATTCTCCACTCACAAGCGACAAACTAGTGATCCTAGTGACTGATGTGATCATAATCTTGCGCACCACCAAGACACTACCTGAACAGCTTCGTGCAGTTATGTTCCTCGTGCAAAAGTATGGACCGTGAAGCCATCCAAATAGTCAACTGGAACGCTTGCTCGCTCAAGAGCAAAATTATTGAGTTCGTTGATTTCCTCACCGAAACACACCTGAAGCCGAAGATAATTGTTCACCTCCCCGATTCTCGGCTCGTAAGGCTAGACTGGACCAGCTCCTGCGGACGAGGAGTGGCTATCGCATTAAGGAGAAATATTGGCTGTCGACTGCTACTGAGTTTCCAGCTGAAGATGATCGAAGCGGTGGGTGTGGAAGTCTCCACTCCTGCCGGCCCTATTACCATCATTGCGGCCTACTGTCCTAAACAAGACACCATCAAGGACGGGTCGGAAACAGACCTGCGGAGAGACATCATCAGACTAACTCGACGCCGTGAGAAGTACATAATCGCTGGTGACCTGAACGCCAAACACCAGGCTTGGGGCAACAATCGACGCAACCAAAACGGCACAATCCTGAACGACGACCTGCAAGAGGCTCACTACATCATAATATCGCCAGACTCTCCCACCCGCTTGAGCTGGTCTGGCGTACACTCCACCATCGAAATCTTCGTCAGCAATATGGAAGACAACATCTCGCAACCTCTGACCCATCAGGAGCTGAGTTCGGACCACTATCCGGTGGTGGCCGATGTGGGCTCATCCGTCAACCGATTCCAAGCTTCCCGATGCAACTACCATCGCGTCAGCTGGGATCAGTTTCAACACTGTGTCGACTCCACTGTCGACTACGGTGTCCTCCTGGAGACGCCCGAAGACGTTGACCGGTGTCTGCGCTCCATCGAGGAGGTGATATCCCGGGCTAGGGAACAACACGTGCCAGTATCCAGACAGGTGAGCAATACTCTGAGCCTTGACAGATCTACCAAAGACATTATAAGACTCCGTAACACCATCCAAAGGCAGTACCAACGCTCTGGTCTGCCTGTCCTTAAGACTCACTGTAATCACCTAACAAAAACCATCCAAGCCAGGATGGTGGACCTCAGAAATCAAGATTTTGCTAACAAGATCCGCTCTCTCCCAGATTGTACAAAGCCCTTCTGGAAACTAACGAAAATGCTTAAAAATAAGCCAAGACCCATTCCACCACTGACCCCACTGGATCGTCCCGGCGACCCAGTGGTTCATCTGATAACTCCTGAAGAGAAGGCTGCCGCGATAGGTCAACACTTCGCCGGCTCCCATAATCTCGAACAAAAAATCGTCAGCCCTCACGAAGCTGAGGTTGCTGTAAACGCAACCAACCTCCATCAGGTTGGCCTATATGAAATCATCTAAAAACATGAAGACCCCAGGTTTCAAAAACATCCTGAATCTGGAAATCAAACACTTGAGTTCCACATTCTACAACCATCTGGCACTGATTTTTAATCTGTGCCTCCGACTTAGCTCCTTCCCCTCGTGCTGAAAGTCAGCTAAAGTCAAACCCATCTGGAAACCTGGGAAGGATCCGTCCTCTCCTTCAAGTTATCCTCTCTCAGGGTTATCAAAACTGTTCGAAAGAGAAGTCTATCACCGGCTCCTAACATCTGCCTATGAAAACAACTTGTTACTCGAGGAGCAGTTTGGTTTTCGGAAAGGTCGTTCGACCGTCCACCAGCTGACTCGAGTGACAAACATTCTCAGACGGAACAAGTCTGTGTCGAAAACATCTGCCATGGCGTTGTTGGACGTTGAAAAAGCGTTCGCATTATGGATTGTGTCGTGACCGGACCGAGGTTTCCAGCCTCGGCCACGGCTACACGAATTGGTGATGCAGCTTCCCACGGATGCGCTGCTTCTATTGCGGCTGCTGCTTCTACTGCTGGATTAATTCGTCTGCTGCTACTGCTGGAGGGATTAACGAGATTCCCTCTGTCCCTTTTTACTATCTAGCGAAACCACAGCCAAGGGAACGGGCTTGGAAACACTAGCGGGGAAAGAAGACCCTGTTGAGCTTGACTCTAGTCTAGCATTGTAAGGCTATATAAGAGATGCAGAATTCGTGGGAGCCGGGGTAACATATTATCTGCCCGGAACCAATGAGATACCACCACTCTTACTGTTGCCTTACTTACATGATCAGGTGGAACAAGTGCTAAAGTTATTGATCCCCGGCAATTATTTTAGTCATCCATCAGGTCATGAAAATTCTAACTATTTTTTACCTAACCAATTACCATCCAGCTCTGTGCTGTGTAACTCTAATATATACCACAGCTTGGTGTTCAAATTGCAGCACTATGGTCTTCCAATCTTCCCAGTGAAGATAATTAATAACTACCTTTCGAACAGGATGTTCCGAGTCTCTCTGAATGGCATCACATCGGATGCTATCAACATCGGTGCCGGGGTTCCACAAGGAAGCATCCTTGGCCCCATCCTATTCAACCTGTTCACCTCCGATATGCCGGCTCTCCCTGATGGTGGATCGTTGTCTCTGTTCGCAGATGACACATCCATCGTCTACAAGGGTAGGGTCATCGGAGCTCTGACTGCCAAACTTCTGAGAGGCCTGGACGTCCTGTCTGAATATTTCAATAGTTGGAAGATCCGTATCAACGCGTCAAAGACCCAGGTCATCATCTGTTCACACTCTAAATCTCCCAGACTTGTTCCGTCGGAGAATAATAAGGTCTGCCTGAACGGCACAGTGGTGGAATGGTCGAAAGAGGTAGTCTACCTCGGCTTAACACTAGACAGCAAGCTGATTTTCATGGAGCACGTTGATAAAACCAAAACCAAGAGCAACATCTTGATAAGATCGTTGTATCCACTCATGAACAGAAAGTCTACCCTGTCCCTGAAAAATAAGCTTGCTGTCTACAAACAAATCATCCTTCCCGTAATAGAATATGGGATGCCAATCTGGGAGAGTTACGCCAAATGCAATCACCTTAAACTCCAAAGGATCCAAAACAAGATCCTGAGGATGATCCTAAACAGTCCCCCGCGAACCAGAAATTCTGAGATCCACCACCATCAGACATTAGAAGAACGGAGAGTTTTTATCCTGGAAAGGTTCATAGACACCTGTCTGAGATCAACTCATCAGATCATACGTGATCTAGCACGTTAGGCTAAGTCATACTCGTAGTTAGGTAGGTTATCACTTTTTTCAATTCAAACATACAGACCCCCAAGAGATATTATGTAGACTAGTAGAAAAACGTGAATACGTAAATTAGAATAACAAATGAAACAAAGATGAAGAGTCTGATAGGTTAATCAAGTAAAATGTTAAAACAATGTAAATTCATAATTAACAGCAATAAACGTAATTTACTACTACTACCTCATGCTCCTGCTCACTGCATGACCAAGTGCCACGAAGTCCGAAGCGGTGACTAAGCGATGCTTAGAAAGTATTTTTGGTGCAGAAAATGCAAAAAAGGAGGGACTTCTAATGTATTTTTTGTGCAAAATATGTAAAGAAGGAGGGACGTCGGATGTTTTCCTAAATGCATATACCGTGCATCATAGAGAAAGAATCTCTATCTACTGTTTCCAATTAGCGCAAATACTCAGGAGTGCTTGTGTGATTATGAACCCGCGTTTCAATAAAACCCTAGTTTGAGAACATTGTTTATTCTTTAAGGCCTGTACTCGAAAAAAAAATGCACCAGGCAAAAGTGTTCGCCAAAAGTTTATTTTAAGTCGGATTTTCTTAAAACTTTCAGGGAATGAATTAATACATATGGATTATGTTTCGGCATAATTACTTTATTCAATTTCCTTTCCATCACTGAAAGCCCGCACCTTTCCCTTAAGACCCCTCATTACATTTTGTGCAATGGTGGAGCTGACCTTTTTGGTCACTTTCATCCATTCTTTCTTCAACTCCAGCTCGTTCTTAAACACCTTGGTCGATTTTCGAACTTTGGCCTTCATTATGGCCTAAAATCTTTCCACCGGACGAATCTCTGGTGAATCTGGGGGGTTGGCGGTTTTTGGTACAAAAACAACGTTATTGTCTCTGTACCAATCCAACGTCGATCGCGCGTTATGGAACGATGCCAGGTCCGGCCAAAATAATGTCTCGCCTCCGTGGGACCACAGGAAGGGCAACAGACGCTTCTGGAAGCACTCGGTCCGGTAAATTTCGCTGTTGATGGTACCCATTGTGATGTACGGTTTACTCAGTTTACCGCATTGGCATATGGCCTGCCAGAGCAAGTATTTTTTGGCGAATTTGTCCACTTTCTTCTTCCTTATGTCTTCCGGAACATAAAACCGTGATTTGGCAACGTAGAACTCCAGCCCCGGTATCTGCTTTGCGTCTGCCTTGATGTAGGTTTCGTCATCCATAACGACACACATCGGTTTCGTTAACCACTCTCGATACAACTCATGTTGATCACGCCGGTTCGGTGCCTTCCGGACCTTGAATACACGAAGCCCAGCTCGTTTCATGGTTTGCTGAACGAACCAGGCGGAACACTTTGCCTTCAGAGCCGCGTCGCGAATCGAAAGGTTCGTATTACGCTTGAAATAATCCAACACCTTCCGGGCCTTCACAGGGTCAGCTGTCTTTGATTTTCTTCCACTTCCAGCCCGCCGCTCGGTCGTCTGGGACTTTTTAAACGATTTTACCACCTGAGACACAGTTGTATGGGTGATTCCCAGTTGTCTTCCGATCCATGTCATGGTCGCAGTCGGATTTTTCATGACGGCGCGCAAAATTCTCCGGTGATTTTCTTCTTGTTTCGATGACATCTCAATAACCACTGAACCAATTGTTAAACAATTCAGTCCAAACTAGTTATACCCAGATTTTCATCAATTTTTACCCACGGATAAAAAAGTTACACGCGGATAGAAATGGTGCATTTTTTTCGAGTACAAGCCTTAGTTTTATTAGAAACTAGGATTGGGCGATCTTCAGAGAAATATCGATCTTGATGGATCGAACTTATATTTGGCTTTAGAATCGATCCACTGATTAAATCGGTACCAAAGAATCGATCTTTGGTAGATCGATCGTTTGATTTTTGTTTTAAAACGCTTGTTTACGTTCGTACCCCAAGAAATTCGTTCCTTAATAATATTCAATTAAATGTTGTCGTAAGTAGCAATGAGCACAGGAGGGAGGTAGTCCAAACCTTCAAATGTTGCTGTATTCGTAAATATCGGAAACGCAAATAGGGAGCGATGCTGATGTTGAAGTTATGTTCGTTAAATTTACAACGCAGTCTGTGGTGAGAGTAAATCGTTTTTTCGATGTAAATACACTTTAAAAATTTACCACCTATTTTTTTTTTAAGATCGAAAAGATCGAAAGAAGATATCTTTTCGTAAATAAAGAATCGATCCGAAAAATCAGAAATCGGGATGAAAAAGATCGATCCAATATCGCCCGATCCTATTAGAAACTAGAAAGTTAGACTTTTGCACCAAACACACATTTTTCATGTCCATATGTTATATTCATAAAAAAAAACACGGCATACGTTTAGACGCAGTGCAGATATGACATGAATAGGTCAAACCAAAATCCATTATCCTACACCAGGCAAGTTGAAACGCGTGAGGAAGTTGAAGCGGTCGATGTATCTTTTAGCGGAAGTGAATAATCACTGAGATTATTTCTAAATAATAACAGTGAATATTCACTTCCCCTAAGAGATACACGTACCATTTCAACTTGCTCCGGTGCACCTTAACTATGATACTTACTTTCAAAACATTGAACATTAAGATAAAGCGGCCTATGGATCTAAGATTGGGCCCATTGCTAAAAATCTGCTATTTATCAATTTTATCTAGATGAACGCGTCATTGAGACGGTCATCATGGATATTTTTCGTTGCTATTGAAAATTTAATCGATTGCTGAATTTGTGTATGCACACTTGGAAATTTGTACAGAAATCTGTAAAATTTATCCGAAATCTCAACAGCTGAACTTTCGGTAAACAGTTTCGCAGATTTCCTGTAATTTTTCACAAATATCTGTGAATTTTTCACAGATATCTGTAAATAATTACAGGAAAACTGTAAAATTGTTCACCGAACGTTCAACTGTTGATATTTCGGTAAAAATGTACAGAAATCTGTAAAATAATCTTAGTGAGTGGGTCCAAACTAGAGGCATTTAGGCCAACATTACATCCATTTTCTCTATATAATACCTTTCGGTCGCCTGTCTCTATGTTTATGAAATTCTATCTCAATCGTCTGAACCACACGGGTTTCTTCAAAACGCCATAAAGAATTCAACTTTTATTATCAAATAAACAAGCCATCAACGATAATTGCACGGCACTCTTAGAAAACCCCCCAGGCAGCTCATGTTGAGGAACCCACTTAACAACCTTTCGCCATAAAATACATCCCAAAACCATCATCATTTGCCGCGTCTGGAAATCGGTTCAAGGGAAACGGGGAACCTATAAAATCACATTTTCACCGAAGCAACCCAGAAATCAAATTACAATCCTCTTACTTTCAATTTCTGCCGCGGTGTTCCTCGCCTCCGCTTCAATTTTATCCCCGGCACTCCGAACAGCAGCAACTCAGCTTCCTTTCCGGAACTCTGCTTCGTACCTTCACTCTTTACTCCAAACAGCTGGTCCGTTTGCCGCACAAAACTTTCCCCACTCGAGTCGGTCGCCCCCGGTCTCGTATCGTACACTCTAGTTATGCCAGTTGTTGCTTTCCTTGCTCTTCGTCAACAAACCACGTCTTCTCCAATCACATCTCTCCCTTCGCTCAATCACACCCACCTCTACAACACTACTTTTGGCGTATTTATCTTCTCACACCGTCGTGGTACCGAATTCGGTTGAAAAATTACCACGATTACAACTGCACACTTTCCGTCGCTTCACAACACCGCAGGCTCTTCCGCACCGGTTTCGTCCTTAGCAAGAAGAGTGAACAAATCAATTTCCTTACGACTGGCGTTTCGAGGAAAAAAAAAACTTCCTCTCCCGTAACAGCTGTGCGAGGCACAAATTGTCGCCTGGCTTCAATTTCCACAACCGCACAACTTTTCCGCACTCAGCTCCGGAAAAAAAACCTCCAACCTTACATTCACTTCACCACCACCATCACCATCACCATCACCAGCAATTGCGGTTCAACCGGTCAAGCGTTATTGCTCTTCCTTTTTTCCACTGATTCACACTTAACTCCAATCCAACCAAACTAGCCTTTCCAAGACGTCGAAAAAATTGCATCCGAATCGCTCCGAGGTCCAAGATGAACTGACAGGATGCTGGATGTTGATGCACCTTCGATGTCCGTCCAGCGCCGAACCCCGGCTTGTTGGGGGTGTTTTGGGATGCTGCGAGAGTGAGCGAACGGATATTCGCTCTCCAAGGAAAATCGTGGTGAATTTCGGTGGAAAACTCACCACCACCGTGACCCTGGTGCTTCCACAAACCACCCACCCTTGTGGTAAAGAGTAGGCGGAAAAGCATCCATGATGTGGGTATGTAGTAGTGTCAGTTGTCGTTTTGTTTTTCTCCGCTTTTCTGTGATGCTGTGGGTTGCTGCCTGAGGTGAAGCCGGTTGCCAACGTTTCGAACAGCTAAAGCCACGCAAGCAACGGCAGCTCCGTCTAGTACACCGAAGTATGTAGGCTGTAGCTATCTGTTGGTCGCGTAGGATTTGTCACTGTGTGGGTGAGCATCTTTGTTGATGGCGCGCATTTGGAAACGAAAGCTCTTTTGGTTGAGGATGTGGGATGGAACAGGTTAGGAGTTCAAATAATGGCAGTGAATAAAGGCATTGCATTGGTGACACCTTATCCAGTGCTGTTGAAGTAAAATTTGAGCTATGTAGGTGCAATTTGTTTCTTTTAACGCCACATATATTGAAATAGCGCTAGGGGTGAGCAAAATCGTGGCGCCAAGAACATATTAGCTTTGATTTTCGCGCATTTAACCAAAAGTAGAATAAGAGATTTTTTTAATCCATGCCGAGCGATTGAGCTGTGCGAAGCGCTGTGCCGAACAAGGTTTCACTATTCCATGAGTATGGTAACCCCAAGAGTTATGAATTTTTGACGTAGGACTACGTCTTTCATTACTATACCTTGTGAAAACCTAAAATGGAACATGAAACAAAATTATGAAAGATTTTGAACAATAATACCTCAGCTGCTCCTGGACCAAATTTCAATAATTTTATCACCAATCGACCATCAATATTTCTACGCACCTATAAAAGCGCTTTTGACAGATGATTTTCAACGAGATTCTTTGCTCGACTGTCGAGCTGTTCAGTCCGTATTTTCGCTCGAGTTCTCGATTCGATTTTGTTTCGTTTTGTGCTGTCGCGTTGCGCCGTGGAAGTGTCGCCACCTTCTCGCGTTCTGGCAAGTTTAATTGAACTTGCAAACACGAAACAAATGGTGCGTAAACGTGCCAATGAGTCAGCAGCGTGCCCTTCAAAGAAGGTGCTAATCAAGCCCAGCGCGTCGCATGATGACGCCGGAAAACGAGTACTGCAAGCCAACCAGTATGCAATACTCCCGGAAGAAAATGGCGATGGTGACGCCGCTCCCATTGCAAGAAAAGAGCGAATTCCCCCGCTTTTCACGCCGGTGAAGGATATTGCCAAGCTAGGTGCCGAACTAGCAAAACACAAGCTGCTGCCTCGCTTCAAGCTTTGCAGCATCGGTACCAAAATCATGTGCTCCAGCCTGGAGGAGTACAAACAAATAGGAAGTTTCCTGAAGAACAACAACGTGGACTTCTTCACGCATGATCTGCCATCGAGCAAGCCACTGAAGGTTTTGCGTGGATTACCGTCGTTCGAGGCTGCTGCGGTGAAGTCCTAGCTGGAGCGGCTTGGGCTCCAACCTGAGGCCGTGTTCCAGATGAACCGGCGTCCCAATCAAAACACCAGCTTCCGTGATCAGTTGTTCCTGGTGCATTTCACGAAGGGATCCACCAGTCTTGCGGCTCTGCGATCCAAAATTCGGGACCTGCTTCAGGTCATCATCAGTTGGGAGCATTACAAACCCCAACATCGTGATGTAAAGCAGTGTATGAACTGCCTCTCATATGGCAATGGCACCGAAAACTGCCACATAAAGACAAACTGCGGCAAGTGTGCTAGAGCTCACTCAACTGCATCCTGTGAGCAAGTCGATGACATCGAGCCAACGTGTGTCAACTGCGGTGGAAACCACCAAGCCTCCAATTGCGGATGTCCCAAGCAAGTGGAGTTCATTAATATCCGTCGGAAGGCCACAATCAACAACCAGATCGGTCGCCTTCGTAATCATCGTTCGCCTCCTGTACTCACGGAAGTCCAGTACCCTGCTCTCCAGCCCCGTCGACATGTTCCGAACCTAGCCCCGCTTCCGCTCAACAACCAACAAGCCAATCTTGCGGGAATCCAAATGGTGCCTAACAGTCGGACAGTTCAGCATCGTCTCGCTGTTGCTGCGGCCCAGCCAATTCCAGGTTCATCCACCGCCCCTGGTTTATCATATGCTGGTGCTGTCTCAGGTGAATCTGTCGACGATTCTCCGTTCACCTCGGAGGAACTTGTGACGCTCGTGGCCGAGGTCATCATCATCATGCGCACCTGCAAGACTCGATCTGAACAGCTTCATGCTGACTTGTCACTCGTCACCAAGTATGGACCGTGAAGCTATAAAAATTGCAAATTGGAACGCTTGTTCACTGAGGAACAAGCATAGAGAGCTACTCGATTTCCTCAACATCAAGGAGGTTGACATTGCTATCATCACCGAGACGCATTTGAAGCCCGAACTGAACGTATTCCTTCCCGACTTCCGGCTCGTCAGACTTGATCGCACCTGCTCTGGAGCTAGAGGAGTGGCCATCGCTGCAAGACGGAACATCAGTTGCCGGCTGCTACCAAACTACCAGCTGAAAACAATTGAAGCCATCGGAGTGGAGGTGAGCACATCACTTGGCCCAATCACCATCATCGCGGCCTACTGCCCCAAGCAAACCAACAGCAGGGACGGGTCGTCAGTGCCCCCCCGGAAAGACATCATCAAACTCACCCGGAGGAGCGGGAACTTTATCATCGCTGGCGATCTGAACGCAAACACACCAAGCTTGGGGCAACGGTCGAAGCAATAGAAACGGCATCATCCTGAATGAAGACCTGCAAGAGGTCCACTATACCATCTTGGCCCCGGACTCTCCCACCCGGTTGAGTCGGTCTGGGGTTCATGCGATCATCGACATCTGTTGTTTCCACTGCCGAATCTGTCAGCAAAACCATTTACGGGGGCGAAAACTGGCGAAAAATGTTCCAGCGGACTGAGGGAGACCGATGCACACGCGGTAAAACTGAACAATGTGAATTTCGGAGGTAGTGAATAAATTCGACTATGCGCACTGGTGGTTTGGTGGTAACTGATCATAATTTTAATTCTTGTTCGTTTTCTGTCTTCTACACTGCATGTCGTGTGTGAGTATATGTGTGTTTTTCATTTCAATGTTAGCTGTCAATGCAAGGGTGTGAATTCAAAGTAAGTTATATCCAAGGCAAGTACAATTATTACAGGACAGTGTATCAAGTAAGTGATTTAGTGAAGTTGAGTAAAGGTAATTGTTTGGAAGCCGCAACAACATCTTCGTAAGCAACATGAGACACAACATCTCGCAACCTGTGGCATTCCAGGAGCCCGTTTCTACGACGTCAAATCTTTCCTGATTGATAGGGCGAACGAATTGCAAGAGGTTCCCGCCCAAAATCGAACTATTCGGGGAGGCGATAGTACTTTGCATGGTGCGGTTGATCATGTCCGTCTTCCACAAACAAAGCTACAGTGTTTCGATGGGAACAAAGATGAGTGGTTGAGCTTCAGAGACATCTACACTTCTCTGATTCACCACAAAATCGATTTGCCGCCAGTTGAGAAATTCCACTACCTCAAAGGATGTCTGGCAGGAGAGGCAAGGGCTCTGGTTGATCCACTACAGATCACTTCGAACAATTCTCAGCTAGCATGGGATACGCTACGGAAAGCGTTACAATAATAGCAAGCTCTTGAGGAAAAGACAAATCCAGGCGTTGCTAAAACTGCCGTCTCTCGTCAAGGAATCCGTTGATGGACTACACAAGTTGGTAGAAGGATTCGATAGAGCTACTCGGAAATTAGATCAGGTACTCGAACCTGCTGATTACAAGGACTTGCTATTAGTGGAGCCCCTCAGTTCTCGTCTCGATCCAGCTACGCGCCGAGGGTGGGAGGAATTTACGTCTACCAAGGAAAAAAGTTACATTTAAGGACTTAATGGATTTCCTCCAACGGCGAATCCAGATCTTTGAATCGCTTCCAGTGAAATCGGAAGCCAAGCGTGATTCTACATCACAGGAAAGGCGGAAACCTGTCTACCAGAAGGTTAGCCACAATGCTACTCAGTCCAACAGTGCACAATGTCCGTCCTGCTCAGAAACCCATGGATTATACATCTATCCAGACTTCGTGAGGATGTCGTTATCCAGTAGGGAGTCTTTTCTGCGTAGTCATTCTCTTTGCCGTAGCTGCTTAAAACACGGTCATATCGCAAGGGATTGCTCATCGAGATATTCTTGCCGAAAGTGTAAGGCCAGACACCATACGATTATGTGTTTCAAGTCAGACGGAGTCAGCTCGAACCAGAGGTCATCCAGAAGTGGAGTTTCGGGTGATGGCGCTAAGCAAAACGTAGCTGCTCAGAGCTCACAGGAGTTGAATGCTGCTTCAACAGAATCTGCATCGTCAAATATGGCAAAGGCTACGTCATCCCAGATGCTTTTGGCTACCGCTATTCCCAAGTAACAATTTCCAGTTGAAGAAACGCTTTCGTTTTGATTTTGTTCAGCTGCATGTTGAATAATAATTGCACAATGTGTTCACCACAACTTTTATAAAACCCTTGTTTACACTCGTTTGGAGAACCTATACAACTGCAACACAAAGGTGTTGTCTAACGTATTCAGTAAAACGTTTGCCCAAAATCAATTTCTTGTTGAAGAAACGCTTCCATTGTGATTTTATTCAACTGCATGCTGAATAATAACTGTACAATTTGTTTATTACAACTTCTGTAAAACTCTTGTTTACACTGGTTTGGAGAACCTGTTCAACTACAGCATTATATGTCTACGCGGTATAGGAGTAGAAGCAACTTTTATACAACGTTTATAGATACATATTTAAACTCAAGCTTTATTATTTTGGTGAAAGCTCTTATACAACGTTTGTAGACACTTCTTGACAGCTGCTTTGAAATTTAGTAGAGAGTAAACCTGAGAGGCGTTTGTTGCACTCTTTTATGACTCCTAAATAATCATTGTACAGCAAGCGGTGAAAAGCGTTTACAGCACTTTTCAATGACTCCTTAACAACCGGATAGAAGCAACTTTTATACAACGTTTATAGATACATATTTAAACTCAAGCTTTATTATTTTGGTGCAAGCTCTTATACAACGTTTGTAGACACTTCTTGACAGCTGCTTTGAAATTTAGTAGAGAGTAAACCTGAGAGGCGTTTGTTGCACTCTTTTATGACTCCTAAATAATCATTGTACAGCAAGCGGTGAAAAGCGTTTACAGCACTTTTCAATGACTCCTTAACAACCGGATAGAAGCAACTTTTATACAACGTTTATAGATACATATTTAAACTCAAGCTTTATTATTTTGGTGCAAGCTCTTATACAACGTTTGTAGACACTTCTTGACAGCTGCTTTGAAATTTAGTAGAGAGTAAACCTGAGAGGCGTTTGTTGCACTCTTTTATGACTCCTAAATAATCATTGTACAGCAAGCGGTGAAAAGCGTTTACAGCACTTTTCAATGACTCCTTAACAACCGGATAGAAGCAACTTTTATACAACGTTTATAGATACATATTTAAACTCAAGCTTTATTATTTTGGTGCAAGCTCTTATACAACGTTTGTAGACACTTCTTGACAGCTGCTTTGAAATTTAGTAGAGAGTGAACCTGAGAGGCATTTGTTGCACTCTTTTATGACTCCTAAATAATCATTGTACAGCAAGCGGTGAAAAGCGTTTATAGCACTTTTTAATGACTCCTTAATAACCGTTGTGTCAGTACTCACAATATTCACAGATTAAAATTAATTTAACAATTGTTGTGGTACGCCAAAATAATTGCTTGTACAGTTTTTATTAATTTAATTTATTTGTACACATTGAAAAAATATGTAATTATGCCATAATACACATTCTGTGATCATGGAGGAAGTAGTAACAAGCATCTGTTTAATCTTTGATTGATATTCTTTCAATTAATCTCTCTAATCATTAATTGCGAGAATTTATCTAGAAATGTTATCGTTGATTATATGATATATGTCTTAAATTAATGTTTGCATTTATTAATAAACACCTATATATATAATTTACCTCTACTCCACCGAGGGTTTCTCGAAGCAAGATTCGAACTCATGATCCCGGATTGCCAGCCGCTTCTGTTTCCATCTGCTCTATTCTTGAATACATATTTTGATCATATGAGAGAAGTATATGAAGCTCATCTTGAGTGACTTCTCTTGCAGTTGAATAATCATTGCCTTATGGTCATATAAACGTGCCTATCACTTGTGCTATTTTTAGCAACAAAATTGTGGTTGGTGGTTGGTCGAACGTAAACAATCATTTAGGAGTGCTCCAAGCAGCTTTTGAAGCTTTTAACCAAATGGCAATACAACTACATTCTTGTTCAACTCTGGAAGCTATTATTCAACGTTTGATCAACTCAGGTGTTGTATAAGAGCTCCCAATGGTTTGTTTTGATGCGTTTATTCCACGTTCTATATAGCTCTTGTCAATCGGTTTAACTAAGGTGCTATAAAATTTATCGTAGGTCTTATAAAGCATATAGTTAAACCAAACGTAAACAATCATTTAAGAGTGCTCCAAGCAGCTTTTGAAGCGTTTAACCAAAAAGGCAATACAACTACATTCTTGTACAACTCTGGAAGCTATTATTCAACGTTTGATCAACTCAGGTGTTGTATAAGAGCTCCCAATGGTTTGTTTTGATGCGTTTATTCCACATCCTATAGAAGCTCCTGTCAAACAGTTTAACCGAACGTAAACAATCATTTAAGAGTGCTCCAAGCAGTTTTTGAAGCTTTTAATCAAATGGCAATACAACTACATTCTTGTACAACTCTGGAAGCTATTATTCAACGTTTGATCAACTCAGGTGTTGTATAAGAGCTCCCAATGGTTTGTTTTGATGCGTTTATTCCACATCCTATAGAAGCTCCTGTCAAACAGTTTAACCGAACGTAAACAATCATTTAAGAGTGCTCCAAGCAGTTTTTGAAGCTTTTAACCAAATGGCAATACAACTACATTCTTGTACAACTCTGGAAGCTATTATTCAACGTTTGATCAACTCAGGTGTTGTATAAGAGCTCCCAATGGTTTGTTTTGATGCGTTTATTCCACATCCTATAGAAGCTCCTGTCAAACAGTTTAACCGAACGTAAACAATCATTTAAGAGTGCTCCAAGCAGTTTTTGAAGCTTTTAACCAAATGGCAATACAACTACATTCTTGTACAACTCTGGAAGCTATTATTCAACGTTTGATCAATTCAGGTGTTGTATAAGAGCTCCCAATGGTTTGTTTTGATGCGTTTATTCCACATCCTATAGAAGCTCCTGTCAAACAGTTTAACCGAACGTAAACAATCATTTAAGAGTGCTCCAAGCAGTTTTTGAAGCTTTTAATCAAATGGCAATACAACTACATTCTTGTACAACTCTGGAAGCTATTATTCAACGTTTGATCAATTCAGGTGTTGTATAAGAGCTCCCAATGGTTTGTTTTGATGCGTTTATTCCACATCCTATAGAAGCTCCTGTCAAACAGTTTAACCGAACGTAAACAATCATTTAAGAGTGCTCCAAGCAGTTTTTGAAGCTTTTAACCAAATGGCAATACAACTACATTCTTGTACAACTCTGGAAGCTATTATTCAACGTTTGATCAACTCAGGTGTTGTATAAGAGCTCCCAATGGTTTGTTTTGATGCGTTTATTCCACATCCTATAGAAGCTCCTGTCAAACAGTTTAACCGAACGTAAACAATCATTTAAGAGTGCTCCAAGCAGTTTTTGAAGCTTTTAACCAAATGGCAATACAACTACATTCTTGTACAACTCTGGAAGCTATTATTCAACGTTTGATCAATTCAGGTGTTGTATAAGAGCTCCCAATGGTTTGTTTTGATGCGTTTATTCCACGTTCTATATAGCTCTTGTCAATCGGTTTAACTAAGGTGCTATAAAATTTATCGTAGGTCTTATAAAGCATATAGTTAAACCAAACGTAAACAATCATTTAAGAGTGCTCCAAGCAGCTTTTGAAGCGTTTAACCAAAAAGGCAATACAACTACATTCTTGTACAACTCTGGAAGCTATTATTCAACGTTTGATCAACTCAGGTGTTGTATAAGAGCTCCCAATGGTTTGTTTTGATGCGTTTATTCCACATCCTATAGAAGCTCCTGTCAAACAGTTTAACCGAACGTAAACAATCATTTAAGAGTGCTCCAAGCAGTTTTTGAAGCTTTTAATCAAATGGCAATACAACTACATTCTTGTACAACTCTGGAAGCTATTATTCAACGTTTGATCAACTCAGGTGTTGTATAAGAGCTCCCAATGGTTTGTCTTGATGCGTTTATTCCACATCCTATAGAAGCTCCTGTCAAACAGTTTAACCGAACGTAAACAATCATTTAAGAGTGCTCCAAGCAGTTTTTGAAGCTTTTAACCAAATGGCAATACAACTACATTCTTGTACAACTCTGGAAGCTATTATTCAACGTTTGATCAACTCAGGTGTTGTATAAGAGCTCCCAATGGTTTGTTTTGATGCGTTTATTCCACATCCTATAGAAGCTCCTGTCAAACAGTTTAACCGAACGTAAACAATCATTTAAGAGTGCTCCAAGCAGTTTTTGAAGCTTTTAACCAAATGGCAATACAACTACATTCTTGTACAACTCTTGAAGCTATTATTCAACGTTTGATCAACTCAGGTGTTGTATAAGAGCTCCCAATGGTTTGTTTTGATGCGTTTATTCCACGTTCTATATAGCTCTTGTCAATCGGTTTAACTAAGGTGCTATAAAATTTATCGTAGGTCTTATAAAGCATATAGTTAAACCAAACGTAAACAATCATTTAAGAGTGCTCCAAGCAGCTTTTGAAGCGTTTAACCAAAAAGGCAATACAACTACATTCTTGTACAACTCTGGAAGCTATTATTCAACGTTTGATCAACTCAGGTGTTGTATAAGAGCTCCCAATGGTTTGTTTTGATGCGTTTATTCCACATCCTATAGAAGCTCCTGTCAAACAGTTTAACCGAACGTAAACAATCATTTAAGAGTGCTCCAAGCAGTTTTTGAAGCTTTTAACCAAATGGCAATACAACTACATTCTTGTACAACTCTTGAAGCTATTATTCAACGTTTGATCAACTCAGGTGTTGTATAAGAGCTCCCAATGGTTTGTTGTGATGCGTTTATTCCACGTTCTGTATAGCTTTTGTGAATCAGTTTAACTAAGGTGCTATAAAAGTTATCGTAGGTCTTATAAAGCATATAGTTAAACCGAACGTAAATAATCATTTAGGAGTGCTCCAATAGCTTTTAAAACTTTTAATCAAATGGCAATACAACTACATTCTTGTTCAACTCTGGAAGCTATTATTCAACGTTTGATCAACTCAGGTGTTTTATAAGAGCTCTCAATTGTTTGTTGGGTTGTTATCATTGAGGACAGTCAAGGATCACGCTATCCAGCTCGTGCCCTACTTGACTCTGGTTCGGAATGTAATTTCATTTCGGAAGATTTGAGTAGGTTGATGAAGGTCGATATTTCAATCCAAGGAGTTGGGCAGGCAAATACGAGGGTCACACGAAAGGTTCAAGCTACGGATTTCGTCTTATTCGCGAACTATGGACTTCCTAGTACTGACAAGGGTTACTGCCTGTTTGCCTACTGCCTCGGTGCAGTCTAACAGATGGGAGATACCGGAAGGAATCGAACTTGCAGATCCAGAGTTTCTTTCGATCAAGAAAGGTGGATTTGGTGTTAGGAATCCAGGCCTTTTTCAACTTCCTCCAATCTGGACGAGAGATTCCACTGGGCGACGGACTGCCTACACTCACTGAATCCGTGTTCGGATGGGTGATGTTCGGAGAAATCAATAGAGCAACTAAGGGTTCAAGATTATCATGTAACCTCGCAGTCTCTGACAATTTGGAGGAACTATTGACACGGTTTTGGTCCTGTGAGGAAGTGGGAGCCGTCAACAACTATTCCCCAGAGGAAATGCGCTGCGAGGAGCAGTTTGAGCGTACTATGCGAAGAGAAGCAGATGGTCGATATACGGTGACTCTTCCTAAAAACGAGCGAATCTTGGAACAACTGGGGGTGTTAGAGCGAGAAGATAAAAGTATCGATGACACAGTTTCACATGTGCATCCCTAGAAAACTAAGTATGAGAGCGAATCTCTCCCGCCGGTCCGCTCTTGATCCCTATGTACATACAGCTGACGATCGATCGCTAACGATCGGGTCAGCTGTGTGGCACATAGGTACGTAGATAGCAAAATATCAGTTATAATAAACCGTCGCGGAAGACACTTCGTTTGTTCCGTCCTTTACCGTAATATATGTAATTTTGTGTTCGCGTAATAAAGGTGTTTGTATGTAAACCGCGAGTTCTTTTATGTGTGTCCGAAAGATTTCCCGCGACGGGCGCGAACATTTGGTCCTTCGAGCCGGATTTGTGAATTTTCGGACACTTTGTGTGGTGTGTAGTGCTATTTGCGAGGATAACAAGCAAATCCTCAGTACGAACAGTTTGTGTGGGCTGCTGTTAGTCGGAGCAGCAAACAAACCCAAAAAAGAACTATCAGTGTGCGAAAGCCGACGGCAATTTAATTGCACGTTATCGGCTCGGAAAATAGTGAAATTTCCCCACGGAACCACTATATTGAGTGGACAATACGTCACAGTGTGAAAGACTCTCGGCGCCATAGCAAGGCTATTGGCGCAATTCTTTGTGAGCAATCCCAATTGTGCGTTTCACGGCGCCATCGCGATAGAGATCGCGATCACGTACGGCGGGAAGCTGTGGCCATTTGGAGGATCTCGACGCGCCAGGAACGAGACGTAAACAGCCAGGATCAACGGCGGACATACTGTTGCAGCATAATTTGGGAAGTAGTGCATGTTGTACGGTGGCTTGTTGCATGTGGCTACCCGTGGCAATTAATTAATAAATTTGTTGATAGTACATGTGAGTCCTTTTTTCTTTGGTACATAACCCTGTGGTGTCCGCTAGTTTGTTTTGGTCTCGAAGTCTGCTGGATTTGTCGGCTTGTTTGTCCTCTCTGGTTTGTTTCCCCCCGCTGCTGTCGTTTGAGAAGTCAATCTGTCTCTTGAAGTCGCGAATTTGTGGAACGTCGAGTCGATCGGGAGTGTTTTGGTGAAAGTGCTGTGCAGTGTACAATATACTGATTAATTACGCCTTTCGTAGTTAGTCAAAGTGCAGTGTAGTACCGACGTACGAAAACCTGATAAGTTTCCTTCCACAAGTCAAACACACATTGCACTCCCAATCACACCTACACAGAACATCATGTTGTCAACCGCTCTAGTCAAAGTTAAGGACCGTCACGGCAATTCCATGCTGGCACGAGCGCTGCTGGACTCGTGTTCGCAGCATTGCCTGATGACAAAAGAGTTCTCAAGCAAACTTCAGTTTCACGAATCGACGTCATATCTGTCTGTCCAAGGGATCGGCTCATCTACGAGCACTTCAACAAAACTCGTCAGTGCTGTAGTAAGGCCGAGGTTAGATCGCATTTCATCGTTCATGCAAGAGATGCAGTTCCACGTCCTTCCACGGTTGACTGTGTCGCTACCGACTGCAACCTGCGATATCAGCGACTGGACGCTTCCGGAATCGTCATCTTTAGCTGATCCACGCTTCTATGAACCTGGTCCTGTTGACGTCATTATCGGGGCGGAATACTACATGGACCTCCTGAGGAGCGAACAGCAAAAGGCGGCTGAAAACGGACCCACACTGCAGAATACAAATTTCGGCTGGATAGTTTCCGGAAAGGTTCCCGAGCATTCACCCAGTAGATGTCAATCTCTGACACTCGTGTGTTCTACCACCGAGCTTCAAGATCAACTCGCAAAGTTCTGGGACCTAGAGACATGCCGAAACCTTAGTACGCATTCTTTAGAGAAGTCAGCGTGTGAAGAACATTTCGCCCGGACAACGATCAGAGACGAGACCGGCAGATTTATTGTCACGATGCCGAAGAAGGAAGCCATAATTAACCGGTTAGGTCATTCGGAGACCACAGCGATAAAACGGTTGATGGGCATGGAACGCCGTTTCGCTGCAAATCCAGAGCTGAAGACGATGTACGACGAATTCATTCGTGAATATCTTGCACTTGGACACATGAAGGACGTCACCGAGGAGGTCGGAGAGGTAGGAGTAAAAAGGTATTTTCTACCACATCATGCTGTTCTTAAGCCAGACAGCACGACTACGAAGCTGCGCGTAGTTTTCGACGCTTCCTGTCAAACGTCTACCGTCTGATGTCGCCAAGATGTATCGCATGGTTAAAGTTCAACGTCGTGATCATCCGTTGCTGAGCATCAAGTGGAGATTTGCCCCTTCCGATCCATACCGCACGTACGAATTGACCACTGTTACGTACGGTACGTCATCCGCACCATATCTTGCTACCAAATGCCTGCAGCGTTTAGCAGATGACGGAGCGTTAACGCATCCTGTAGCGTCCACGGTGGTCAAGAAGGACTTCTACGTTGACGACATGCTCAGGGGTAGACACCGTAGAAGAAGGTAAACAGTTGGTTCAAGAAGTCATCGAGCTGTTGGATTCAGCGGGTTTCACGCTTCGAAAATGGAACTCAAACAACAAGGAGCTTCTCGAATTCGTTCCGGAAAGCTTGAGGGATGAACGCTCAATCCTGGATCTCGATTCGTCTGAAACTTCCATCAAGACATTGGGTTTAGTGTGGGAACCTAGTTCAGACGTTTTCTGTTTCACGTTCCCATCGTTCAACTGGTCAGCAACGATTACGAAACGCTTGGTCGTCTCCGATGTTTCACGGTTGTTGGACCCGCTTGGTCTGGTTGGCCCAGTTATCATTCAGCAAAGATCTTCATCCAGGAACTGTGGAAGCAAAACTGCGGCTGGGATGAACAACTTAATCAAGAACTTCTAGAGCAGTGGAAGGAATATCGGCGGAATCTAGCAGCACTAGAAAACCTTACCGTTCCCCGATGGGTAGGAACCGGAAGTCACATCGTCACCACGGAGCTTCACGGTTTCGGCGACGCGTCGAATAAGGCATACGGCGCCTGTTTCTACGTACGAACAATCTCCGAAACGGGGGAGGTGTGTGTGAGGTTTTTAACAGCGAAGTCACGCGTTGCACCGCTTGACAACTTGAAGAAAGGAAACAAGCGGCTCTCCACTCCACGCCTAGAACTGTCATCAGCCTTGTTGTTGGCACACCTTTACGAGAAGGTCACAAGCAGTCTCGGCATCAAAGCGAAAGGCTTTTTCTGGACGGACTCCACGATTGTCAAGCGTTGGATTTCTTCGTCACCATCAAGATGGAAGCAGTTTGGAACCACGTAGCTGGACTAGAGAATCCAGCTGACATAATTTCCCGTGGAATGATCCAAGTGCAGCTACAATATGAATCGCTTTGGTTCAACGGTCCGCATTGGCTAAAGTTGGACGAGCACAACTGGCCATCTGCTCATCAGATAGATGAAGAAGACTTCGATCCCTTGGATCTCGAAGCCAAAAGCATGGCGACAGCACTTGCAGTGGTAACTCCAAGCGATATCTTCAGCCTCAGATCATCGTATACACATCTCGTACGACTGACTGCTTGGCTTCACAGATTCCGCTACAATTCGCAACCGGCGAACCGTGACAATCGACGGTGTGGTCCTCTCACAACGCTCGAACTGGAAGATGCTTTGCATGCGTTGGTCAAGTTCTCCCAACAAGAAAGCTTCTCGCTGGAGTTAGCTGATTTAACAAACGGTAGAGAAGTTCGAGAGTCGTCGAAGATTTCGTCACTACACCCGGAGCTCAAAGACGGAATACTCTGCGTTGGCGGCCGACTTCGCCACGCATCGATTGCGACCCGTCGCAAGCACCCGTATATCCTGGATCACCATCATCCATTTACGTACATGGTCGTCGTTCACTACCATCGAAAGATGTTGCATGGTGGACAACAGCTGCCAACAAACGCCCGGAACCTAGTGCGAAAGGTTCACGAGTGTGTACCATGTTTCAGAGTGAAGCCCAAGATTCAGGACCAGCTCATGGCGGATCTTCCCCCCGAAAGAGTCACCCCGTGTCCACCATTCCAGCGCGTAGGTGTGGATTACTGTGGCCCATTCCAAGTGTCGTATCCGTACCGGCTCAGTCGCCCGGTGAAAATCTTCGTTGCCGTCTACGTCTGTCTAGTAACCAAGGCCGTTCACCTGGAACTAGCGTCAGACCTGTCCGCTCAGGGATTTATTGCGACCCTGAAGCGTTTCTCTTCCCGGCGAGGCAAGCCGGAGATCATAATGTGCGACAACGGAAGAAACTTCGTAGGTGCGAGACGACAGTTGGACGAATTACGTCGCCTGTTCAACAACCAGCAGTTCCAGGCATCCGTCGTCAGAAGTTCAGCTGAAGACCAGATTCAGTTCTGGTTTATTCCAGCGCGTTCGCCAAACTTCGGTGGACTGTGGGAATCAGCAGTCAAATCGTTCAACCTGCTCCTCAAACGAACGATTGGTGTGCACACTCTCCTGTACGACGAGATGCAGACGATCCTGACTCAAGTGGAAGCAGTATTGAACTCGCGACCACTCACGCCGCTCAGTAACGACCCGGACGACTACGAAGCGTTGACTCCCGGTCATTTCCTGATTCAGCGGCCTCTTACGGCAATTGCGCGAACAGGGGGAATCTAAGGAAATAGCGCTGAAACGTCTACAAAGTGTGGAAAGAAGACTGTCGAGGGACCCTAATCTCCAAAAACAATACAACACCTTCATGGCAGAATATGCTGAGCTCGGTCATATGAGGGTAGTGAAGGATACAGACGAGTGAAACGAGTCTTTCTACCCCATCATCCAATTATCAAGGAGTCGAGTACCACAACCAAAGTCAGGGTGGTGTTTGATGCATCCTGCAAAACATTCCCTAAACGATGCGCTATTTGCAGGACCAATAGTGCAGCAAGAGCTAAGGTCGATCATCCTACGAAGCAGGTTCCGCCAGGTTATGGTCGTTGCAGATGTGGAGAAAATGTTTCGGCAGATGTGGGTTACTCTGTTGGATACACCACTCCAATGCATCCTTTGGTTTGGACCGTATAACGAGCTGATAACGGTGACGTATGGTACGAAATCGGCACCATTCCTAGCTACCCGTACGCTCAAACAATTGGCAGATGATGAACGAGAGAGGTTTCCACTTGCTGCTCAAACCGTTTACGAGGACGTCTATATGGATGATGTGATCACCGGTGCGGATGAAGTTGAGTCAGCTATCGAGCTGCGACACCAGATCGATGCAATGTTGATAAGTGGAGGATTCAGGTTGAGGAAATGGGCGTCAAATGTATTGGGAATTCGGGCAGTGGTAACGGAAGCGGATTAAGAGAAAACGGATAACGTATTTAATTAAACGAACAAGATTTTAAGAAAACGTGTTTTCTTTGCTAGGTACAGGTCAAGAATAAAAAACTATTGTTTACTTCCGGTGTCTAATGACAGCTCATTGTCGAGGGGTTGCCCGATGGGGTTTGTGGTATAAGGGATAGGAAATTGACATTCCCAACACCCCCGCTCAATTTACAGAGCCCATCAACCCTAGATTTGCTCGATGTTTCTGGAAGACCCTTGGTCATCACATCCGCCAACTGGTCCGTCGTCGGCACGTACTGCAGCATGATACGCCCTTGGTGGATCTCGTTCCGGACGAACATGTGCTTCACGTCAACGTGCTTCAATCGGCCCACTCCACGCTCATCCTCAGCAACACGGATCGTCGATTGATTGTCCTCAAAGTACGTAACGGGGTCGCTCATCTTGATTCCCAGATCTTCCAGCAACCGCACCAGCCATGTCCCCTGACATACCGCTGTAGTCAAGGAAACTAACTCCGCCTCGGTAGAAGACAGAGAGATCGTTGACTGTTTCCGCGTCAGCCAACAAACGGTACTGCCATGAATACGGAAAACATACCCGGATAATGACTTCCTGTCCATCACGTCGTTCGCCCAGTCTGCGTCTGCGTAGGCTTCCAGTATCGATGCGCCGTCGTCTCGTCTATAGACCAGTCCGAGATCAAGAGTTCCACGAATGTACCGCAAAAGTCTCTTCAGGTGTACCCAATGCTGTTCGGTTGGACAACTCTGGAACTGGCTGAAGTAGTTGACAGCCGTGCACAGGTCGGGTTGCGATGTAAATGCCACGTACATCAAGCATCCGACCAACTCGCGGTAGGGCTTGTCCGTCCGTTCCGCTTCTTTTCCTCGTTCCAGGTGAAGGCGACACTCCATCGGTGTCGAGATAGGCTTGCAATCCTGCATGTTGAACCGGCAAAGAAGACTTTCCAGGAACCCACGCTGGCTGATTCTTAGGATCCGATTCTCGACGTCTCGCTCCACCTTCATCCCGAGGAAACTCTTCACTGCGCCAACATCCGACATTTCGAACTCGTCGACGAAACGACGATTCACTTCCTCTACTAGCTTCAGGCTCCGAGATGCGATAAGGATGTCGTCGACGTACATAATGAGAACTATCATCGAACTACCTGTTCCCTTCACATACAAGCACGGATCGTTAGCACTCCTCCGGAATCCCAACTCCTGCATGAACCGATCAAACCGCTGATTCCAAGCTCTCGATGACTGCTTTAACCCATACAGTCGACGGTTGAGGCGACATACCAAGCCATCCCTCAGCTTGTATCCCTCTGGTGGGGTCATATAGATTTCCTCGGTGATCTTTCCGTTTAAGAACGCGGTCCGCACATCCATTTGGTGGACGTGCCATCTCTCCTGGTTCGCTACCGCCAAAAACGCTCGGATCGTATCTAGTTTGGCTACCGGAGAATACGTCTCCGAATAGTCGAATCCGTGCCTTTGCGAAAAGCCACGCGCCACTAGTCGAGCCTTACAACGGTCCGGCTGACCATTGTCAGATCTCTTAACCTTAAACACCCACTTACAGGAAATCGGCTTTCTCCCCTTCGGCAGCTTCATCAATGTCCAGGTGTTATTCTTGATAAGGGAGTCCATTTCTTCACGAACAGCTTGCTCCCACTGCGGCCAATCCTCTCGCATCTTCATCTCAGCCAACGAACAAGGTAGATTATCGACGAAACTGGCGGCATTCAAAGCGAAACCAGTGTAGTTGAACTGGTAGTCTTCATGCCACCCTGGAGCATTTCGCTTCCTCCGCGGTCTTCGCTACTCATCGGCCGAATTTTCGTTCACAGCTTCCGGATCGGACTACTCGACTTCCGGATCGGACTCCTCGCCTGCGCTACCGAATACCTCTTCGTCATCCTCGGAATTAGCATCGTCCTCGTCCTCGGAATCAGGATCTTCCTCCTGGTCACTTCGTACACTTTCGTCGTCTGCATCTTCGGTTTGCCCGGGTAGAATCCCGAACTGATCGCTTCCAGGATCTTCATTCACTTGCTGAACGCCATGATTTCTTTCTTCTACGAATATCACGTTACGAGCTGAAACGATTTCCTTCCGCACAGAATCCCAAATCCGGTAACCGTTGGCAGTATACCCGACGAACGTACCGCGCCACGATTTCGCGTCGAGTTTCTTCCGGAACTCTTTCGGAATGTGAACGTACACATCCGCACCGAACACACGAAGTCTCTTCACATTTGGCTTTTCCCCATTCCAAATCTCAAACGGAGTCTTTTTCGAGTCAATAGCATTGGCAGGGCTACGGTTAGCCAGAAACGCCGCGGTTTGGATTGCCGTACCCCACAGCCTTTTGTCAACACCACTGTCCTCGAGCATCAAACGCGTTTTCTCGACCAACGTTCTGTATCAAAAACACAACAGTGAACCGGCTCCAGTCGTCTATGAACGAGACGAAATATTTCTCTCCGTGTATGCCCACCGGCGTCACTGGGCCACAGACGTCCGAGTGAACCAGTTCCAAAACTCTTTTGGACTGTTTGCCCACGTGCGCGGAGAACGGTTCTCGAGTCTGCTTACCGGCGATGCACGACTCACACACGGTTCCGACGTCAGTCTTTTTCGCGGTTCCAAAGTCCAATCCGACGACCATATCGTTACGAGCAAGCACTGATAAGTTCTTCGCACTCAGATGCCCGTACCGACGGTGCCAAAGTTCGAGATGTTTCGGAATCCGACCGCAAAAATACGACGACTTTCTCGGCGAAAGTTTATCTCGTACAGTTTTCCGCGCCGTGAACCGACCGCGATTACTCTCGAACTTTTCTCGACGCACACTTTCCCGTCAGCGAACACAATCTTCAACCCTGCGGTTTCCATCTTCCGCACGGAGAGCAAATTAACTCTTGCCTCCGGAATGTGCAAAACGTTCTTAAGGGTAATTGGAATGGACTTACTGTTGATGATGGATGTCAGTTTCACCTCGCCGCTGTGCTTCGCAGTGATGCACTCGCCCTCCTTCGCGACAGCAATCTGCATCGGCTCTGCCATCGGGGACAAACTCTCGAACAAACTCCGGTCGTTTGTCAAGTGTTCGGACGATCCCGAATCGATGATCCAGCTGACTTACTGCGTGGGTGGAGATCCAGACGATCCACTCATGAAACACACACCATCTTCACCCTTTCCGTAATGCGCACTGTTTTTCTTCTCAGGGCAGTCGGAAATTTTATGGCCTTCTTTGTGGCAGCCGAAACACTTCCACTTCTTTTGTTGTTGTTGCTTTGCGCGAGGCTTTCCGGTGCTCGAACCGGCGAAAGCGGCATCGTCACTTCGGGGAACCGACATGTCAACACTGGCACTCTTCCGCTTGATTTCTTCGTCCAGTAATCGGCACCGCACAAAATCAAGGGACAGATTTTCTTCTGGCATTGTTTCCAGTGCCGTCACTACCGTCGCGTACTCTGACCCGAGCGTCAGCAGCAAATGACAAACGATGTCAATTTCTTCCAGCACGGCGCCCGTTGCCTTGTAGTCACGTACAACACGGTCAAACACAAGAAAATGTTCTTGAAGAGAACCACCTTCGTGTCGCAACGACAACAACTTCTTCTTCAGGTGCAAGCGACTCGCGATGCTTTTGCGCTCGAAAATCCGCTGCAGCGCCAGCCAAATCGCTCGCGGGGTCGGCTTGTCCTGAATGTACTCGAGTTGGCTATCGTGAATCCGCGAAATCAGGAGGGACTTGCAGCGACGGTCCTTCTTCCGTCGTTTTTCCGCTGCTCTCTCCTTCACCTCTTTCACGGCATTCGTGTCCTCCTGCTTGACGACGTATTCGTCAACTTCCTCCAGTTCCGCCTGTATGCACTCGGCGAGCTCGTGCTCCTCCAGCACCACCTGCATACGGAACTTCCAGGAGGGATAGTTGCTTCCGTCGAATTGCGGCACACGCGCGATGTCGCCTTCTCTCTCCATTTCTACTTGACCGGACACGACGATTCAAAAACACTTCGATCCCGACACTCGCGAATCCACTGGGCCCATAACCTATTGGGAATTCGGGCAGTGGTAACGGAATCGGATTAAGAGAAAACGGATAACGTTTTTAATTAAACGAACAAGATTTTAATGAAACGTGTTTTCTTTGCTAGGTACAGGTCAAGAATGAAAAACTATTGTTTACTTCCGGTGTCTAATGACAGCTCATTGTCGAGGGGTTGCCCGATGGGGTTTGTGGTATAAGGGATAGGAAATTGACATTCCCAACAAAATGCAGCGGAAGTGTTGAAGGACATTCCTAAGGAGGATTTGGCTCTACCCAGTGCACAAGGGATTGATTGGAACCGAGACGCAGAAGTCAAAACTTTGGGACTAACTGGCTAACCTGGTTTTTAAACAGTTAAAATAATAATCTGTCAAACTTCAACTTCGATTTTCTCAAAATGGTGGATATGTTACATTGGTCTATTTGAAAAGTGACGCGAGAAATGTCCAAATAATACTCTTAACAAATTTATGGTGGTCCTGAAAAGGACCGTTTTGTAGTGATGGTTGAGTAATGCTGAGCTGAGCACGACGAGCTACTGATTCCGATCCTACACAGTTCGAAAAAGTAGTGTAAATTTCTGTTCTGTATGATGCACATAAATGGAGCGTCACAGATCATACAAGTTTACATCATATATCATGCAAAGTTCTGAGAAATTTCATGCAATGTAGCAAATATTGTATTCAAAAGCCCATTATTGTAAACAACATTGTTTACAAGTTGCTCGGTTGCGTGAAATGGAACACAAGTTTACGTGAATGAATGTTTACATCGCTATTAAAATTCAGAATTTTTATCAGTGTAGCCTAGCGGTGGGCCTTCTTCCTCCTTCTCTATGGTTGCTCATATGAGCTCTGCAGCTCGCTGCTTGCAGGCAGCCTTTCGTTGTTACTGGAGAACAATTTTCAACGCCACACGCCGAAAGCACTGCTACTGCTGCTACTAATTTCGACGACCGAACACCACCATACAGTGGTGTGGTCGTTGGGAGCGTGTGGTTCTGAGTATGGCGATGAGTGTGCAAAATATTCCATCCTCCATATTCGCACGCGCCCGAGGATCGGAGGCGAATGCCACTTCGACTTGTTTCGTCTACTTACTACTCTCTGACGACTGTGCTGGGGAAGCAGCATATGCATGTAGGTAATTGGTGGATTTGTTAGTTAATTCGACGCTTTTGAACAATGCTGGAAATTTACCAGTTTTTCAATAGTTTCTTGTTGAAAATCAACATTCGGAAGCATTGTTATTGCGTAGCCATATTTCTGATCGATTGGTTATAAAATGATTGAAATTGGACCAGGGGGAGCTGGGTTATTAACGTTCAAAATCTTTCTTAATTTGATGATGTTCCATTTTCGGTTTTCACAAAGTGTACCCCCATATAGAAATCAAAGACGTAGTCCTACGTCAAAAACGTGGAGCTCTAGGCTCAGTTTCGCGGAGGACCGTTCTGGTGTCTCCAGGATCCATGTATAGGAACCATGAAGGTATTCTAACTAGTTATGAACATTTGTGCCCATTAATGTAGAAAAAGTAGACGACTCTAGTTTCAATGTTTTTACAATAAAAATCATCTACAGACCTAAGGAATTCTAGAGATACCTCAATTTTACACGTTTTTCGGAGGCATCGTATTCGGAGTGTTAATGCGTGACATAATTTATGAATGACCCCTATTCGCCGTCGACCATTCATTGCCAGCCAACAAATCGTTAGAAAGCAGTCATAGACTTATATTTTTCTATGAAAAAATGAACTATTTTTTGTTATATTTTTATGACTGCTGAACCTAACTGACAGGATATTGACCCTCATCAAAATATCTACTCTCTCACGCTTCCATCCGGGCGACTGACGCGTGTACAGCATATCCAATAACCATAGAGGTTGCATCAATAACGACCAGCTAGCGGATCCTCTTTCGATAAAGATTTTCTACCGACCGGTCGTCGCCAGCATCTTAATAAAATTGATAAGATTGAGGTTCCGACTTTATGACATTGGATGATTTTGTTATGATTCGGTGGGGGGTGGGGGGGGGGGGTCTAAGGCAGACAGATTTGGTTGAAAAATATTCGATACTTATTGAAACGACCGGACCGGAGGCAGGTTTGATCAGACAACGGAAGTAAATTTGTTTACCGACCTCCCACCAGGAGAAAAGTTAAAGATGATGATATCGACCCGCTGATAATCCCCCATCAATGTTTGATGAAGGTTCGAATCGATTGGAAAATTTACTGCTGTTCGATGACGATGCTTTCATCTAATTTTGGCCCAATCATTTCCTCGTGGCTTCTAAACGACGCTTGCTGGCGATGGCGGCAGGAGCAACAGATGACTCTATCGAAGTAGGCCACAAAACCCTTTTCCAGCCAAAACCGCCTACTTGATGGAGATTTTCACTTGTGCTGTTGTTTTCGCTCCACCGCAGCACAGTAGTCAAACACGGATGAAGTGCTTTCGGGGAAATGTTGATCCCTTAAATTAATCAGCGTCTTACTTTGTCTTTGCGCTTTCTCTGGTGCCAGCCACCCACCGAACCACCACATCATTTTCATCGTGTGACATAGTGACACACTGTCTTGAGGTAGCTTCGCACACCGACTCACATACACACATGAAGAGAAGGTGCGTGGGACGAAGATGTGATTCATTTCGGATGAATGATTCCGTCCATCGCAGACAGGAACCGTAACGTTGTTGCTCGGCTAGATGGGTGGCAGATAGCGGAAAGCAATTCGCCGGAACTAGCGGAGATGGAGACGACATCAGCCGGAAGTGAGCGCACAAACAACAGCAACTAGGTTATAGGACAACTGTGAGCACATAAAGACACTCGAGACAATCAATAATGTACGTGTTTACCGGTTGGAATGGCACGTTTTGTGATCACCCGTGATGCCTTAATTGGACAGACGGTGGGTGCAGAAGAGTTATATTTCTGCTTGAAAGGAACTCGGAATCGGTGACAGGGTGTTGAATTTTTTGTGTGAAAGAGGCATGATATAAGTTAGAGCAATCTTCTATGCAAACTCTTCAGGACTGATCTGTGACCCATCTTCCTATTTCTTCTGAAACTGGATTTGGAGTACAGCAGTCGAAAACCGAACGTCACGATAAAATCATGATGAGTACCATCAATTTATAATACTTGGCTAAATGACAAATTAGTCCCCATTATCCCAAAAATCGGCACCTAATTCCATTCATCTTGTCAGCGAAAACAAAACAGTCACCCGACATAGCTTCCAGAAACCATTACCATCAATGACCTGAACTATTCGTCGCATCATCCTCTTCCAAATCGTTATCAATGAGTGAGTCAACTATTTTTTTTTCATCGACGGGCATCGTCACCGTTATCGTTCGCATCCACATCCATTTATGGCAGCTCATAAAAATAACCATTTCACCACCGGCCATGAATAGAAAGCAGGAGTCATTTCTACCGACTACCGTCAGCAGTGGGACCATTCGGTTCCTTTCTACTTCGTTTTTGACTCGGTCACATCACTGGAACTCCTAAATACATACGGACAAATTGGTCCGAGTTAGTCCCACCAGTTGTGATGAAATGCGAAATCAAGATTTAGGAACACGGCCCATTAGATCGACTCAAAATTGAGTGGTTTTTCACCCATAATCGCAAAAAACGTAGGTTGCTCGTAGAGTGAGTAAAATTTTTCTCGAATTTTCTCGTATTCAAACAGATTTTTGAGAACAATTGCTCGAGGTAAATTTTACTCACTCTATGAGTAACCTACGTTTTTGCGATTATGAGTGAAAAACCACTCAATTTTTAGTCGATCTAATCGGCTGTGAAGGTTGGCAGGCATTTTGAATTTCGGTCAAACGTCTTGGATTTCAAAATGGCAGTGAACCTCGATTTTTGACCACTAGACATCTTTTCATATTGGTTATTTGCACTTGAGCTGGTAAAGAGTTTTAAAAAGTTGTGGTCGGTGTCACCGATTAGAGCCAAACTTGGAAAACATGCTTATTTTGTAATGCCTGGACCCTTCTGGGCTACAACGCTGGATTTTCGAGATTTTTAAAAATTTCAACTTTCAGAAATGATTACTCCACAACCAAATAAGCTATTCGTGACCTTAGAATGGCACCTTGAAATTTGTTTTAATGTAGATTATTATGTGTGTACAAACATTTTTTTTTGTTATAGTAACTACAGTAAACAGACTGATTACCGGAAGGTATCCAAATTGTCAAAAAAGGGCCCTTTTTTGACCATGGGCGGGATTTTATACTTCTTAATATTTTTGGCGCAAAATTTTCACCATACTTTGGAAAGCTCTTCTACTTTATATGTTTTCAAGGGAAAATGATTTGAACAAATAGTTTTTGAGATATGACCAGATGAGTGAGTGGACCATTTTTATAATACCCTTATTACTTAGTTTCAGGTGATACATCCCCAATAAAAAAAACACCATATTGAAATTCGGACCGCCATCTAAGATAAGACACGTTTCCTTTATCAAAAATACCCATATTGCATGGTTTCCGATGGTTAATCTTCATGCAAAGACCGCCATATGAGCTGAAAGTCTCCTTAATAAAGATATAAAAAAAAGACCGCCATGTTGGATTTCGAAATGGTGGCGGACATCCATTTTTGGTTTGGAAAGATAATTTGATAATAATTACATAAAATTTCATCGTTAAGATGTTGTTGGAATTCTCACACCACATAGCCCGAAAACATAACTGCAACGCAATTGCAATCAGGCATGGAAAATCATTTGCATTCATTTCGTGCATTCATTTACATTAATTTGCCTCTAACTTTTTTCTTCAACAGCATTCCACAAAATGATGTATGGAGCTTTTGTAGATTTTGTTATAAGCTACAACTTTTGTTAACAAATAAAATCCGTATCTCATATACAGGACGAACCAGAGCGAACGAAAGCCACTACTGTTTTTCAGTGAATGTATTTTACATTCACTGAAAAACAGTAACAAGTTCTGCGCGCTCTAGTTCGTGATGCATAAGAGATACAGATTTAAGTTATGAGCAAAAGTTGTAGCTAATAACAAAACCTATAAAAGCTTTTTACATGATTTTGCGGAATGCTGTTGAAAAAAAAAGAAGGAGGCGAATGAATGCAAATGAACCAATGCACGGAATGAACTCATGAAAAAATTTGACTTTTGAGTGGTGCCGTGTTTACTAAAAATGATCACATGATGTAATGCTCGCGTAACTTTAGAAAAGATCCTATCAACTTTTATAAACAACTTGTTAGGCCCTTTCCTCGCAAACCGCAGAACATCCACCCAAACCAAACCACTATAGAGAGCGGTTCCACGAACAAATGGGAAATTTTTCCAGTTTTTATTTTTTGTATTTTTTGATTTGCATGAAACCTTGCATACAAGTTTTTGGGAAAGAAAAACGCCGTTTTTTATACTTGGTTCGTCATTTTGAATCTAGCCTTACTTATGAGAAGGGCCTATGAAAAATGCACATGATATCTTCAAAAAATTGTATCTTGGAAACGGTTTGTCCGATTGGTTTGGTGTCTTGGGCGAAGTTTTAGACAATTGTTGGTGTTATATGGAGAAAATATGCACGGTAAAAAAAAAAGTTTGGTATTTGTGTTTTGAACTAAAATATAAATTTTCCCTTTAAAGTGACATGTCAATAATTTTTTTATTATTCTTATGTTATAGCTGACTAAAAATGCTATCTAGTGCATAGTAGGTTGTTCTGGAGAAAAATAGGTTACAATGAAAAAAATGGTTTTTTTAAAAAAATACAATTTTCAAAAAAGCTATTAAGAAAAGTCAAAAAAGTTTGTCACCCTAATTTTATGAAAGTACATCAAATTTGCAAACAAAAAGTGCTTCGGTAACATTTTTCTGAGATGCACCGTTTAGAAGATATTACTGATTTAATATTGTTTTTTTTTTTGATAACTTAATAAGTTTTGGCCCTTTTCGGATGTACTCCGTGTTTTTTCCAGTTTCAAAAGTATTTTTTTCGGAAAGATTGGAAAATTTTGAGTTAAAATGACACTGACAGCTTAAAGATTCGAGTGAAATTCTCTGCCTTAAAAGTATTTTGAAAAACAAGTTACAAAATCCCACTATCAGGAACAATGATTTCTTCAAATGATTTTTGGTGCGTTGTGCTGAAAACGTGCTAACAAGTATTAGATACAGGTAATGAGATACCAGTTAGCTGTACTACGTACAGTTGGTGATTGTAAACATGGTCTTTGTTGGAACTAGTCCACCATGGCCACGCTGGCCATAACGAGGCTAGCTCCGTCGTTGACCGTTCCTTAATAATAAATAAAAAGAACGCAGTAGTCACCTTCCATCAAACTAGAGGGCTGCCGACTGATACCTCAATCAACAACCGCCGCACTCTTTATTCATTCCAGGTATATACAATTTACAATCTTCTTCAATAACAATATACCTACGCCAGCAAATCTACCTCGCTCCAACTCTCCAAACTCGTACCTGAAGGTTCGACGATACCTGAGCGTTCAACTCTACCTATCTCCCAGCATTCTATGATTTCTACCCGTGAGCTGTATAATAATGTCTGACTCGGTTCTGAATTCATCCAGTATCTACTAGGGAAAACCAAACAGTAAATGCAGAAAGGTTGCTAGTAGCATAGTGATTATAGTAATTTCAGCTCATAATCCTGTGTTTTTGAACGAGATCCAGTGTTGTTTGATAACATAATAATTGTAAAGGAAAGTGTAACACGTTTTGGTGCAAAGGTAAGTTTTAAATACACATTTTATTATATGTTTTGTGATATTTTCGTACAAAACTAACAATTGGAAAATATTTTCTATGTTACAGATTACAAAATGAGTAAAATAAGATGTATTCGCCCATTCAAAGGCATTCAGTGTTCGAAAGAGCTGCGATATCTCACGGATGGTATCATCCAAAAACTAAAATCAATTGGATTTTCCAAGGTATCCACACTGAACACCAAGGATTTTCGTGTTTGTTCGTCTTGCCGTCTACATATTGATTCAAGAGCTCACCTTACCCAAAACGAGGAACAAAGCGTAGCCGGCGGCTCAAGGATGCCAACTGTTGAAAGTTTGGTCACGATACCATCAGAGTCAACGCTAAGCACAATTAAATCAAATGAAGACTTCACGATGCCTGTAGACGTCGAAATATTCAACCGAGGAATAGCAGCTGTTCGTGTTTCGCCTATAGATTTAGATAAGGTAAAAAAAGGAAATCTTTTTAAATTAGACGCTAAAACAGAAAAAGCAAACGAGTTTGATGAAGTCATAGAAAATATGAAAATTAAATTTTTAAATTCAGCCACAAGGCAAGAAAAACTATCAATTTTATCGTTGTTGCCAAAATCATGGTCAGTACAAAAAATTGTAGACGAATTTAAAACCAGTAGAAATATGGCATCAGATGCAACAAAGGAAAGAGATAATGTATTTGATTCATCTCAAGGTTCAAGCTCTGGAAAAGCTTTGAGTAATGAAACAAAAGAATTTTATAAAAAAAACAGGAATAAAATAAACTGATGATATCCAACATATAATGTTATTTTTTATTGCGCACAATCACCATCCCTGAAAAATAAGCTTAATTCGCTCTTTTGAATCTTGCTAATTGAGGAGCTTACATTTGCAGTCCTCAAAAAGGTGTATCTCGAAATCGAGTTGTCTCATCGGTTTGATGTCTGTGGCGATGTTCGGCAATAGAGAGAAAATATGCACAGTATAAACACATCCAGTTTAAATGGATTGAACTGTTAGGCGATATGCAAGAGTTGAATGCACATTTTCAGCACAACGCACCAAAAATCACTTGAAGAAATCATTGTTCCTGATAGTGGGATTTTGTAACTTGTTTTTCAAAATACTTTTAAGGCAGAGAATTTCACTCGAATCTTTAAGCTGTCAGTGTCGATTTAACTCAAAAATTTTCAATCTTTCCGAAAAAAATACTTTTGAAACTGGAAAAACACGGACTACATCCGAAAAGGGCCAAAACTTATTAAGTTATCAAAAAAAATCAGTAATATCTTCTAAACGGTGCATCTTAGAAAAATGTTACCGAAGTACTTTTTGTTTGCAAATTTGATGTACTTTCATAAAATTAGGGTGACAAACTTTTTTGACTTTTCTTAATAGCTTTTTTGAAAATTGTATTTTTTTTAAAAAACCATTTTTTTCATTGTAACCTATTTTTCTCCAGAACAACCTACTGTGCACTAGATAGCATTTTTAGTCAGCTATAACATAAGAATAATAAAAAAATTATTGACATGTCACTTTAAAGGGAAAATTTATATTTTAGTTCAAAACACAAATACCAAACTTTTTTTTTTACCGTGCATATTTTCTCCATATAACACCAACAATTGTCTAAAACTTCGCCCAAGACACCAAACCAATCGGACAAACCGTTTCCGAGATAAATTTTTTTGAAGATATCATGTGCATTTTTCATAGGCCCTTCTCATAAGTAAGGCTAGATTCAAAATGGCGAACCAAGTATGCAAAACGGCGTTTTTCTTCCCCAAAAACTTGTATGCAAGGTTTCATGCAAATCAAAAAAGATGAAAATTACTCGTTGCTTTAATGATATGGAACCGCTCTAGAGTAAGGGAGGACTCATCCTACCCGATGGTGTTGTTGGTTTGCATGGGCGTACTTCGGTTCACGGGAAAAATGCCTAACAAATTTTGTGTACACAAGTTGATGGGCCATTTTAAATGTTACGCGAGTATTATTCATGTGTTCATTTTTAGTGAACACGGCACTGCTCAAACGTCAAATTTGTTCATGCAGTTCATCCCAGGTTTGGTTTTAAATTTGTCCAACCCAAGCCCATTCATCGGTAGACGAAAACTAAATCTAAACCAGGGTGTCTTCTAAACGAAACACGGTTTGGTTTTTGAGCTTAGTTAGCGCTCAACTTCCGAGCGGATCAGTCGATGTTATCGGACGAGCAGATTTTGGAAAGCCTATCAAATGCTATTTTGTACGTATTTGTCGGTTATTTTCCACCGTCATACCAACAATCAATACGAAACTAACGATTTTAAATTGGCTCACCACTTTAGTAGCCTATTGGTCCCAAGCAAACGATTAACGTACCCTATTCTAGTTGAAATTCTATTACTACACTATGTTTGTTTTGATTCGCTATGAAAGTTTGACAGATAACATCAGGGGTGTGTGGATTCATGCAGAACATGCAGGGGTGAGTAGAATAGCTTGGGACTGCTTGGGACCGTTGTTCTGGTGAGCCAAAAATAATAATGATTTTCTTCGGGACCCAGTGGTCTTAGAGTTACCTCTATGGTCATACCAAGTATCGCGTTCACCTCTGCCACGACGTCATATTTCGCGATGGCACGCCGCGAAAATACGTTTCGTATCGACTATTCGCAGATTCCGAAGCATCTTTCCCATGACGAGATCCACAAGTTCGTCGCGAAAGAACTTGGTCTAACGTGCGAAAATGTGCTTCAACTTCAGCCAAGCAGGCGGCTTGCATGTAGGGTAAACGCTCCTATAGTTGCGGTACGTTAGAAGCGTTAGGTTCCTATAGTTGTGTATAGAGACTCCGTACACAACTATAGGAACCTAACACTTCTAACGTACCGCAACTATAGGAGCGTTTACCCTACCGTTCCGATTCAAATTTCGGACGATTCAAATTTCGGACACTTTCATTTTTAATTAAATATTACATCCAGTTGGAAACAAAGTAATAATGTTAGATGATCGTGGAGGGCACTAGTCAAAAAAATTTAAAATTTACAAGACATGTGGATCATATTCGACCGGGATAATCAACTTTTAAAAGTGCTTCGAAATTCGAGTTTAAGTGTCTGAAATTTGAATCGGCACGGTACCTTCGTGAAGGTTAACAACCTCGAACTTGCCGTTCGAGTTTGTGTTTGCCGGAAAATCCTACAAGCTATGAATTACGATGGAGGATGGAGCGGTGAAAGTGAAGGATTTTGAGCTATCCGAAGGCGTCTCCAACGAAGAAATCGCAGTTTTCCTCGCCGAATACGGTGATGCCAGCTACGTTCGTGACCGTGGGATAAACGTTACAATGTCTTCGGTGGTGTTAAAACCTGAGTTCGTGTCGCGCGTGTAGTGGTAACGGAAAACATTCCTTCTCTCGTTACGATTCAGGGCGAGGACACTGCGGTGGCTTACAAGGGGCAGCGGCAAACCTGCTTGCACTGCCATGAATTTACACACATTGGCATCCCATGTGTACAAAACAAAAAACTGCGTGCAGAAGCTTGCAGCTTGGAAAGCAAACAAACCGGCACCAATCAAACTCCTACAAATCTCGCCTAACTTTTCAAAAGGTCCTAAGTTACAAATGTAAACAAATCGAGTTTATAAATGCACATTGTAACATTTGTACCTAAGAACATTATGCACACACACACATATTCAGATTAATGTCAATTGAATTGAGAAAATTCTAAATGAACAAAACGTCTGAAGTCCAAATTTGCATTAACAATGTTTCACTGTTACATAAGACGTTTGACTATGTTCATCAAGACAAACGTCTGAAGTATCAGAAAAACCAAAACAATGCAGATCTGTACTTCGGTCCTTTATGTTTATACGAGTAAAACGTATAAAATGTTCAAACAAACCAAAACAATGTGATTATGCACATCGGAATTTTCATGTCAAGCATTTTTCTACTATTTCCGCGTGAGGGGGTGGGGAGGGGGGTGTTTGACAATTATCCACGGCCCATACAAATTTTAAAATTTTAAGAATACCGAAAAGCTGTCTACGTAGTTAATGAACGCCCCTAAAATAACACTGTTTTCAAATAAAAAGCAGCTCACGCGACCATCACCGATCGACCAGAACAATCCGTGGGCAGTGTTGCGATATACCGTTGAAAAAAAGTTGATGCATTGTCCAATACTCATATTGTTCGTTTAACTCGTATAACTTTAATTATGAACTCATAATGCTTAAAAACAAACAAGTAATGTTGAAAACAAAAATGACCTATGTAACTGTGATTATAACAAAACGTCCTATATAACATGTCCAATGTACACCTGACAAAAGCAAAATGTCCTATGTAACATTTTTCACGTTTTCATAGAAAAAAAATGTAGATTATAATTTCAATTTCAATTTTACTATCGCATTTTACTATTGAAGGTCTTAAAAATGTCAAAAGTTGATTTGGTTTAAAATAGTATCAAAAAAGATTTTGTCAATCTTCAACCTCGTTTTTCTCGAAAAGAGTGAAATGTTAGATAGGACCTTTTGAAAAGTTAGGCGAGAAATCTCCGGTAGATCCACGAAAACCATCATCGGGTTTGAATACAGCACACAGTTCGATTGTGATCAGACAACCAGGTACTTTGGGACTGGCCCCAAATTTGTTTATTCTGTCGTCAATCAGATGTAGACCATTTTTTACAAGTTACAAGTCATGTGTTAAGATTGCGAATAGAATTAAAGTACTGTTTTAATCTGGTTTTTGTCATTATAAAATCAATAGCTTCCCTATGTTTATTGTAAGCAGTCATAATTTGATTAAGTGGACCAAATTTTGCATAATTTGTTTTTTTTTTTATATCTTTATTAAGGAGACTTTCAGCCGTTGGCTGGCTCGTCTCCGACTGGCATAATTTGTGCGATAGTGATTTGTAGTAAATAAATTTCGAGTTCGCAGTTGCCGAGAAGGCATGTAAAAATTAAGCTTTGATAACAGTTCTACTGAGTCAATTCGATGCGATACTATATCGTTCACGACGCGCTTTCAATGTTTGAATGTTGATGAGCATGCAGCGTGCTTCATAAGATGGAAGAGGAAATGTTGTCCAACCTAATTTACGAAGAGCTAATAGTAAGAATTGCTTTTGCACTGATTCTAATCGTTCCTCATGCGTGAATGAAAAAGGTGACCAAACTATGCTGCAATATTCAAGTATTGATCTTACATATGAAATGTACAGTGATTTTATTGTATACGGGTCATGAAAATTGTAACTTAATCGTTTGATAAAGGCAAGCATATTATTTGCTTTGTTGATAATTGTATTATAATGATCAGTGAATGCTAGTTTTGAATCAATTATAACTCCTAAATCCCTAACTCGTTCACACTTTTCTACTGCCTGATTTCCTAATACAACTGTACTTTCTAGTTTGTTTCTTTTTCTACTAATAGCTATTGATTTACATTTTTGAACTTTTAGTTGCAGGAGGCTTTTGTTACACCAAACATAGAATAAGTATATTTCAATCTGGTATGTCTGTATATCTTCTTTATTAATTATTTCTAGAAAGAGCTTCATGTCATCCGCATAGATTAAAACTTTTATGTTTTTAAGAATAAAGGAGATGTCGTTTACAAATAAAATAAACAAAAGAGGGCCTAGATGCGAGTCTTGGGGGACTCCAGAAGTAACAGTAATAGGGTTTGATTTTTCACCTTTGAATCTAATGTTGGCGATTAGTTAAATATGACTCAAGCCATTTGAGAAGTCCAGGTTCAATTCCTATTTTTTTGTAATTTGAAAAGAAGCATGGGTATATCAATACGATCAAATGCTTTACTAAAATCGGTAGAGAGTGCTTCTACATGGTTTCCATTATCCATTGCAACCAAAGAATAGTTGACGAATTCAAGTAAATTTGTATTAGTTGATCATCCTTTGAAGAAACCATGTTGCATGTTAGTGATTCTGTTTTTAATCTGATTGAATAGTTTTTCATTGACGATCGCTTCGAAAAGCTTTGGGATACAGGAAATAAGCAATTCCTCGGTAATTTTGTATGTCACATTTTTTGCCACTTTTGAAAATAGGCACTAGAAAAGAGCTTTTCCATGTTTTTGGGAAGATTATAGCATCTAATGACATATTGAAAAGGCAGAATAATGGAGCTGTAAGTTCCAGTGCCAGGCTTTTCATAAATACTGGTGGAATTCCGTCTGGTCCAGAGCCTTTGGAAGCATCCAAATTGTTCAAAGTTGCCATAATATCCTGCACATTGACTTGATTAACTTGTATATCACTTATACATTCTGGGATGAATTCAAAATAATCACGATCACTGTTCGGCACGGATGGCAGACGAGTTAAAACAAGCTGTCCCGAGCTTTGTTTAATCACGCGAAGGTTTACTTACCACGCCGAACGGTTTGGATGGTACGCCGTTGCCCTGCTGGGACTGCTGGAGCGAGTGCCTTTTTTTCTCGATTCTATCAAAAAACTGTTCAAGACGCTAAGACAGTTACTCTACTAAATTAAGAGACTGTTACAATAGCGTGGTTCAGATTTTGATAGAAAGAAAAGGAGTGCCTTTAGCATCAGGTGTTTGGACTTTGATTGTAACTGAGGACTGAACTTCTCACTAAATTAGAGATTCTGGTCTCATCAGTAATCTTAGTTTAAAACCTGATGAAGGTACTGGCTGGAAGGAATTCGGATCTTAACAGATCGACAGACGTTTTAAGACTAACGAAAAAATTCAGTTTATTAAGTTGAAAATTTGCCTTATATAGGAGTTTAAGCCTAGAAAGATTTGTCTCCTGCTAAGATCTTCCTAACGTAATGTTGATAAGAATGAAAGAGACAAAAAGTATTCCTGATCTAAACTTATCCATTGTTCTCCTTCAAGATCATGTGATGCATTTTGGGACCAACGCAATCCTTCCAGAATAATCTCACATGTATGCATACGTCTAGGATGCACTTGACTCCTACGCAGCGCCTATACCAAAGCTAAACTGGTGAAAGCGTATAATTTCCCTATGCTGAGTTTATTGCCTGTTTTATGCTGCATGCACCCGTTGGGTACATCCTACTGAGCAAACGAGAGTGTACCGCATATGCGTTCTCTTATTACATAGAATTGACCTATAATATTGTGTCATTTTCGTTGCTCTCGTGTTCATTGAACCTGACTCAGCAAAGGGATGATGAAACAGAACAGCTGTTTATATTTGACTTTGAAATTTTACTTCTTTGCATCGTCTTGGGTGATTCGAGAACGTTCTTCAATTATTGCTAATTTATCGCATTCACAACAATCACGATCATCTTCTGAAAAAGAGATGTAAATTTCTTGGAAGGAAGAAGCAAATAGATAGCAGATATCGGCTGCGTTGTCACCAACCGTTTCATTAAAATGCATTTTTGATGGAGAATTTTCTGATTTTAATTTAGTTTTAACGTAATTGAAGAATTTTTTTGGACTAGATTTTATTTCGAGTTCGGTTCTTGAATTGTACTCCTCAAATGCAATATCAATTGTCATCTTTAATTCATCGCAAATACGCAAATAGTTTGCCAAATTTTCATTGGTGCCTTGCTTTTTCTCCTTGGAGCAAGCGAGACACGAGCTGCAGCAACACACCCGAAAACCACGATGCCGCCTCTCGCTGCACATGCCACAACAAAACCCTCCGCAATGCAAACTGTCGTCCAACTCTTGCCGGCTTCTATCCTGATCGGCACCATCCTATCCCATCGCACGACTGAGGGCAACGAAACGGACAGCTCACAAGCATCACAAGCCTCGAACAGCATCCGACGTTCGCGTAGACAACCTCTAGGCAAGGTAATGCGACACTCCGGAGAAGACACCACCACCACAACCGAACACGAGTACGTCCAAATTACCGCTGAGGATATGCAACAATGATGGAGTACGTCAGCTGCAATATCGGAATTATCAACATCAACACAATCACCAACCAAACCAAGCTAGACGCCTTTCGCATGTTCGTTCGCACGATTGAGTTCGTGTTCCTACAGGAGATGGAAAACGATCAGCTTACCTCGCCCGACTACAACGTTGTCTGCTACGTTGACCAAGCAAGGCGAGGACCGGCAATTGCGCTCAAACAGCACATCAAATTTTCCCACGTAGAGAAGAGTCTGGACGGGAGATTACTCACACTGCGTGTACACAATACTACCATAGAGGTAACTCTAAGACTAGTAGGTCCGGAAGAAACGTGCTCAACTTTTTGGCTCAGCTCTGGTAATATCTTCGGTCCCAAGCTTATCGATTCACCCCTCGAAACATAGGAAAATCCAATAACCCCTCATTTTATCTGTCAAACTTTCATAACGAATCAAAACAAACATTGTGTAGTACTAGAATTTTGACTAGAATGGGGTACGTTAATCGATTTGCTTGGGACCAATAGGCTAGTCAAGTAGTGAGCCAATTTAAAATCGTGAGTTTCCACCGGTTGATACTACGCTGTGCAATGTGTATGCCCCGTCGGGATCCGTCTATTGCGCCAAACGAGAACGGTTTTTCAATAACACCATCGCATACTACCTTCGTCATCGCACCGACGACATCGTCTTCGGTGGTGACTTCAATTGTGTGATTCGACAATTTGATGCGACGGGGCATAATTCGAGCCCTGCTCTACAAGTCACCGTTCAGCAGCTTCATCTATACGACGTGTGGCAACAGCTTTGGCCACGGGAAACAGAATACAGCTACACCACGCACAACTCCTCGTCCAGGCTCGATCGGCTCTATGTAAGCGCCGGTCTGCGAGAACAGCTGAGATCAACAGCTGTCCATGGGTGCTGTTTCTCGGATTACAAAGCCGTCACCGTGAGAATCTACCTTCCCTTTACCGAGAGAGCACATGGTCGTGACCACAGAAAATATCGACAAGTTCCAAATACGGTGGCAATATGGACTCGTCAACGCTGAAATTATCCGTTATGGATGGAATGCCCAAAATACGGTCCTTCTTCCGTTGGAAATCTAAAATCGATTTCGACGATTTCTATCTCGAACAGCAACGCCTCTACGAGCTATTACCCCAGGTAACTCTAAGACCAGCAGGTCCCGAAGAAACGTGCTCAACTTTTTGGCTCATCTCTAGTACTATCTTCGGTCCAAGCTAATCGATGCACCCCTCGAAACATAGGAAAATCCTCGAACCCCTCATTTTATCTGTCAAACTTTCATAGCGAATCAAAACAAACTCAAACTCAAATTATACTGTAGTACTAGAATTTCGACTAAAATTGGGTACGTTAATCGATTTGCTTGGTACCAATAGGCTAGTCAAGTAATGAACCAATTTTAAATCGTTAGTTTCCGCTGGTTGCTATCACGGCATGCATACGACGGTACCAACACAACCGTGCCTTGCTCACCACCATCAATTGGACAAAAGCCAAAATGCTCTCACATCATCGACGCTTCTCCGAGATGTTCGGGCGAATAAACGAAATCCACCTTGCTGGTGAGCCGTTGATGACCTAGCCCAGCTGGGGGAACGAAGGCGCCGAATAACCACCATCGAGCAACTGCGAAACCAGAGAGATGAGATCATCGATGATCGATGATTCTGCTGCAATAAAGGATCATATAATTCAATTCTTCACCGAACTATAAGCACGTGGTCATGTGGACAAAGAAACAGAAGACGGTCCCTTTCGTCGTGAGAGAGGCCGGGCAAAGCAGGTGCATAAGAGCGCTCGTCAATGGTTGTCGGGCTCTGCTAGACCATCAGCGACTAGTGATTTCTGTGCATCTGAATTCCGATTCTTACTTCGACGTGGTGCTCGATGGGGTTGCTGAATATGATGCGTTGTAGCCAGTGACGCGAACAAGAACGGAGGATTCCGAAGGTTTTGAGTGTGTGCAGGATGGGACCTAGTCACGTCTTAGGCCCATCCGATTACCGTGCTCAGCCTTTCTGGCGGCAGTCAGTTGTCTACCGGACTTTAAACAATTGTAGATAGTGGATTTCGTATGGCTTAAGTTTGTTCAGGATGAATGTATTCTGTAGGTAGAGTGTATGGACCTACTTCTAGCGTCCACGTTTGTAGCAACGGAGCGACTCGGGCTGGCAGATGGAACCTCCCATCTTAAGTATTTCCGTTCAGTGTGACAGGGGTGAGGCACTGCCTTATATTTTTCCCCAAAGGGCTTACATTGGGAGCAGACTCCGGCGAATTTGTCCGATCGGGTCTCTCCCGTAGGAAATAGTTGATTTATGCAAATTAAATCAATCCTTTAAATTTGTCGAACCTCTTAACGGAATCCCTTTATGAAGAGCTTTGAGTGGGTTGGTTCATTTCCTTTAAATTCCGTTATAATTGCTTATCTTTTGACAGATACGCGTATTTCGTCTACTACTAGCAGACTTCATCAGTGCCAAGTACTCAACACCACTATAACGGAATTTAAAGGAAATAAATCAACCCACTCAAAGCTCTTCATAAAATAAAATCAGCTATTGTGAGGGTCGGCGGACCCTGGCAAAAAATAAACATAGCGGGACGATTGTTCTCCTCATGGAGGCAATCGATGGAGGTAAGAAGGTAGCGTGGAACCATCTCGATGTGGCTTCAGCGGTTCAGCGTTGTGCTGGGCATACCGTTGAGGCCAGAGGTAGAGGTCAGTGATCCTGCTGACGCTGAAAAGCTGAAGCAAATCACTGAACTATGTGGAGGGTTCAAAGTTCGGGTGGGTGCACGCACACCCTACTTTGAACAAAATTCGTTGTGTGGTATCAAGTGTGGATATCATCAACGATTCGGAGCAAGTTCTGAAGGAGCATTTTGATACATAAGGTATAGTAGATGTCAACAGAATTTGTAAGGGTAGTGGCGAGAGGAAAGTTAATACCTCATCTGTGGGTAAACTCTCGAGGGGACCAGCTTTCCGGAAACGGTTAAGTTTGGTCTCCTCAGTATTAGAACCCATGCGCTACGCCTTGCCCTTGCAGTGTTACATCTGCTATGGGTATGGGCATGGTCACGCGGGTTGTAAGAACAAGACCAGGTGCAGGGTCTGTTCAGGGGTCCACTCGGTTGCCGAGAAAAGTGGAGCAAAGGCCTTCTGCTCCAATTGTCGAGGCAATCATCAGCCGACTAACCGTAGGTGGCCTACCTACGTGAAAGAGGCTTATATACTGCGGATTAAAACCAACCTTGATGTCTCCTTTGGGGATGCCAAGAGGGTTTATAGCGCGGAGAAGGGTGGAAGTATTATGCAGATGTTGCTAGGACTGCGCCTGTGGACTCTGGTAAGGGTCCTCAGGCGCCTTTTTTACCTGACCACAAACACCAACCGATAGTGACAAACAGCTCCTGGAAAAAGTTGGTGGAAAGCCTAAGAAAAGAGGCCGCTCTTGGCAAGGGAAAGATGAAACAGCTCAAGGAGTCGAAGACTCGCCTTGAGCTGGAGTGTGCTTCCCTTGTTGGACAACTCGAAAGAGTAAGCGTTAACCTCGACTCTGATGGGAGCGAGATTACTGTTCCCACGACCCGCAGGAAAAGGAAACAGACTGCCGGTCTCGAGGACACTCGTGGCCGTAAAAGCCGTAAAAGAGCAGAAAACGTAGCACCTTCTCCCCCTAAAGAATCGGTATCGGAGTCCATGGGTTGCGATCAAAGTTATCTGAGATCCAACTATTGACAAAGAAACTGAACCCTTCCGTCATCGCCCTCCAGGAAACGATGGCCAAGGTAGCAGATCTACACCCAAACAATCTCGGTGGTAGATATAAGTGGCATATCAAGCCTCACATTAACGCCTACATCCACGGCACTGTTAGAGAAGATATACCACATAAGGTAGAGCAGTTGGATACTGAATTGGAGGCCACCGCGGTCACCATTCAGTTTCCGTATAAGCTGACTGTTGTTAGCTTATACATGGCTCCGAGGAATAGGGTTGGCAAAGAAGTGAACGTCATCGGCAAACTGCAAGATCTCATCTCGCAGCTGCCTGTCCCTTATAATGATAGTGGACTATCTGAATGCGCATCACCCCTCTCGGGGATCACATAAGACTGACGTTCGTGGTGAGAGGTTGTATCAGCTACTGGACACGTTGGGTTGTTTAGTGCTGAACGATGGCAGACCGTAGAGTCGGGGTCAAGTAGAGTCAGGGTCAAGTCCGTGATTGATCTGGCTATAGCCTTTTGGGATATAGCCAGCCAATTTATATGGCGGGTTGACGATGACTTACACGGAAGTGATCATTTCTCTATTTCATTGTCACAGGCTGTAGACCTTCCGTCTACTGTGACAAGACTTAGATGGAACCTTGAGAAGGCAGATTGGGACGGCTTTGATAAAGAAGTCTGTTGCCAACTGCCTGGTGATGACACGATACTGAGACCAGGTGACTGGAGCCAAATCTTGAGTAAAGTCGCTCAACGTCACATCCCAAAGGCTGGAGGTAGGGGAGGTATGAAAACTGTTCCTTGGTGGAGGACAGAAGTTCATACGGCGATTAGGACTAGACGTAAATGTCTAAGGGCACTGCGTAGCTTGCAGCTTGATGATCCTTCTAGGGCCGACAGATTGAGGGAGTTTCAGCTCACTCGGTCTAAATCTGGGAGTGTAATCAAAGCTCCAAAGTGGAATACATGGTCTGCTTTCACTGCGGACATATCGGAAATTACTAGCTCTGGTGAGCTATGGCGGAAAGTAAAGTCTTTCGATGGTAAGAATAGACATGTTGAAAGGGTGATTACACGAAAGATCCAGGACTGATCACTGAGGCCTTTGCTGATCAATTTGCCAAGGTGTCAGCTGCGGGCCCTGACGATATTTGGTATCCCCTGCTTAGGAGATTACCTGTTGTCGGCCGATTGGCTCTTCTTGACACAATGAACGAGGTCTGGCTTTCAGGCCAGATACCTGGTGAGTGGAAAGAAGGGTTGGTTATACCCATTCCCAAACCTCTAAAGGATAGAACCCAAACGGATGGTTATCAACCGACAACCCTGCTGAGTAGTCTCCCTCGATTTGTCCAAGGCATATAATATGACATGGAAGCTTCCTATCTTGACTTCCCTCAAGAAGTTTTTTGTTCAATAGGATGCGAGCGTTGGGTTTCAACACGACACTTGTTGACTTACTTTCCGGTATAGCAGCAGCTTATTAATGGGCACCTCTCTGCACCATTTCCGATCCAACGTTCGGTTCACCAAGGAGACCCTCTCTCAGTGCATCTTTTTGTTCTCTATCTGTACCCTCTTTTGCGGCGGTTAGAACAAGTTTGTGGAGCAGATCTAATTGTCGCTTACGCAGATGAAATCAGTGCCATCGTCACCAGCGTCGGCAAACTCGACGCGATGAAATATTTGTTCAGGCGATTTGAGCGAGTAGCAGGAGCACGCTGGAATGAATATAGAACACCGGCAATCGACATTGGCCTCATCAACAGTCCTTTGACGGTACCGTGGCTTCGAACGGGAAATACCATCAAAATTCTTGGAGTGATCTTCGCCAACTCGGTGCGATTTATGGTCACACTAAACTGGGACAAGCTCGTCACTATCTGTGCCGGCAAGCTTGGCTTTGCGTTAAAAGGTAACGCTGCTCAACACCTTCTTATCATCAAAAATGTGGTATATAGCTGCAAATCTTCACCCAAAAGCAGTCCACGTGGCGAAACTGACATCGAAAATGCGGAATTACCTTTTCCGTGGAGCATGTGCGACCATTCCGATGCAGCAGCTAGCACGCAGTAGAGAAAAGTTTAGCACCTGCCTAAAACGACCGTTACAGCCAAAATGGTGACTTGTCGTAAAATCACCATCTTCGTAATTTCTTCTGTAATCGTCGTAACTGTCGTAAAACTGACTGTGATGTTGTACTTATGCTGTTCTATCAATTTTCGATGATAGCTAATCATCAAACGAACTTTTTCTCACATCCCAATGGTTAGGATTAATTGCAAACATTTACCGCCATGAATTGAGCCATCCTTTGAACGGGTCCCACAGAGCAAATACTCCCACAATCGCATTCAACTCAAGACGACCGATTTCAAACGGAAAGTTCCCAGTCGTCAGACGTGAACAGGAACCACCTTCGTAAACAAGATGCTTATCATCAACGGAAAAAAGAACACCCACTTGACAGCCTGGTTTTCATTCCAAAGGTGCTCCTCGTCGTTGTCGTTATTACCATTCATGTTGAGTGCATCCCCACTTGAAACTCTCGAGCAGCAGAAAAGATCCGCTTTACTGTTTTGATTCTGCAGCTTCCATCCACGGAAGGCTCCATTTCCAGTTGAAAGATAAATTTACAAGTAAACACGCTAAATGGTAAATTGAATATCCACATAACCATCTGTTTGGGTGGGACTAATGTGCTTGTATAATGATGGTGTTCTCAATGAAGGAATTTGCACAAATACGATTACCATTGCTGATTGGATCCTAAAAGGATTTCTCTTTCGAGTGGGTACCGGATTGAGTTGAACCTATTTAATATTTGAGCGTTGCCTCTGGAGGATCCTTTGAGGGGATCCGAAAACACTCAAGACGATTCATTCAACATTCAAGTGGATTTTCCTGATTAGGCATTAGGTATTCTTGATACAAATACACGGCCGTTCAATCTCACACAAATTTGAGTTTCATTTAGTCTACGGTAGCTCATGGACGGAGTCAATATTTGTTCAATTTAATGATGAATTAGAAGAATAAATGATAGCAGCGAAGTATTTGTCGAGTAGATCAACTGTCTCCTGTAGCAAAGTTCACATTAAAGTCACAATCACAGGAACATCACCGACAATGTTGCATGCCAAAAGTCGTTGCTAGTCGTTGACGCCAAATCCCAACTATTGTGGAATGGAACCTCCTGGATTCTTTCTTCTTGGACCCAACTCCACAGACCTTCCTGGAACTTGTTGCATCGATTTTGCTCCACCCTACTCAATCGATTTGCAATCAGGTCCTAATCATTCTTCTAAAGTTTAAGCTGATTTGAAAAAAAAAATACAAGGGACAGGTCTATGGGGTGGGACTACGTGGTCTTATATAATAAATCTTATTTGTTAACTGCAGCAAGAGCTTGTGTTTTGTGTAGGAATAGGAATTTGAGCGGGGATCTCTCTGTTTATACTTTTTAGTATGACGCGTTTGACATTGATAGCCCATAGGTACTCACGAAGAGCTACTGATTCCGATCAATAGCGAAGCGGCTTCTTCCTCCTTCTATGGATGTTCATGTAGGCTGCAGCTCGCTGCTTGCAGGCTGCCTTTCGTTGTGTACTGGAAAACACCACCACACACCACGTGGTGCGTAGCGGTTTCATGAGCACATCTCGTTGACGGTTGCAAAAGCGTATGCGATGCTTGGAGTCATACGAAGAAATACGACGACGTTTATACTTTGAAGTCGCTGTATTGCTCATTAGTCCAAAGTTTCCTGGAATATACCGTACAGGTTTAGACTTCATATCATAATGTTCATGTCCAACGAATAGAACGAGTTCAGAAACGCTTCGTCAGGTTCGCTTTACGGGGTGTACCATGGAATGATCCCTTCAACGTTTCACCTTACGATCAACGGTGTGCACTTATTGGAATGCAAGCTTTAGAGAGTAGACGGTTGATGCTCCGGACGTTGTACACCTTCGACATTTGAACCGGCAAACTTGACTGTAACAGTGTACTTCAGCCAGCTACGAAATCAGCAAACCCTGTGGATTTGTAGTCACCGAACCAACTACGATCAACATAATCCATTGGACGCGAGCTCCGTAGCCTTCAGTGATGTCTGCCATGTATTTGATTTCAACATTAATAAATTAGTCTATAAGAATAGGATTAAGTCAACAACAACAACGTTCGATGTAATAGCCTTCGAAAAACTTCAAGCAAATTTCGAGGTAAGAAGACCTCGCATAAAACAATAATTGAGAATTTGGCGAGGGTGCCAAATAAAGGGTTTCCCATTAAGCGTTTCCTGTCTTAAAAGTTGAATAAAACAAACTGTGTGTGAGATATTGACGAGATTTATTTTTCGATTGAAAGGCCTGCCAATACTATTATGTGTGGAATATGACATCGTTCAAATGGCCGCCTCGGCTTCACTTGGTGGCGTGCATGCGAGAGGTTCAATTTTCCATGACTCTGGCGCAATGATATCGTTGATTGGCATAGACCTGCGACTTAACATAACCCCACAAGAAAAAAAGTCTAGCGGGGTTAAATCACAAGATCTTGGTGGCCAGTTCACATCGCCTTCACACGAAATAACCATGCCCCATGTTTCATGCGCTGTGTAGCACGTTGCACCGTCTTGTTGGAACCAAATATCGTTCCCATCCATATCGTCCACTTCAGGCCAGAAGAAGTCGGTAGTCATCGATCTGTAGAGCTCTCCGTTGACGGTGATGGCCTCCCCAGTGTCGTTTTCGAAGAAGTACGGATCGGTGACGCCTCCAGCCCAAAATACAACAGTGACTTTCTGGGGATGCATAGCTACTTGATGGACCTCGTGTGGATTGGTCTTGTCCCTAATTTGACAATTCTGCTTGTTCACATACCCGTTCATTCCAAAATGGGATTCGTCGCTGAAGAAGGGTTCTCCTGCACACTTTCGCCTACAGCGGCGATATTCTAGGCAGATCTTACGTTTCGTTCACGTATGTGTGGTGGTTGAGCGTTCACCGAACCAGTTTCCTCGAATTTGTTCACCACATTGCGAATAGTCCTCTAGGTAGGACGATTATTGCGAACATAAAATCTCAGTTAGCACTTGGACTTTGTTGAGACAACACGCGTTGTGATCAGTACTCTTCAAACTGAACTTTTGGGTTACTCTTCACACCTCGTGTGATCATAACCATCAATCGGAATCTATTCACTGAATAGTTTAAAAATGGACTAAACCTGGAATAACACGTTGAAAATCGTTTTTGGAAATGCGGCCAAAGCACCAGTTCATTTGGATGTACTACGCTTCACAGCAAGAATTTTGAAGATACCAGCGGTAAATGTAAAGTTCATTTACAAAGATGAAAATGAGAGTTGCTTCTACATCAAGTTTCTGGACGACGAGGGATTTAGCCAATTTGTGCGCAATATGGAGGAGCAGTACCGGTTCGAATATAGCGATGGATGTTAATGGCTAGCCAGATGGGCTAGTTAAAGGGATTCCCCTAACCTCTGGTCTAGCCACGGAGATCGTCTGTGGTGGGCTACACTCGCCGACTTGTGTTGGCTAGCTCGAGCTTGAAACCCTAGAGCTTCAAGGTCGGCTCCTGGCTTGTAGACACTGATCAGAAGCACAAAACACGTATTAATCACTTTTACTCTGTGAGTGAGACACACTTGTTATGTCTATAGTGTGGTGTGTAGATTGCTGGCCAGCGATGACGGGATTCTGCAGCGGGTGGGGTTTTTCGGCGGTGGATGAACGGACTGTTCACAGTGGATGCCGGAACTCGGCGGTTGTCACCGTGTGGCACGACGGATGTTGCACTGGGGCTCGATCGGGTGATCGACTGTGGTCTCTCAGTGGTCGTCGGTGTCTTACCGATGAACGCTTGCTACACGGGTGTTGGCGTGTTAACGGACGCCCTCGTGGTTTAGCCCGTAATTAATGGGTCCTGAGGGGAAAATGCGAGGTGGTCTTAGGGCTGGGAATTCCGCTACCGGGTTATTAATTAGGTCCTAACTGACTCCGTATTCGGTGGTATTAGCTGGTATTTGTTGGTAACACTTCACTATTATGTAGACTCTTAATTTATATGAACTATCTTGGCGCAATGACTGAAGTAGAAGAGAACCTTCTTTTCAGTTTGACCCAGTAGCTTCCTCCTTGACCTCAGCCCATTTCCACCACCCTCCCACTTTTCCACCACCCCTTGTCCATATCCTTCTCCTGTTTCCAACGCTCACCATCATCCTTACTCCTTCCCGTTATGTGTTCTGTGTTATGTGTTGTTGGTGTGACTGGGTTACAATATTTAATTGGACCGTTGGTTTGGGAGTGGTCTTTCATTTGACTTACATATTTAATTATATTTACATTCAAAACAAGACAAAATTGCATAGAAGAAACTGACATACAGATTGAATTCACAATGAGAACACATATACCCTATTCCTCGCTTTTGCTATCTCCTGATTTTTCTCGCTCGAAGTGAATCAATAGGGTACAGGAACCAAAACGGTAACAAGGACAATGCATCTACGTCAAGCTGGCAAACAGACTATTCAGGTACGTTAGCGTTAGCGTTAGCGTTGTTATGATATACTTCGTAGATTGGATACTAGCGACACTCACGTCTCTTCTGAAATCCTCAGTTAGACTACTTTCAGGAATAATGCTGGGGAGTAAACATTGGATCCAATCTAAACAAGAGTAACAGAAGCGGCCACGCCCATCTTTACCATAACTAGGGATAGGGAAGGAAATGTTGATGTAGTACTTACTTAACGAGAGGCCACCGACTTAGCGACACCCTCATAAGTGCTACGGAGTTGGAGGGTTGGGTAGGGTATTCGGTTAGGATTCACCTCAAGTTGGCGATGCAACCAAAAGTATGTATTGTTTATTTAATCTCTCGATAGCCGGCTATCGAAAGAACGTATTCATTTTGTTTAGTGATCATGAATTTTAAGAGTCATGACGGAAAGCTTGGGATTAAACCCATGATTGTCTGCTCAGTAAGCAAAAACGATCCCTCCAGGGTCATCGAGCATCTCAGTACCATAACGCTTCGCGAAAATACAGAACTACGTTTTCGCTCGATATGCAAATAGTTTCCGAGGTTAACGTTCAATATCAAATACACTGGAGTCGTTTTTTACGCGGTTCTTTTTACACGGTTTTTTTTACGCGGATTTCGGAATTTACACGGTTTTTTTTTTACGCGGATTTCGGAATCTACGCGATTTTTTTTAAGCGGATTAAGGTTTTTTTTTTCACGCGGATTTCAGAATTTACGCGGTTTATCGTTATACACTAGAGTCGCTTTTTACGCGGTTTTTTTTACACGGTCTTTTTTTACGCGGTTTTTTACGCGGATTTCAGAATTCATGCGGTTTTTTTTACGCGGATTCCGGAATTTACGCGGTTTTTTTTCACGCGGGACGTATCACCCGCGTAAAAACCGACTCCAGTGTATACAAATGATGGTGGCGATTTATTGTGCTGTGGAAGAGCTTGGGGTTAAATCCATGATTTTCTGCTCAGTAAGCAAAATCGATCCCTCCAAGGTCATCGAGCATCTCATAATCCACAGTGCTTCGCGTCAAAGTACGAATACAAACAGACTATTCAGGTACGTGAGAATCCGGAAACAGAGAATAGGACAGAGCTGCAGTACTGGGACAGTTCGGCACAATTCGGCAACATGTTCGCGAGCGTTACTCTGCTGACTATGGATATAGCGTTTACAGTGGTGTTCGTGGTGTCCATATGGAGATAGCGATGGATATACCAGCCAACCTATACATTGCGCATTTCAAGGTTCGTATCTAATTCGATGGCCTGAAAAATAAGTGTTTTTTCTACAAAGTGGAAGGACAGCGGGATTGTGTCCGGTGCAAAAGCGAACAATGCTCGAACGGATGCCGAAATAACACTACAGATGACCTCGTTGCCCTTAAAAACCAAGGATTTTTTTTTTCGAAAACGGATGGGAAGGAGGTACGATTTGTAGCATGACCGAATGAGTCAAACGATGCAAACCAACAACACGGTGAAGCGGGTGCGAGTAAGATAGATGGTATCCAAAGCTCGACGAAACAGTCGACGCAGATATCCACAGGCAACGAGAGCTCGGGATGTGATGAAACAGCGAAGAGAGGCCGATCGAGAACCAAGAAGGGACGGTTGGAGGAGAAGCCATCGTCGGTGCTTGACGCATTGAAGACTCGATCGAGATCACGAAGTGAAATGAAGGGCGGAGGTAAGAAAAGTGGAGAAAGGAAGTAGTCTGGTGAGTGGATGAGAATGGTGTTAGCGATGATTTGTTAGTGTGTTAGTGTTTTTTATCAGTGAAGATGGTAAGGGTACGGGATTTCTAGTGAGGAACAGCGTCGAATACTCGGTTATCATACTTAATTGTAATGGTCGTTTGTCGTCAATATGTATTGATTCAACTAACTATATCAACATCTACGCACACTCAGAGAGCAATTTCAGAAAAGAGAGGGATAAGCTGTTCAAAGAAGAAATTTTGGTTCATTTGGCTCATGGGAAAGAAAATGTTCTAGTTGGTGACTTCAACAGTGTGCTCGAGGCATCTGATACGAATGGTTCAAGCAACATTTGTCATGGTCTTAGACAACTCACAAATAGTCTTGATTTAAAAGATGTTGAAAGATGCATTTTAAACAATCGAGTTAATTTAACTTTTTATATAGGTTCTTTGAAATCCCATTTAGATCGGTTTTATGGTTCCAAAAACTTTATAAAACTAGTTTAAAATATCAAAATACTACCATTAACCTTTGAAAAATGATGACATTAAAACTCGTTTTACAACAATGTACGATTCTCTCAAAGGAACGAATTCTTTTCGGAACTGGAGTTTTCGAGCACCAAACGGTTTTTCAAGACTGAAAGTTTCACTATCAACCAGCAAATTTGTGGAGACAAATGTAAACAACCTAACACCGATACTTACTACCACAATGTATTAAGGTTCATAACCAAAACGCTCACTGATGAAGAAAGAGAAAGACCTATTAGGCCGATTGATTCTTCTGAATTAGAATACGTCTTAAGAAATGTTTCCAAGAAGTCCTCACCAGGACCGGATGGATTAGGATATGAGTTCTATGAGACCTATTGCGGTACTATCACAAATGATATGTTAGCAGTATTCAATGCTTACCTGTACGAAGGTGAATATCCTCCTGGTTTGTTTTCATCTGGAATTAAAACTTTGTTACCTAAGGCAGGTGACAAACATGATTTGAATAACCGGCGTCCGATCAGCATGCTCAAAACGGACTGCAAATTGTTCACAAAGATATTGCAGCCTTTGTTGAAAGGGCTTATTGGTCCGGGTCAATCTGCCTGCCTTGAAGATCAATCCTGTATCAATAATCTTCGAATTCTTCGTAACACCTTGTTGAAACCAAAACAATCGCGTTATTTCAAAGGAATTATTTTAAGCATAGATCTTGAGAAAGCTTTCGATCGCGTCGATCACGATTTTTTATGGGCAACGTTGGAAAAATTCCGATTTCCACCAGTATTTATTGACTGTTTGAAAAGATTGTACAAAAATGCAACTTCAAAGGTTCTGTTTAACGGATTTCTCACGAACGGGTTTGCGATCAATACTTCAGTTTGTCAAGGTTGTGCTCTGAGTATGGCATTATTTTTTTTTTTTTATATATTGAATCGTAGTAAATCGAATGATTTACTTGAATATCGATGGTTGTTTGATTGGTAATTATTTCGTAAGGATAATTGCCTATGCAGATGATATCAACATTCCCATCCGTAACAATCACGAGTTTGATCGAATGCTGGAACTAGTCAACTATTTTAGCATTTATGCTAAGATTAGAATGAATTTCGTTAAATCTCAATTTTTGCGGCTTAACAACTGTCGTTCTGGACCTCATCTGATCCAAGAAGGCAACTATCTGACAATTTTGGGAGTCGATTTATTTAAAAATTTCGATCAAACTGTAGAACAGAAGCAATTCATCAGTAAGTTAAAGTAAACGATATCTCTTCACTCGCGTAGAAGACTCAATCTTCTACAGAAAGTTTTTATTCTGAACGTTTACATATTTTCAAAATTTAATTTGAATCACTTTTCTCAATCTGAATCTGACTGTTTTCCAGCGTTCAAAGAAGGAATACGGTGGAACAATAAAGAAAGCTTCGCTAAAAACTTCAACGGATTTTTCAATGTGTGTTAGAGTTGTATGGATGGCTTCAATTGTTAATCAGTTCACTAATATTAGGTTAAGTTAGGCTAAGTTAGGTTAGGTTCCCTTTTCCCTGTATAAAAGTATGCTTGCGTATTTTTGGTATGAGTGTAATGGATCAGAATCAATAATGAGGAATGAGTGCAGATAAATGTGTTGCTAACACCGAGTCCGCCACGGGCAATCGGCTTCCCAAGTTAACGTTAGTACTAAGTTAGGTTAAGAAATTTTCGGAACAAAACGGACAACATTTAAACACTTATTTTGATAAAACAATTTTATCATTTGCACGTATGATGCTATAGCTCTCCATGGTAATTTGGCAAGACACACTGAATAAATACAGATAATTTCACACTTGTAGATTCAACAATATGGCCGCAATGAACTGTCAAAGTTAGGAAATCCGTTTTCGAAAACCCTTTATTAACTCCTCACCACATATGATCAAGGAAAACTGTGACTTTTCTCTAACGACATACGGTACATTTTCCTGTTCGCTGGCTTAAGCCCCCAAGGAAGACATAAAATACCCACCAAAAAGCCAACTCAACCTATGTAGGTACTACTTCACGGCATTGTTCACCGCTGCCAAACTATGAGACACACACACACTAACACAAATGGGTGTCGAAAAACTTCTTCCCCCATAGTCGAATGACACATGCACGTCACGAACTTCCCCACATTCACCGGCAAGCAAGATGCATCTTTCGCTCCGTTTTTCATGCTTCCGATGATACAAACTTTGATATTTCTACTCGTATCATAGGGAGCAGCTGTACGAAAGGGGTTTCCGATTGCACAAAACAAGCATTCACTACCAAATTGGAAAATTTTCAGGGCGAAAGGAAATGAGACTTCATTCATGTTCAAAACTCCTCCGATTGTTAGGTGTAGTTCGGGTTGGACGTTGTTTTCTGAAATGTAATTCAATTATCATGGTATCAAGTTTGCTAATTGGGAAACCGAACGCTTGAACCGGTAATTAAGGATCAATCTTGTGGGTAGAACCACAAGGCGCAGCACGAGAGTAATTAATCATCGCCGTCAATCCGCGTAATGTAACCGCATTAATAGGACTCCATTACCAGTAGGCTGAGCTGTCATTAACTGCCAGTAAGCACATAATTACTGTTACCATCGGCATCGTCTTAAGCGGGTGTGTCACGAAGTGGGTCGGCGTGTTGGTCAGCGGCAACATTGATTGTTCGCGGTGTTAAAAGCAATAGGTCAATCTAGATACTGCGTAGTCCATGATCTAGACAAAATGACCGCGAAAACATTAAATCTTACATCCTGCCCCTCCTCAATATCACGGTATTTTTCTGGGAGCCGCAGTGAAAGTCATTCCGGTGCTGTGTCGCCAATGATACATGGGGCCCATTTGGTGGCTCATTAAATTTACATCTGCCTCCACCAGCACCAAGTGAGGCACAGAGATGAGCATCAAGCTTGTACGATAAATAATTCAATATTAAACAGTATACACATCGTCCGGAATGGGACACATTCAGAGTGGCACGTAGGTACCTACCTACTAACCACAGTCAAACAGACGTAAATCTTTTGACGTAGGACTACGTCTGTGATTTCTTTGTGAAAACCGAAAAAAAAACATAGTGAAAACCAAAAATGGAACATGTAACGAAATTATGAAAGATTTTGAACGTTAATAACGCAGCTGCCCCTGAACCAATTTCAATAATTTTATCACCAATCGATCAGAAATATTTCAATGCAATGCTCCCAACTGTTGATTTTTAACAGGAAACTATTGAAAAGTGGTAAATGTCAGGCATTGTCCAAAAGCGTCGAAATAACTAGCAAATCGACCAATTACGTACATGCATATGCTGCTTCCCCAACACTGTCATCAGAGGATCGTGTCTAGACGAAAAATGTCGATGTAGCATTGCTGCTTCCTCACCACTGTCACCAGAGAGTCGTTAGTAGACGAAACAAGTCGAAGTGGCATTCGCCTCCGATCTTCGGGCGTTTGCGAATAGGGAGGATGCAATTACGTTACATTTTGCACACTCATCGCTCATCGCCACACAAAATGCTCTCCAGAATTGTAATCTGTAACCAAACTTGGAAGCAGAGGTGCAAGTGATTTTGATCGATTCTCTTCATCGACTTTCTGTTGCGTTAATAACTCGACGGAAAACACATTCATTGATACTTTTGTTGTTCTGGATGATAGAAGAGCCTAACAGAAAAAGTGCGAAATAGGCTAGTGAAGCCATCAAAAGAGGAAATCGATGAAGAGAATTGACTTTCACCGCTCTGCTTCTAAGCATTTTAATTCAGTCGTCGTCATGTCTGCTGTTCGATATTTTCGAAGGACCACCCAAAAACCTGAAATTACTCTGCATTCTAGGGATGCCTAAAAGTCCAATTATTCGATTAACGATTAATCGTAAAGATTTTTCCTGCTATTCGATTACATATTAGTCGAATTTTCAATTATTCGAGCGCGTAACCGACATCCTGACCCGCTTTGTATCAAAATTTTCTCTTCCTGAGCCGGCCTCCATTTCCAGTAACAATTACTTAACGCGTTGCGTGGACGTAACAAGTTCAACGCCTTCTAGACTCCTGACGTACCATGCTAGCCAACCAGGACGCATTGTAGAAAGTTTATTGGAAGCCCCCAGTTCCTCTAACACAGTCCTGCACGTCCCTGCCTGCGTTCATCACAGTCGTCCTGGACCTGAGTTTAGATGTGGGCTGGGGGTCTTCCAACCTCCTATGACAGGCAAGTACACACTCAACCATTCAAATTCGATACCTGATGCCGTTCGAACTTTCAGCACTTTGAATGCCGCTGTGCCAACTCCATCTCGAAACTCGGAACGCATCGTAGAAAGCCTCATGGAAGTCCCCAATCCCTCCGCCTCAGTCCTGCCACTTGCTGTCTCCGCGCATCATCGTCGTTCCGGGCCTGTGGTCGGATGTGGAGAGGGGATCTTCCACCCAACTTATTTTGGCGAGTATTCTTCCGATCTTGACATTGGTCAGCTACTTCCTGTCGTTCCTGTGATTTCCAGGAAGAACCAAAGCCCGCTGACATGCCGTTTGCCGAACACCGAGACCCTCAATCACAACGACCAATTCTCCGTTTCAAGCCGAACATCAGCCGCCATTTCATCTAGCCTGGGACGCACGTCACAAAGCAGTATGGAAGCCCTGGACCCACCTAGCTCAGCTGCGCCCACTACTGGTTCCAGTCCTGGTCAGTTCACACGCCCCCACCATCTAAGTCGTCCACGGCAAGTACCCTTATTCTTTCGACGTTGCTCTGCCTGATGCTGCCTCCACTTCCAGTTTGCAGCCCGCTGTTCCATGCGTCCCAGCATCTCAAATTCTGCTATACTACCAGAACGTCGGTGGCATGAACAGCTCACTCGCCGAATACCAGCTAGCATGCAGCGACGCATACTACGACATATACGCCTTCTCGGAAACCTGGCTGAATAACAACACATTGTCAAAGCAGTTGTTTAACGATACATATTCCGTCTACCGTCAAGATCGATCAACCCTCAACAGCAACAAGACCTCCGGTGGTGGAGTCCTTCTGGCCATTCGCTCCTGCTTCGTATCTCGCTTACTGAAGCCTCCTGAAGATTCGACGTTGAGCATCTGTGGGTTGCAATTTCAACTCTAAGTGGTACAATCTATATCTGCGTGATATACGTTCCTCCCGACCGCGTTAACGATCACAGCCTGATTGAGAAGCATGCACTTTCGCTGGATTGGATTGTCTCTCAAATGGATGCCAGGGACAGCATCGTCATCTTGGGCGATTTCAACCTTGGCACTGTATCGTGGCTTAGCGATGCTCACGGCTTCTTCTTTCCTGACAATTCCCGTTCATCGTTCAGACCGGCTTCTCTCTCCTTGCTTGACGCGTATTCAACCGCAAGGCTTCAGCAAGTGAATGGCGTTCTGAATGCAAACAACCATTTGCTCGATCTGTGCTTTGTCGGGGAGGATTTGGGACAAAGCTGCTCTGTTACCAATGCTCCGGCACCGCTCGTCAAAAACTGCAGACATCATTCACCTCTACTGTTGACGCTTGCAATCGATCCTGAGAAACGCTTCCAAGACCACGCCGAAACCGTCTTCTACAACTTTCACCAAGGAGACTTCGAGCGAATGAATAACTTTCTCGCTAATGTGGATTGGAATGCGACACTAGACTCCGACACAGTTTGTGCCTAAATAACTACGGTGTAAACCTGCCAAACCCGCCTGGTCGAACTCTGATCTTAAGCATCTGAAAAAAGTTGGAAGGGTTGTATACTAGATACGACCGCAGGGTTGGCGTTGGATAACGTATGTTATGTGTTGTACTTAATTGTGTATATTATATTTTAGGAATATTCCTTAATAACTCTTTTGCGAAAGTTTGGTGGCCCTGAAAAGGGCCGTTTTGTTGGGCTGATGTTGTTGACAATGATGGAACGGGCGACCTTGTTGGACGCTTATATAGTAGAACAGAAAATATCAGAGGTGTCTGATACTCACATACGTACGTTAAACTCTTTCTTGATAATGTTGTGGCCCTGAAAAGGGCCATTTTTCCAACGCGCTCGGCGTAGTTGCCCTTGCGGAGCAGACGGTGAATACGACCGACTGAGAACTGCAGCAGCTGGGCATTCCATGACGGCGGCCCAGTATACCGGAGCACTGGCACCAACGCACTCGGCGTAGTTGCCCTTTCGCCGCCAGGCTCTGCTGCCGCTGCTCTGCTGCCGCTGCTCTGCTGCCGTTGCTCTGCTTCCGCTGCTCTGGTACTGCTGCTCTGCTGCTCTGCTGCTGGGTCGACGATCGGATAGACAATGATGGAATGGGCGACCTTGTTGGACGCTTATATAGTAGAACAGAAAATATCAGAGGTGTCAGATACTCGCATCTGATGTCTCGGTTGGAGAAAGTATAAGAATATAAAAAAATCAATCGATTTTCACCATCTTTAGACAATGGTTTACTTTTAACCATTTTTCAATAGTTTACAGAATGAAATCAATAGTTTTGAAACATTCAGCAAATTGCTAGAAATATTTCCAATCGATTGATGCCATTATCTCGTAAATCTATCGAGAGACGGTTGAGTTATTATCGTTCAAAATCTTTTAATTTTTCGTAACGCATCCAAAATGACTGTTTTCAATTTTGTACCCCCGTATGTTGCCGAAAGACGTTATCCAACGTCAAAAGGTGAAAAGGGCTGCACTGAGGAAACACAGTAAATATCACACAGATTCTATGAAGGCTAATTACGTCCGCGCCAACAACGAGTACAGAGATCTCAATGCAAGCTTGTACAACGCACATCAGTCTCACTTGCAGAGTCGTCTCAAAGCTGAACGAGCAACGGAAAGAAACGGGATTGCCGTCCAATATGACTGATGGCGTTACTGATGCCAACTCCGTCGCAGATATCGCCAATATGTTTCGCACACATTTCAGCAGCGTTTTTTCAGACGAAGTTCTTGATGCTCAGGAAATTGCTGCTGCCACGAGTAATGTCCCTCGTACGTCGGTGTTTGGTTCTCCATTCACCATCCACAGCGACATGGTGATTTCAGCCGGGAAACAGATGAAAACATCAACAGGATCTGGTCCAGATGGCATTCCCTCATTAGTACTGAAACGTTGCTTAGACACTCTTTCAGAGCCCTTAGCTAAGGTCTTCAACTTGTCAATGACCTCCGGAGTTTTTCCAGAATGTTGGAAGGATTCGTTTGTTTTCCCTGTTCACAAAAAAGGATGCAAGCAGACTGTCGCCAATTACCGCGGAATAGCTGCATTGAGTGCTATCTCCAAACTATTCGAGCTAATTGTCCTGGAAATGTTGGTTCAAGACTGCTCGTACAGTATTTCTCAGGATCAACACGGCTTCATGCCTAAGCGCTCGACGACGACTAATCTAACTGTTACATCGTTCATTATTCGTGAGATTGAACGTGGCCATCAAGTTGACGCCATATACACCGACCTCTCTGCAGCTTTCGATAGAGTGAACCATGAAATTACCATCTCTAAATATGACAAAATGGGTGTTCATGGGAGTCTACTTACCTGGCTTCGCTCCTATCTGACTGGCAGATCTATGTCTGTTAAGATCGGTGACTACGCTTCTCCACCCTTCATTGTTACATCTGGTGTTCCTCAAGGCAGCCACCTGGGGCCATTGCTTTTCCTGTTGTATATGAACGACGTGAACTTGATCCTCAAATGCCTTAAACTCTCGTACGCCGACGACATGAAGCTCTACTACGTAATAAAAGGGCCTCAAGACGCTCATTTCCTCCACCAAGAACTTGAAGTCTTTGATGATTGGTGCCGGATAAACAGGATGTCTTTAAATGTGTCCAAGTGCTCGGTCATCTCCTTTGGCCGTAAACGGGCGATGCATTTCCACGATTACACCTTAAGAGGAATAAGCTTGAAACGCGAATCGACTGTCAAGGATTTGGGAGTCATGCTCGATTGCAAATTAACGTTCAAGGATCACATTGCTTGTGTTGTATCTAAAGCTTCATCGCAGCTAGGATTTTTATTCCGTTTCGCCAAAAGCTTCAAGAACGTGTATTGCCTGAAGGCTTTATACTGTTCCCTGGTTCGACCTATACTGGAATACTCTGCCGTTGTTTGGTCGCCATTCTATCAGAATGCCATCCATAGAAATGAAGCTGTTCAGCGAAAATTTATTCGCTTTGCGTTGCGACACCTTCGTTGGCGCGACCCGCGTAACTTGCCGAGCTATGATAGTCGCTGTAACCTCATCGACCTGGAGCTCTTGGAAGGAAGGCGTAATGTGGCGAAGGCTTGTTTCGTTGCGGATCTTCTGCAAGGGAACGTCGACTGCTCCACACTTCTCAGTCTTCTTGACATCAACACTCAACGACGGGACCTCCGGCTGCATGCGTTCTTCAACAACCGGCGTTCGAGGACCAACTATGGCGTACACGAACCAATGTTGAGTATGTGCCGCGTTTTCAATAGTTGTTATTATGTGTTCGATTTTAATGTGTCCCGCGAGAAAAATAAGCGTAGCTTTAAGAGATGTTTGCGTTAATTTTGTGTTTGAAGCAGTTTTGATGTTTAGATATAGAAAATTGTCATTAGGGTAACTATTTTATCTGTTGACAAGTAGAAATAAATAAATAAATAAATAAATAAATAAGGTTAAAATAAATAAAAGTACTTCTTTATGTGAACCTGCATTGAGAAGAACCATGACGTGAAACAGGATCGTAAATTCGCCGTAAAAAGTGTAAGGCGTATTTCTGCTAAAGGCTAAGATTTACCAACTTGTTGAAAAAAAGGAGTTTAACGAGAAAAAATAAAAAGGGGAGGAGCTTTAGCTGGGTGGACACAGATATTCTACCGGCTGTTTCTATTCAACGCAAAATTTAGTGTAGAAAAGCACAGCAGATAAAATGTGGGGCATGATTTTCTAGCTCTCGAAAAATGGGCTACCAACCAAGTCCAACAATTGAAAGAATTCCGATGATATTTCCGTAGCCTCATTGCCGTCTATCCATGTCTCACTCAGCACCAAGAAGTCGGCTCTGGTCATGACATGGTCAGTCGACATGTCCTCGGAATGCGCATTCAGGCTCTGGATGTCCAGGGTCATCATTATAACAGAGTGATCAGCGTCGCCAATTTGTGGTTTTCAAACCCGTTGCATCTCATCACAGAGTTCCTTCATCTTGGGGGTGTTGCTGCCCTTACCGTGATGAAACACGAATGAATTGGCGGAGTTTGTCAGCTAGAGCCCTTGTACTGAGCTCACACGTGACATGGTGACGTATACCAACTACTGCTCTTGGCTCTTGTCATAATCGATAACAATTTCCGCGAAGTAGCTCCTTGCGACTTGTGAATCGTCAACGCACAGGCACAAACGATGGGAAATTTCATTTGATGTGACTGCTTAGCTTGACGTTGACCAATCGCTTGTAGATCAGCGTCCAGTCTTGTTGCAGTACGCCAAGTTTTGAAAATACAAGCGGCCTGGAACCACAAGCGACACGCCGACTGCTGGGGGTCAACATCGATGTGCTAAATGTACCTAAGTTCGCGGATTGTTCCGTTGACAAGACCGTCCTCTACTTCTACGTTGGTCGTTATCATGTCGACTGCATCATTCGACTGTCCGGAACCTGCTTTCCACCAGCTTGGTCTGATCATCTGACATCCGCTCACCATTTCCGAACTTGGTGAGTATGGAGGAAAACTCAACATCGGTTTGTCGCATCACTTGGCGCAAAGGGAAGTAATTCAGCGTTTCCCATAGTGCTACACCACCGATGCAGTTGTTCGCGGATTTAAAAGTGGGTCTCGCATTCACCGGAGGAAGCTGAAGCCTTGAAGCAGCGAGTGGATCGCATTAAAGATGTTTGCTCCGATCATGCTAATTTCATCGATTATTATCAGCTTGATGTTGGCAAACGTTTGTCGAAATAGCTGCAGGACTTCGAACCGATATGTCTTCGATCCATGGTTATCTGGAACGCCGAATGGACTGTTGTTTATCCGATAGTCACGGCAGCTTTTCCTGTCAATGCGCATACGACATAGGCGTTATCAGGTGCATTGTGTTACTGGCTAAAGCGATTGTATGTCTCCATCAGGATATGGAGCGTAAACGTTTTACCACATCCAGCCGGCCTGGTAAAGAACAACTGGAAAGGTTTTCTGCTGCCATCAAAACAATTCAGGTTGTCCATGACTTGTAGTACAAGCAGGGCGTCACAATATCAGCTTCAATCGACCAAATCGATGCGACGAAGAGACTGCTAGCTTTCTTTTTCTGTTAAGCTGTGTTTAGACTAGGCAAGTCAAATGATCAACTCACTTGAATTCAATTGACTTGAAAAGTTGAGCCTGGTTCAACTTTTTTCAATTCAAGTGAGTTGATCAAGTTAGTTGAATGGCTTGGTTTACACGTTCAATTCGCGTTCAAGTCAGTTGAATTCAACTGACTTGATCAATTGACTTGCCCTGTCTAAACCCAGCTTTAAAGTCGAACAGCTTCGCAGCATTCTAGAACCTCAGTCGGCGTGCACAGGTTCAATCGCTTGTCTCTCTTTCTCCCGTCACTCCATTGGTCTTGCTTTCAAGCTTCGGTGAAACGTATGAGCGAAAGAGCGCTCGACTTTGATAGTTTTCTCTTTCATGAAACACATCAACAGAGGTTTCATGACGCATATGACGGAAAATGAAATAACAGATTTAAAGCATTTCTCACGTGAAAACATGTGAAGATTACACGTAATATTTTTAATTTATCTTCCATCCATATATTTATCTAAAAAAATGATCAAAAACGGGACATAACGCATTTTAAACAAATTGAAAGATCGGTGATAGAGTGTTCGTGAAAGGGGATTGAAAGCCATAATGAGGTTCGTTTAACTAGAAAATCGACGTTAGTTACATTGAAAGCGATGAGCAAAGCAACGACGAGAAGTTCCACAGCCAGGGTTTCCTTGTAAGCGTGCTTCTTTTTCACTATCATTTCTTCCTGATGGTCTAGCTAGGCGTTATAGAAATGAAGCGTCGAACACGTATGTACGAGAGAAAAAAAAAACACGAGTTCATTTTAAGTGGACCCTACACGATTGCTTTTATTGACAATAATCGTATTGTCAATACATTCTATATTGACGTCAATACATCGAGATTGACAATATTTCTGAATTCACATCATCAATATTATTGTCAATAATTCCCCTTCGCGTCAATATATTGATGCGTGTGGGGTTTGCTTTAGAGTTTCGAAAATGTAGAGCCCTGAGTACAAGAGCTCTCTGTTCAGCATTCGTTTTGCGAACCAGAGCACAGTAATCCTGCTTGCTCATAACGTTCTGCCTTCCAGTCCGTAGCCCATGTTTACATGTACGTAGTCCATTCATCGTAGCAAGGTTGAGGTTTCCCTCGCTGCGGCCTTCCAACCTGTTCAACCCCTGTCCATCAGCAGACGGGCCAAGACTCTTGCGGGTGCCCAATCATTGAACCGAAGAATGTGGGGTTCCAAATGCATACACGTCATCATCATCTTCCAAAGGCTTTAAGCCTGTACTACCATCGGCCCTTTTCAGGGCCACCAAGATTTTCCAAAAGAGTAAAATTTCTGAACATGTCCCAACTAAAATTCATATCAAAAGGTTCTTTTCACGGCAATCATAGTCATACTAAAGAGTGTAAACAGAGAGAACCCCGCTCAAATTCCTATTCCTACACAAAACACAAGCTCCTGCTGCAGTTAACAAATAACATTTATTATATAAGACCACATAGTCCTACGTGACCATTGCGTACAACCCCTTGTAGTTTTTCTTGGAAACATTTTATATAGAACGAATATATAGAAACGTCAAAATGATCCAAAACCAGCGCTGCGGTGAGTAGTTCGCGGAAAAAGCGTGAACGATGATCCAGAATGAAGAGTTACGTCTGCTTGTCTGTGTACTAACATTCCCATTCAACAAATGTAAATCCATTCCAGTTACATTGTCGAACTGTGCAGGACATCCTCCTGGATCGGACCGTTGTTTTAATTAAAGGCAATGATTGGTGCAATAAAATGCTGTAGGAAACCATCCCGAATGTAAATTTGTTCTAGTTTGGAATAATGACTCCCCTCAGTAGGTTTTGGGACGAATACACACACACACATACACGAACTGACTTGCACAAATGCTGGCTGAAATTCGACAACGGGGGGCAGTTCCAATTTTCAGACTCGTGATCAAATTTGGACACACAGTTAAAAATTATGAAAATTAACGGTGATTTGATTTGACATACAATTGAATAAATGTTAACGTAATGCTATATGGCACATAATTTTCAATGAGATAAAACGCATATAATACAGTCAACTCTTCACAATTCGATATCCCATAGCTCGATGGATTCGGTGGAATCTACATTATTCCATGAAAACAAGGGGTTGATCGTTTTGTTACAGAAACTTACACGTTTCGTTCGTACTGTGTATTTGATGATGACACCAAACTAAGGTGGGTTGGGCACGAACCAAATGAGGATTAGAATTGATGGTCATGTGCTTTTAATTGAAATCTACCGTGACTAAATGTGGATCGATTGGGTTTCTGACAACATGTTAAACAAATTTGCAACGTTTTCCACATCAAGTCTCAACCGGGGAATATAAGACTTTATTATAAATTCTGTAAAGTGTTCATCACATGTTTTTGCAATGATTTTTAAATTTGTATGTTAACAGAATTTTCGAACAAAGTTTGTGTCCCCGAATGAACGAAAATGTTCATTCTGAAAAAAAAACTAACTTATACGAAATGCTAATACATATGAAAAAGATTGCAGAAGATGTAAGAAATCGCCCTTTTCAATTGATGTTCATGCCATTTGTTTTGCGTGACGAAATGCAAAATATCAGGCCTTTCACCATCAACCGACCGTTAAATCGCATCACTTGCTCTCTCACCGTAAATCCTCAATAAATAGCAATGCAAATGAATAAACATTCACCCATTTCCACATAAATTGTCAACCGCCATACAGAGCAGACTCCAAACTGTTTCTCATGCGCTTGATCTACGTTTAGTCCTGGCTAAATCGCCTCTAAAGTACACACTGCACAGTATTCGCAACCCATTATCATGCATGGTTGCTGGTGGGTGGAATGCAATTTACATTCACCATAGGTGCAAACATCAGCTGACCAAACCTGGATGCAGGTCGCGACAATGTAAACTTTGCTCTCCCGTGAATTGTTTGCGTTTGCTTGCATCTGGATTAGAATAGAACAGCGACTACATATTTGTTTGATTTATTTTTCCATTTGGACATGGATCGGACGTGCAATAGGACTTCTGGCTGAATATTGCATTGCGAGTTTCAAGTGTTTTAGAGTTTTGTCAAATTTTGGTAAAATGTACACTGATAGAAAAACATTCAATAGCATTGGACTTTGACCACATTTACTCAGTTAACCGAATTTAGATATCTATAAAATTCTTTTTTTTTTTTTTTCTTTGGTTTGTTTTTTTCCGTCGATCTTGTTTTCCGTGCTGAGCACCAATGCTACCGACGTGCCAGGAAGGCATCTCCCACACCTGGACCCTACCAATCGACCCATCAACTCATGAACCGAGGACCAACGGCTTTACTTCCCGAAGGAAGGCGTGATCAGAGATGTTATGCCTCAGAACATCCCGGCGGTGCCGACTGGGATTGAACCCAGGCCTGCTGGGGTGAGAGGTAATCACGCTTACCACTACACCACCGGCGCCGTTATATATAAAATTCTTGTTTGCTATCATTATTTGGCGACTGTGTTAGGGAAACCAATTTTCCCATCACAGAAACGCCTCGTTTTCTGTTGTCAAAATTACGCATTTTCGAGCATAAAACTTTTGGTTTATTCAATAGATAATAAAAAAAAAACGGAAATTGATTGGCTGAATTTCTAGCTAATTTTTTTTTCAATCGCGAGATATTCGCAATCAATCATAAAAATTCGAGATATTTTTGCTTTTTCTAGCGTCCTGGAGAAAACCTTACGAAGTGTTTCTGGTTAATTGAGAAGGTCATGTGATCTTCGGTCATTGCAAGAATGTTTATGTACCACTTCAATTCTGTTACGCATTTGACCACACACGTTTGGTTGCTGGGTACATTATCAAAGAACTTTGGGGGTGATGTGGCTGGCAGCAAGGTGAGCGAACGTTTAATGCAAATTAACTCTTAAACAGCAATAATTAATGGTGGCCCTGACAAGGACCGTTTTATCGTGATGGTTTAGTAATGCTGAGCTTTAGGGTTGTTCAACACGGATGAGGCTGACGAGCTGTATGTTGTTTGAAACGAGGGAGACGCGCTTGGTATAGATGGCCCACAGCGGCTCACGACGAGCAACTAAATCCGATCAGCGGTTGAGGGCAGCCTTTAGCTATCAAACTTAGCTGCTTGCGGGGAGGCTTTTTTTTTGTGTCACCACATGCGGTGATTGAATGAAGCGTTCGTTAAGACCGGATCGAATTCAATTTTGAAATCTGTGTTAGGGAAAGCGCTTTTCGCAGGCAATCGGTGACCATTTTATGATCAAAGCAACACTTGCACATTCGTATAATTTTCAATAGTTATTGCATTTCGTGAGCTTATGTAAAAAAAAAAAAATGACGAACGAAACTAAGCAGTGAGGTATGTCGCTAGCTCAATTTAATGCGAACGGAACGTGATTCAACTCAAAGTCACTCAAAGCAAACTCAATCAATAACTACTCGAAATTGTACGGCATACTTGTATTGAAAACAAAAGCATGGTTTTCATCTTACGTCTATTCGACCAGAATACGATATCTCCTTATGCCCTCGAACTTTGCTTAAAACTAGTACTTACTCCGCTGCCGCTATAGTTATATTACCATTTACCGCAACGGTCGTAGTATTCACCATCTCGACGCACCCAACACAAAATATCACTATAAATCTCACTAGCTCCACAGAGAACAGACATGGAGGCTGGAACATAATTTCTCTAAAAACTTGTGTAAAGATTCCTATTTGACTTAAGCGCCATTAACGGCGACTTCCCCACTTAAAAACCCTCTTTGACAACATGATGGCGCTGGCGTTGCACAAATTACACTAAACACTAAGTGCTAGTAGCGCCAAGTGGCAATTTTCAACAGAAAATTTATCAATAGTAGCGCCAAATTGGTCGAAAGTGGAAAATTTATAGAGAAAATCAGGAGATGCTAACACCACGTAACGGCGACGTTCCCACTTATTTTACACAAGTTTCTAACCGAACTTGAACGTCTGTTCTCTGTGCTAGCTCGTAGTGCTGTACTCCGTAACTCTGCTGTTGCACCAATGCTCCACCTTGTAGCGTGCACTGCCTTGCGATACGCTACGCTCGCTGCTGCACTTAAGCGACACGCAATCTCGCGTCAACTCGATGCGGTTCTTGTCCCTGCTACTGGTGTTACAAGACGTCGATTCTCCTACTTGTCGTGGCTCCTACAGGCGAGCGGTTTCCAGGTAGACTTGTTTCGAAATAACACGCTGGACAACGGTGGAATTACAACTTCTCCCGATAGAGTGAACTCGTTCATTCGTAGATCGATGAGCAGTGCGGGCTAGATCGATTCGTTCGGTTCGAGGTCAACGACCATTAGTGCCTCCTCATAGGGTTAGCTGCAGCTGTTACCTTTCGAAGGCCTTTCTGTTTCGCCTCTCCTCGCGAACTCGAGACCCAAAGCTTTGATCGGGTGGAAACCTTATGAACAATGGGTTGTCGGTTAGCTATTGTCCGTATTACACTATCGGTGTGTTTACCTGAGCTAGCCAAGCCGTAAATGTGCGAGACTGCTGCGTTTCATTGATCCACTCGTCAGATCAGGCGACTTTCCAAATTAGAGGATTATGGGACAAAGGTATACAACGCACCTCCTGGGCAGAACGCACCAGCTGACTTTCATTTGTATTTGTCATGGCTTTTGCGTAACTGTTTTGTTGTCTTATCAATCAGCACTTCTAGCAAAGCATCTGAACTCAAAATTCTGCATGATAAATCCTAGAATTGGAAGCTCAAAATAAAATGAAAAAGTGCGTCCTACCCCGGGGGTGCGTTATGTACCGTTCTCCCCTACCATCAAAACTATGTTTCACGGGGAAGTGCTGTTAATTACCTCTATCGGTGATACCTGCGACATGTGTCTCTAGCTTTTTATTTACGAATTCCGTGATCGTATTTACAGATCCCTTGCTCGTTTCTACGGAGATTAGTTGCAATTAGATTTGCATATTAAATGCAGCGTTACCTCAACTGTGATGTGCAGGACGAAAATCCAGGAATATTCACGGGAATGGTAAAAGTTCTCGGTGTAATTGGTTTAATACACCACTTTTGCCGCGCACTGATCAAAGGTTTGTGGATTTGTGGCTTTGATCGGCGTTGATCCCGTTTGTTATGTCAATCGAGAGCATCTATTGTGCTACTTGTGAGAGTGAGATCTGTTGAGTGAGGGGTTTTTAGATGGTATCTTGATTCCATGTTGCGTAATTCCAAGCACGGTAGAAAGGTCTTGTAGTTTTCGGTGACTGGCTTGGCTTGTTTGGAATTAAAACCAATCAGCTATTGACAGAGTTATATGTGGTCAAAACCTGACCACTTTTCGTAATGCGGTCAATTTTGGTATTTTGAAATTGCACCGCAAATATGTTGCCGAAAGACGTAATCCTATGTCAAAAAGATTTAAACTTTTTTCAGCAGCAACTTTGGCCATCTCTCAGCAGGTTGAGAGAGTGATGAAAAGCTCGTGCAAAAAATTATTCGGTTAGTTCCACTTAGATCTCATAACGGAGGAATCTAAGAAAATAAATATTAAATATACGATTTCCTCATACGGATGATTTAGGTATCCCCATTCCTTCAGTAACAATAGCAAATGAAATGCCAATTATTCAGCCTCCAAGGCCATGAGCTTTGTTTGAGCAAGAGATTTGCTAGATGGGGTTTACAATTTATTAAAGAGGAGACCGTCATCTCGATAAGTCGATCGTTAGAAAGTGTGTCTAAAGCTCTATAACTGGCAGATAGTTAGATTGTGAAAAAGTAGAAATAGTTAGCCAATATTCCGAAGAAAATAATTGCTTGTGGGGCATAAATTCGTGATTAAATAGCAGGCTTAAAAAACTCTAAAAGTTAAGCGATTACTACAGTTGTGAAAATTGACAGACCCACTGTTTGACGTGGGTGTGTGTGCGTAGGGCGTGGAAGCCTGCGAGCTGAACCGAACCTCGAATAGGATTGCGCATCCATAGTGCATACCCGCCTTCCGAACTTGAGACGAAGCTTTTCTACCCAGATCGAGGCCAAATCAACCACCGACGCCCGATAAAAGTTCTCCATGGTTGATCGTTCGAGGCATCTGTCACCAGCCCAGATAGCTTCTGGTTGTAGCGCCAGTAGTAGCCGTCATTGGAACTGCGGTAAGCGAAAACCCACCGTTCGGTCGGTTCGAGTTCCTGTTGTCGACATCAGCCACACAGCAAAAAAATAATTTTGATATCACGTCAAAGTGGATGCACTACAATCCTGTCGAAAATATGGTGTAATATTACTTGCTAAAAAGGACAAAATTATCATTAATACACTGCATGAACTGACATTACGCTGCTTTTACTGCATTTGTTTATTTATGTGGTCATAAAAATTACATGAAATTTTCGACATGATTGTAGTGCATTGATGTGATATCAAAATTATTTTTTTGCTGTGCAAACGGTTCGACTCGGTGTGTGTCCCGGAGGGCTATACCTCGTCTGACCCGGTGTGCGCCTTGGGTATTACACGTGCTGGATACTGTTCGTCCGTTTTGAACCTGCTACGGGACCTGAGCACTGTCCAGCCGGTCCACGAAAGGAATCGGACCCTTTTCCGTGCCACTGCATGTTTCCGCCGTAAGTCAACGCCCCTTTGCTGAATAGTTTTCATTTCGTTATATTTTGATTTGAGTTAGTTTTAGTAGTAGAAAAGCGAATTCGATCGGCCCTCGTAAACACTAATTGGGATAGATGTTTGAGCATTATTGGGTCTTCCTAAAGAGAGCCTATAGCCGGGCCTCCTGATCAGCATCAGCAGCTTCTCGATTCTGAGAGTGGCGCTTAAGCTGCTGCTTGCAAAGAGCTTAAAACATTCGTTACATATTCATAACGGTTCAGTTCCTTTCTCTGCTGTACGACAGTAGTGATAAATAGCGCCAGGCATAAACACACATATTTTTTTTTTTTTTTTTTATTGGTATCAAGCTGGAGCTGCGTGACAGCTTAATTTTCAAGACTTGACCCATTTGAATAAATTTTGCTTCTATCTTTGACAATACAGCAGAAGGACTAGCCTATGTTGGCCGCTTGAACACTGGATTCCGTATGTATTGTTTCAAGATAGTTATAGAAAAAAGGCTGTGACGTGTGCGCGTAGATACATCCGCGTAGTAAACCGATTGAATAAGTAAATCCGTTTCGAACGAAATATCTAAATTATGTAAGTTACGAAAACCGCGCGAATTCCGAAAGCCGTGCGAGACAACCGAAGCGAGAAAAAAAAGGCTTATTATCATTTAAAGAGTGCCACCAAAATAAATGTGATAGCCTATGTTGGCAAGTTGATTAATTTTGGTTTCCTCCTTAGATATTCTACTTATTTACTACTGAGCTTTGTATCAAATTAGTTAATTTAAAGAACGTATCAATCATTTCAAGATTTCGCGACCGTACCGAACAAATTCTATACTACAGAAGCTCAAAAAAAAAAAAAAAAAACTTTTGGTGAGCTCTACCGCATTGCAAATCACTTCTGCGTAAGCTCCGTAGACGTAGGCGCGTTGATTCCGAAAGCCGCGAAAAGTTAAACATGCATCAATACCACATAAGGAAAGATCGATTTTACGTATGGTTTAGTTCATAGATTAACATTGATTGCTGTTTACAAATGTAAGTACTTGAACACTAAGAAATAAGTTAACTCAAATGCTTTAATCGCATATATAAGAGATTTCGCGTATTGAGAGAATTATATAGTAATCGAGTACAACAAACTCAGGGGAATACAATACCTCCAAAAGTTTAAAAGCTAATAACTGTCACATAACTCTACTTTTACTTTTTTCCTAAACTATTCTTTTCCTTGTTAATCTGCTAAATGCTATTGGTCTGCCTGCGTTTTCTTTTTTTTTAAATTCAATACTAAATAAGAAGATTTATTCTACAACTATAAAGGTTAGTTGCCTCCCTAAGCGGACCACCCGCATCCTAATTCTTTTGTTAATCTACTTAATGTCATTAAACTTTCTGAAGTTTATTATTTAAATTCATTTGATGGTTATGATATCTCATTAGTCTAAATTAATAAATTATTAAAAGCTCTAAGTCACCTAATCAATCATAACCCATGCTTTATTAAGTACCTGCACTTGTGCTTGTAATCTAAAATTAAACGTGTTTCAAGTACTATTTATTATATCTTTGTTCGACCCAGGTGACACCCTCAAGTGACTAAAATGCTTCATTTTGAAGTTAGTTTCCTAGCTGATTTTAAATTATATAGGGTATATGCTCCAACTACGCTCACACGTTTCCACTATGTCGTCCCACAAAATTACGTATGGATATATCACAATAGAAGCACGCAACAGTGGAAATCCCGAGCCATAGTTCAAACATTTATCCCAAATCAAAATGAAGCACATATAAGATTAGTTACAATACCATGTACAAAAATGATGTTTAAAATTGTTCCCTGAGTAATACTTCAATGAAAACAACAATGAAAGCTTGTCACGCAAGTAGAAGGAGTACCGTTGGGCACTTTCTGAAATATTTCAATAGTATAATTCCCTTGCAAACCCAAATAAATCTATCTGCGTAAAAATAAATAAAATAAGAGTGATTTGCGGCAAAACCCGCCAGTATCACACCCAACGTCAGTGCCTATACGTAAGCGTACTACGACGCGGCTCTCAGTCAAAGGAGTAACAAGTGTGATACTATCACTGCTGGACTAGATCTTTTGTTCTCTCATGCAGTGGTTTATCAGAGAGGGGAAGCTTAGTAATCCCCATTGCCTGCCCATGGCGCCATTCTATCGCGGCATGAGCCAGCAACGCCGGCCATAAACCTACCGTCTCCAACACTCCACTATAAAGCATGAAATTAAGCCCGCCCACCAACAGCAAGGTGCAAAAACTAGCCAAGGGGAGGGGCCAGGCATAAACACACATATTACAGCTAAAATAATAATTTTCGAAATTATGAAACTATGAGATATTATAATAATAATTTATACACGTAAGAGGCAAGTAGAGGAGATAAAGTTTGTGTGTAACACATTAAACCTGTCAATTTCGCTTCCAGAGAGTCTCAATCTCCATCTCTCTCCAATTAGGGAGTTTGGTCAAAAGGGATTACTATTCGAATTCGTACCTTCCTCAAGGTTGTCCTTGTTCGCTTTCTACTCTCTATATACAATTTTCACACTGCCGTACTCAAACGGAACTATCAACTCTATACTTTCATCTCCTCATCTATCGTATATAATTGACCACTTTAGTCTGTTATTTGAAATTAGCATCTTCGACTAAATAAATCGTTAACTTCGCGCAGAAGTAATAGAAACAAAATAGTTAAACGAAGTATTTTGCTCTCTGCAACAAACTTTGGATTTGCTGAAGCCTTTTAAGAGTTTCATATGCTAATTATCGTATCCTGGCGATCTTTTCCCATGATTATTTGTTGTGCATTGTTTATATGTCAATTCTTGTCCCGTAACGTGGATCGATCACCTTTTCGTGGTACGTTACGGGATGTAAGATCTACCACCGATTCCTAGTCCTGACTACTTCAAACTAGGGGAACAGGATTTTTTCAGTAATCCAAGGAACACATCTTAGTCCTTGTTACTTGTTATGCCTTGTTGATAGTGACAAGACTCGACTTTGTCTACCGAGGATGATCTTGAAACAAGGAAAAAAATGAGTTAGTTGTCTTCATCTATGTGATTCCTAATCTTCTATTCGTTGTTCGCTAGTTTGAAGTGGTTAAGACTAGAGTTCTGATGCATGGCCATTATCGGTGTCATACCTTAATTTTGTTGCTAAGGAATCCAATTTTGACTGACAAAAGGGCGTGCCTTTGGAGGGTATTGCAACACTCCGAAGGGTATAAATAGCGGGACCTTTCAATTAGAGTCGGATCCTTGCGATTAATGCAAGAATGACAACTGTAAAAAAAAATCGAAAACTTCATCATTTCTCAATAGTGACGAAGTACTACGACATGCACTAAACTAAGGACTTGATTGCAAAAAAGCAAAGCGGGGACAACTTTTCATGGCTTACTCAAGGTTAAAGCCCAGGGTTGGTCACCAAAATGAATAAATGTATAAAGCACTTTCAGACAGTTTTGGTGACTTATGGTCTTTATGCCTATTGTATTTCATTTCAGCGTTTGAACTCAGTATTAACCCGTTCAGCTACTGCCATAGCTTCTAGTTTTACAATTGGATAAAAAAAATACCTGCACACGCATGGCTGATGCCAGTCCTTGTTATTCGAAATTAACTTTCACAAGCAGTATCATTGTCCGCATTCAAAAGTGACTCATCGTGTCGTGTCATGTTCTTACGTATGAAACCGACATTACATTAATTAATTTGATGAATTATTAATGAGCTTTCTCGTGCTCACCTCGTTCCACTGCCACCTCGTAGAAGGGTTCTACCTTTACTCACAGACACTCACTCGCAGCAGTCGTCATTGTGCGAATGGAATCACATTAGCTGCCTCATTCCAACCTGAAAACCTTGCAAATCGCGTTCGCCAAGGATGGAGCAAATTATGATAATTTTCCTCCGGGGGATGGGCTCTATGGATTTCCCTATAAATATTCATCGAATAATTTCCCACAGAAGTTGGCGTTTTTCTTTCTGGATAGATACAGGTTGTCTGTAACGGGATGTTCTGACAATGTCTTATTGTGTATCTTATTGTGATTAAATTTCATAAAAATTCAAGGTGAGTCGTAAAACAAGGCAATGTTAAATACACCCAAACCCAAACCACTGCTTGATTTATAACGCCGCCTAAGTTTCGCAAATGACACCGCAAATTTGTTTTCCGCTAATCTCATTTCCCTTGCCGTTTCCACGCAAAACAAAAAGTATCACTCCCAAAGGCTGAACCCGAAGCAAAAAGCAACCAACAATCAGAATTCTTTCCGCATCCGTTTCCTTAATTACACAAGTGGCATTGCACCGTCCTGGATTTTTTCGACATCGAACGATTCATTTCGGAAACCAAAATAGAGAAGAGCCCGACTGGGAGGAAATCTTATCCAAACGGCACCGTAATGTTGTTAAATGCGAGCTATAGAAAAAAAAAAGAAAATATCCTTATCCCCGAGGAAGCTCCAAATGAATGGATCCGTAGTTGTCGAGGCTTTGGTCGTCGTTTACCCAAATAGCATCGTGTTAACAAAAAGTTGGTTCCTAGTTGAGGAAAGAGAAAGTGAGTATTTGAGGAGGTAGGTAATTGCCAGCTAGGGCGATAATGGCAGTGAGAAACGCAATTGTGCTAGGGTAGAGCACTATTTCGACCTAATCGCCCATTTTGGGCCTATCGAGCAGAAAACATCAAATAAATCCATTGTTTCAGAGTTAAAAATTAAATTATGCGTTTGGTACGATACTTTAGTACAACGAAATCTAGGAGAACGCGAAATATGAATGTTTGCACCCACTATTCTCAAAAACCAAAGAAGTGCTCCAACCGAATCAACTTTTATCTTCATCCGATAGGCCGAAGTGAATTCAATGGCGTTGCAATACGGTAAGCCGAGTTTAGAATCCGTAGACCGAGTTTGAGGTCAAGAAGAAGGGCTATATCTTTAACAATATCTCAACAATTTGTTACTCTTTATCAAATATTACGGTACGGGCGGAAAGGTAAATAAATCTGAAAGGTAACTGCAATGAAAACATTCAATTTCATCAATAAATCCACTTGAAAAATAGAGGCAAAGGGCGGGTTGTGCTTAGTAGGCCCAAAATTAGATCTACTGCTTTTTGTTCTGATTTGATCATGAGTAAAGCACAGATCATTGACTGCGAGTTGAAGCTATTGCATAAGGGTGGTGGGAATGTTGGGAGATTTTTATTTAACCACGTGATGACCATTGAATCTAAACTTCCGTTGCGGTCGCTGCCTGAAGTCATTGCAAGCTTTATAGAGCTTTTGTAATATTCTTCCAACGTAATATTAAGCATAAATTGAGCAGAATTAATTGGCAATCAGTTTTGAGAAATCAAGAGAAAACAAGAGGAAATTCTTTTTCGAAGAAGATGACGTAGTTTGGTTTGGATCAATAAGCAAATCATTAGTTTGAAAAATCGGAAACAAAAGGCTCACAAAATATATAGAATATAGAATAATCAGGGTAATTTGGAAAAGTATTTGAATATTTGTAACCAGCTTAATTTTGCTGTTTCTGCTGCACCTAATGAGTACAATATAAAAACTGAAAATTAAATTAAATCATGTCCAAGAAACTTCTTCAATTACGTTAAACTTAAATTAATTCGTGCAACTTTCCATCAAAAATTACTTTAGATGAAAAAGTAGGAAATAATTCATAATATACATGTAATCTTTTTCAAATTTTTTTCGAGAGACGTACTCCAATTTCTCGGATAATGATCGTGATTATGAATATTTTTCATGCTTCCCTGACTTTTCAGGTAATGTTGACGTTAGAAATATGTTTCTTCAAGACATTTTGACAGGTCTAAAAGATTTGGAATGATGAAATCCCACCAGCCTTTATGAAAAATTTAGCAAATGAGCTCACAACCCCTTTATACTGGCTGTTTAATATGTCACTTGACTCTGCTACATTCCCGCAGGAATGGAAAAAAAAATGGTAAATCTGGTAATAAATCTGATGTCAGAAGTTATCGTAGGATTACATCTCGTGCATTCCTAAACGATTTGAATCAATCAAAACATAAATATCTTCAGCCAAATAAAACATAGAATAACAAATGCACAACACGGCTTTTTTAAAGGTCGTTCTACCACAGCAAACCTCCTGGAATTGTTGATTACTCATTAACTGCAATGGACAAGGGAAACCAAATAGAAGCTTTTTAAACTGACTTCAATAAAGCGTTCGATAGACTTGACATTCCAATGTTGATTTTTAAATTAGAAAAAGATGGGAATTCAGATGAAGCTCCTCACCTGGATTAAGTCATATTTAACAGCAAATTGTTAGATTCAACGAGAAAAAATCTAACCCAATTCAAGTCACGTCAGGAGTTCCACAGAGCTCCACAGACCTCTTCTTTTTTTATTTTGTACATTAACGATATCTCCCTTATTTTGAAAAATCTCAGAGTGCTTATTTATGCCCATGACATGAAACTATTTTTAGAGATAAGAAATGATGATGATATGAACAAGTTTCAGAATGAAGTTCATATTTTTTATACGTGGTGTTGTAAAGGTTTGTTGGAACTAAATGTTAAAAAATGTAATCGTATAAATTACAGAAGAAAACTAATAAAACCAGATATTCGTATTACATTAGGTAATCATTGCACCATATTGTTGGGGCCTTTTCCATCCAAACCACAACATCGAAAGGGGGTAAAAGCCTCTGGTTGAACATATATTTTGCCCGGTGAAAATGGGGTCCATCCAATATCCTGTCCTTCATGGTGTCTTACGGAAATGTTTCGTTGGTTACACAAAACACGGGTTTTACATTACACTGACACTTCACAATAAAACAACTTTATTTAACGCACAACGTATTTGCATTTATACATAAAACTTTTGATATTGGCGCCCAAGTAGGGCCCTAGGATCCGTTTACCATACCAGGTAGATTGCAACTATATCTAATTTCCTAGATCTACCCGATCACCTCGTAATCATAAATCTATGACGCCACCGATCTCTCTAAACCGATCGATGATGTGTATTTTCTTAAGTGTTGGTGTCCGCTACAGAGAGTAGAGAGATTGTCTACCCAGGGCTGTATCCTTGGGTGGGTGGTATTCACGCTGCTCCCGAACATACTCGCCCACCCTGAAATGTCCTACATTTCTGAACAGTTCCAGTTGATGTTACTGTCAATTCCTTTCAGCAGTGATCCTATTTATCTTAGTTGTGATTTGTTGTTTGCTGTTCCTTTTCACTTTGATCTATTCCGTCATTCCATCGAAGTCTCATCCACCATCGGAAATTCCCTACACCCTGATCCTTAATGAGAATGGTCTTTATCCTGATCCCTTTCTCCTCCTTTCCTTAAGATACATCCGTATCCTTTTGTTAAAATGTGGTTCCATTCCTACGTGCCCATTAGATTACATCTCTATCGGATTTGGCAATAGAGTTCCGGTACCGTTCGTCATCCCTTGATGATAATGGGTTCTTGAAAGACGTCGGTTACTACTTTGTTCCTCGAGCAACCGTGGGAAACGTCTTCGTCCACCAGACAAACGATGCTCCAATGATTTGTCCCTTTTTAATTGAGCACTACCCCCAGTAGCGCTTGGGTTCTAAATTATAATTCGATGTCATAATTACAATTGGAAAGTAAACCGAGTTGTATTCTACGAGCACCTGTTGCTCGCAGTGCGAAGTGGGTTGTATTTGCTATTGTTGTCCTTAACAACAGCATCCAAAATCACGCAGTAGATTGGGTTTTGCCACGTTGGTGGTCACCGAATGACCAGAATAGGAATGGAATCGTAGAATCGTTGCCCCTCTTTATGAACTATTCGTCCAACCTTTCCAGTATGCATTAATCCCATCGCACAGTGGTTGAAAAGTCCATTTTGACGCTCTTAATTAATAGCACCATGGAGAGCGGATTTAGAGTAATGACGTCTTCAACAAAGTTGATGAGTATGACATGCTTTATATTTTGAAGGCATGGGTTTTGTAATTAATCCCCCTAAAAGTGAAATGAAAAATTTATTTTTTCACAATGTCGAGATAAATGGTTGACGTCTTTAGCAAAGTTGTAGCAAAAATGATTACAAATAACTTTGCTCAAGACATAAAAGTCCTAAATTTCACTCAAATCGAGATAGAGAGCGTTGTTTGAGGACGGACCCCCAAAAACACGTTTTTCATCAAAACACATATTTTCTTTAATTTTAGGTCCTCATTATGTTCAACAAAGTTGATTGGTATACTAAAATACACATCGTTCTAGAACATACTATACCTGCATCATTTTAATAGGATGAGTTATTGATAAATTTTCTTCTGTTTTCCGCATATTTTGGCCTTGCGTATCTTTCTTAGGTGCAAGAAGGTGCAGATGAAATTAAATGCATCTAAAACTACATTAAAAAAGCTTTCAAATGGTGGTAAATTTGTCCATCCACGACCGTCTGATGGAGAGTTATGATCAAAACAAACACCCGTTGATAGGCTTTATAGAAGTCATGTCAACAACAAGGGGATACTGTGTTTTATACCGCGTAATAAATTCGTTTCCATAGTAACCGGCTCAATAAACAAATTTCCCACTTCTGAGAGCTTATCAAATTCAAGAACGGCACATTTTCTTTCCAAAAATTGCCCAGAAGGCAAAACTGAAGCAAAAAGAAAACTGTCAAATTCAGTTAAACTTGTGAGTCGATAAGTGTTTTTCCATAGTGCTCATCACTGTTTTTCATCAAGCGTGAAGCAATTCTAGATAAACATTTCAAAAGCTCTTATCTGCATTGATCGATTCTCTTCTTCGACTTTCTCTTCCGTTATTAACTCCTTTATCAAACTATGTTGAATAATTAGCGCGAAATCTGTTTGCATAGCAGTGGTTATCAAAAGAGAAAGTCGATGAAGAGAATCGATCAAAGCAGATAGGACCATTTGAAATGTTTATCGAGAATTGTGAAAGTATATGAAAGCATGTAAGATAGAAGAACTGCGGAAGCCAAGCGAAGGAGAGAGAGACTAATTCTGCCAAAGAAACCGGACAGCAGAGGAAGCTACGAGATCAGGGCTTTGAATTTAAATGACATTATCTGGCAGGGCTTAATTTCTTTTAAATTTTTCAATTCATCGTTAGATCACAACAAGTGCCAATGATCTTTTTTTTTTCTTGATTCAATTTAAGTTGAAATTGATAAGCGTGATCTCTTATCACTCTGATCAAAAACGAGTGGAGGACGATCATCAAAATTCAACTGCGTTTATAAGAAGGTACTCCAGTGTTATGCCATAAATGTGAATATTATGCCGGATGTGGCTGCACATGTCGGAAAACCCGTGAAAACGATGTGCGACTTTTTTTGAAAAGCTCTGAACCAAACATGCTCTTGCATGGTTGTCAAGTGTCACGCCGTTTACGCTTCCTGAAAACGTTTTAAACTTGCTTCCGTCTACTTCTGAATATGCAAAAAGTGTGACAGGACGGAAGGTTGTTCCTTTCGAAGAATGTTGTGAAACAACGTAGAGGAAGAAAACTGCAGAGGTTCGGAATAGCTACCATCTTAATGAGCTAGCATTTGCGACACAAATGAAGATGAGAGAATCAGGTGAGAAAAAGGTGACGGATATCCTGAAAACCGTTTCTCACGCAAGTCCTGCAGATGAAAATAAGTTGGTTCATTCTTTGAAGAAGTCCTTGAGCAACCCTATACCCGAAAACACAGATCTACAAGCTTTGTTAATCAACACCAACCTATCGAACCTGGTATTACTTGCCAGCTAGAATTCATAAAGTATTGATACATGGATCAGCCGTGATTGAACATTTCCTTGTTCTAATCGGTCAGTTTTCTGAGGAAGCACAGGAGGCAAGGAACAAGGATTGGAAGAGGTACATGTATCCAACCAAAATAACAACGAATAAATTAATAAAACTATTATTTAAAAGATACCAAGAGTTCAATACCCACAAGCAATCAAGATCGCTTACAAATCGTGATCTATTGAACTGGCTCCTATTATTATCAGATCCATTGATTACTAGCATTCGTGGATGGCCTAAAAAGCACGAGAAGCCTTTGTCGAGCGATGCTAAACAGCTGCTAGCAGAAGAAGCGGAAGAAAACAATAATGATTATATTAATGGTTATGATTATGATAATAATGATGATAATTGAATAGAATACAAAATATTGACAACAAAAATGCAAAACCAATCGAACAAAAAGAATTTAATCAAGAAAAATATGTGGATATATTGAAGTTGATTATCTTTTTTATACTGGTTATACCATAAAACAGAGTAAAGATATAGATACTTGTTTTGATCACAACTCCCCAGCAGACAATCGTGGACGGACAAATTTACCACCATTTGAAAGCTCTTTTAATGTAGTTTTAGATGCATTTAATTTCATCTGCATTTTTTTGCACCTAAGAAAGATACGCAAGGCCAAAATATGAGGAAAATAGAAGAAAATTTATCAATAACTCATCCTATAATATCAACATAATTTTATGCAGGTATAGTATGTTCTAGAACGATGTGTATTGTAGTATACTAATCAACTTTGTTGAACATAATGAGGACCTAAAATTAAAGAAAATATGTGTTTTGATGAAAAACGTGTTTTTGGGGGTCCGTCCTCAAACAACGCTCTCTATCTCGATTTGAGTGAAATTTAGGACTTTTATGACTTGAAAAAAGTTATTTGTAATCATTTTTGCTACAACTTTGCTAAAGACGTCAACCATTTATCTCGACATTTTGGAAAAATAAATTTTTCATTTCACTTTTAGGGGGATTAATCACAAAACCCATGCCTTCAAAATATAAAGCATGTCATACTCATCAACTTTGTTGAAGACGTCATTACTCTAAATCCGCTATCCATGGTGCTATTAATTAAGAGCGTCAAAATGGACTTTTCAACCACTGTGCATCGGTGGGAAATCAAAATCGTACCATCCCCTATACGCCGTGTATCTTTTTCCTACTTGAAGCATTCGACAGTAGTCCGTAATCCGAAATAGAGTGACTCCTCGTTCAAAAATGCATCGAACAGCTGATCCTACAGATGTGTTGAGCCTTCGTCGATCGTCGTCGTATCCAAAACAAACCGTTGCTGTGGTGCTGTGCTATCGTGCTCGCATTGTAGTAGTTGCTCGACGATCTCTTCCGCCGTAGTAAACAGAGATAATCTGAGAGAGCTGTTGCAAAATACCAATCAAGCGTCCTATTGTCTGACCCAGATTGATCAGACATGCATTGAGAATTATGATAGGTTGACCAGTTTTGTTTCTCGATAGGTATCCTATTCGAATCTTGCCGTAACCAAGCCTTGGTAAGAGTGTTCCTACGTCAAGTCTAACGATCATCCGATCACTAGTATCCCGTAATTGCATGTCCAACACAGATACGATTGGTAGGAGAGAAGAGTGTTTCGGTTTAAATCCAGCTTATATTGTTTCGGTTAAAGATCGTCGAAATCAGTGCTGGGCTCCAATGCCCTACCAGTCAGTACTCGGTGGTGGTAACCTCGATGAATAGATCGCGTGGTGATGTTTACATAAAGAGGATAATATATATTAACGGGTGTAGTATCCTATGTCCAGGCTTCGGTGGACATATACCATTAAGTATACTGACCTGGCAAAATGATTGTTAAAGCTTCCTCTTCGTGTGTGATCCAAACCTTTGTTGGTAGGGTAAGATGAGAAGGGTTCATCACGTGCCTTGATAGCGATCGTTGTGTTGGTAGTTGGGATTACAAAATCCGTCAGAATTCGTAAACCGTGGTGATTCCAGAAGTCCATATGTGATTCCCGTTCACAAACTTTAGTTAAAGTGATGACCATTTCAAAACTTGGTGTCCAGTGTTGACAAGCTGTGAAACCAGGAGATTTCACTGGTCAAGTGTCCAACGTCCATGCAGCTATCAAGTGAAGTGAGGTAGGTTTCGTTCATCAAATGATGCCAATGATGTGATGTTCCGTAGTTCAATCCAATTATGCAGATGCCAGAATCCATATTCAAATTATTATGAGGTTTCCACATGTTCCTGTGAGTTGCGAAGAGTGCGGTTTGCATAGATTGCACCTTGTTGCGATGGATATTCAGGTAGTTCCAGTCCCGATTCCGTGCTTACAGCAAAGATGATACAGTGTGAAGTTGTGAATGATGGTATTGTTTAAGCAATTGTTCGGGATCGCGTTGGCGCGAAACGTTCATATTTTTCGGTGATATGATGGCGTTTTGGTGCATTATTCCCGAGATGAATAGTGGCCGTTGAGTGCCATTCCAAATCCGATAGCTCTATAGTCAAACCTTTTGCCCGTCCTTGCAATGTCCTTCGAGAGGCGATCCGGTTCGAAGGACCATATTATTTTTTTTTTACTATTGTTCAAAGTTGTGATAAAATAAGAGATTTAGGAGCAGGCAATATGCTTAATTTTATAAAGCGTTTTGGTTTACACTTTAAAGATCCTTACACAATTAAAACACTATATGTTGCCTATGTGAGGTCAATCATTTTTAAAACATGGTCTTCAGAACCCTCCTAAAAATGTAACGAATTTAGATAATAATCAAGGTCTACTTTCTTCAAATTACCGTAGCAGTCAATTTTACGGATGTTCCAGATCTTCCGGCAGGGCCATCTGGTGGCCACGTAGAATGACTGGCTAATATATCAAAAATCGCTATTTTACAACATTCCATGTAGTATCAGGACAAATCAAGGCCTGCTTTGATCAAATTTACGCAGCAATCAATTTTACGGAGGTTCCTAATCTTTCGGATCATCTGATGATCATTTTTAATCAATGACCAGTTAATGTATCGGAAATCCCCATTTTACTTAATTTCATATAGTTGAATAATCAAGGCCTACTTTGATCAAAAATACAGAATAATCAAGAGTAAGATTCATCGGGTCACCGGATGGCCTTTCGGTGGACACTCAGTATTTAGAACCAGGTTGTGGGTTGGTTTTGTTAAAATATAAATCAGCACTACCCTATTGCTGTAGATTTCCAGCATCACCTTGTACTGGTATCTTTTTTCCCCCGGATGGCCTCTTGGAAACCCCGGAATATAACCGGAAACACTTGGTCAATCTGTTAAAATTTTCAGTAGACCATAATTTCGATCATTTATCTACTTACTGTGAAACTAGAAAGTTATACACGGCCAATCATACCAACTCAGCAACTGAGATTAATTGACTCAGAGAATTTTCTTTCCATACGAAATTTACTCAGATTTGGAATACACTGCAGTTACTCACAAGCTATGAGTAACTGCAGTTTATTCCAAATGCTATTCGTATGCCTGCTCGTAAAAATAAAAACCGCACGAAGCGCGCTAGGCCCTCCCCAAATGTAAAACAGGTGGTGTTCATTTGAAACACTAATAGCAACATTCACAAATTGGGCGCCCAGTTTTAAGCGTTTTTAAATTGGATACCTACACGCTATTTCAAAGCTATCCAAATTTGGGTAGAATCCACCCAGATCGGTCAAATCTGAACCAACCCAAAAACGGGTAAAGATGCATTTACCCAAATCTGGGTAAACGTACCTGCGACAGAAACTGGGTAACGGTTACTCAGATGTTGACATTTGATAAAAGGGTAAACTTTTCCCATTTTAATAGAAATTAGATGATATGAGCGCTGCAGTAGCTCTATAAAACATAACCTCTACATAGCTCCTCTAGCCTGTTATTGATTGTTGGGGTCGTATTGTCGGAAAAATATAAAATACGGAATACGACATTGAAATACCCAAAAAAAAAACGAAACCGTAGCAAATGCTAACCATTTATTGAGATTTTATATTATATGAGATCTACATATAAATAAGGAACTACAACAAACATTTTGCATCGAGAAAAGCGTCACAGAATATCTCCTCAAATATCTAGATAACCTAGAACTAGGACAATGCTCAAACTCGAGAAACTAACAATATACTTACTTACTTTAGCTGCTGGTAGTATTCGCCATGCAAACAGTTCCATATCAGAATTTTTTTCAGCATCAGATTTATACATTTTAAGCATTCGCAAAAATCTCCCTTTAATACCTGCGCCATTTTTAACTTTGGGAAAATTTGCCCACAATCTGGGTGGATTCTACTCATCATAACAAAACTAGCTTATCCAGATTTTGACAACTCCTTACTGGATACAAGAATGGGTGCCATCAACCCATTCACTGGGTAGATTCAGAATACCGTGTACACCGAGGCGAAAGAACGTAAGAATTCCATAAGAACCAGTTATGAATTTTAGCCACAAGAAATCGATATGAATTTTATAGATTTGCCCTATGAAAAACAATGTCGACAAAAAAATAACTAAATGGAGCATACTGGAACCGCACCATGGACGTTGAAATTACGGGTCCTTTGTCTGGACCACTCGTCTGTCAACGGTTTGTAAAATGAAATGACTAAAGGCGTAAAAGCGCTACCTTATGTTAGACGAAAATCTTTCATAAGTCACGCTTATGACATTCATATGTGTCGTTCATAAGTAAAGCCTTTTGAATTTCTATTTCAAGCTGAACATTGCATTAGGTCTTAAATAACATTGATCGATTCTCTTCGTCGACTTTCTATTTCGTCGATAACTTGATCACATAACCGTTTCTTGATGTATTTGTCATATTATATGCTAGATAAAAGCTTCTTTTATCGATCTGTGTTCTGAAAATACCTGGGATAGTCGACAAAGATAATCTGTAAATGTTACTTAGGACGTAATGCAATGTTCAGCTTGATTTGTCTCGGTGTAGCTTTCAGCGTGCACACGCAAAAACCGAGGTAGGTGAAAATTTGCTTTTTGTATGAAGAATAACCTATCCCTCAATGAGCAACTTTTACAAAAGCAAAGACATTGGAGTAACTTAAAAATACGTTACTGGAGAAAACGCTGTTGAATTTGGGTAACATGTATTCATTTTTAGGTATATAATTTACCTATAAATTGAGAATGTGTACTTTTTAGAGCGATGGGTACGTCCACTAAAAAATTAAGATTTGCCAATTTTATACACGCTAAAAACGAGGAATTTTGTATGGAGACGTACTCATCCTTCCAAAAAGTGCACATACTCAACGGATGGGTATTTTTTATCTGTTAATCACATTCAAAAGTTACTCATTTGTGCGCTAGAGCCGTTACCCATCCGTTAAGTACGTGTACTTTTTGGAGTGTTGGGTACTTCTTCATACAAAATGCAGAATATTTGGGTACTGCGGTTGTTCCGCTTTAGTTTAAATTTGTATTCCCACAAATGAGTATTTTTCAGCCTACCTCAGGGTACCTCGTTTTTAGCGAGTGTATTTGTTCGAGTAATACGTAGATTTTCATTATTCATATTCCGGTCAGAACACCGAATTCATTCTGATAAAACGTCTTTAAGACGTTTCGATGAAACCACGTAGCATTGGAATCAGCTTCATGAACTGACCATTGTCGTGAACAAATCCCTCGATGGAAATTGCGACCATTCGCATGGAAAATCGCCAATTGAATCCCGATTCGTGTCTTCTTCACACGTCCTTTCAAACTTACATTTTTTAAGGCCATTACGAAACAAAACATAACAAAACTAGTTTACCCAGATTTTGACAACTCCTTACTGGATACAAGAATGGGTGCCATCTGGGTAGATTCAGAATAGCGTGTACACCGAGGCAAAAGAACGTAAGAATTTCATAAGAACCAGTTATGAATTTTAGCCACAAGAAATCGATATGAATTTTATAGATTTGCCCTATGAAAAACAATGTCGACAAAAAAATAACTAAATGGAGCATACTGGAACCGCACCATGGGCGTTGAAATTACAGGTCCTTTGTCTGGACTTCTACTATGAAATGGCTAAAGGCGTAAAAGCGCTACCTTATGTTAGACGAAAATCTTTCATAAGTCACGCTTATGAAATTCATATGTATATGAAATTCTTAAGTCTATTTCAAGCTGAACATTAGGTCCTAAATAACATTGATCGATTCTCTTTGTCGACTTTCTCTTCCGTTAATAACTTGATCACATAACCGTTTCTTGATGTATTTGTCATATTAGATGCTAGATAAAAGCTTCTTTTATCTATCTGTGTTCTGAAAATACCTGGGAATGTCTTTACATGGCCGTGGGGATGCAAAGAGAAAGTCGGCAAAGAGAATCTGTCAATGTTACTTAGGACGTAATGCAATGTTCAGCTTGATTTGTCTCGGTGTAGCTTTCAGCGTGCACACGCAAAATCCGAGGTTGGTGAAAATCTGCTTTTTGTATGAAGAATAACTTATCCCTCAAAAAAAGTGCACATACGCAATGGATGGGTAATGAATTTTAACGCACAAATGAGCAACTTTTACAAAAGCAAAGACATTGGAGTAACTTAAAAATACGTTACTGGAGAAAACGCTGTTGAATTTGGGTAACATGTATTCATTTTTAGGTATATAATTTACCTATAAATTGAGAATGTGTACTTTTTAGAGCGATGGGTACGTCCACTAAAAAATTAAGATTTGCAAATTTTATACACGCTAAAAACGAGGAATTTTGTATGGAGACGTACTCATCCTTCCAAAAAGTGCACATACTCAACGGATGGGTATTTTTTTTATCTGTTAATCACATTCAAAAGTTGCTCATTTGTGCGCTAGAGCCGTTACCCATCCGTTAAGTACGTGTACTTTTTGGAGTGTTTGGTACTTCTTCATACAAAATGCAGAATATTTGGGTACTACGGTTGTTGCGCTTTAGTTTAAATTTGTATTCCCACAAATGAGTATTTTTCAGCCTACCTCAGGGTACCTCGTTTTTAGCCGAATTCATTCTGATAAAACGTCTTTAAGACGTTTCGATGAAACCACGTAGCATTGGAATCAGCTTCATGAACTGACCATTGTCGTGAACAAATCCCTCGATGGAAATGGCGACCATTCGCATGGAAAATCGCCAATTGAATCCCGATTCGTGAATCATGAACAACAATCCAAACGAACCGTGGTACGAAAAACCGAACCGATATGCTTATATATGTTTGTCTTCTTCACACGTCCTTTCAAACTTACATTTTTTTAAGGCCATTACGAAACGTATTTTATTCTTCTCGCGATCGATAAGATCCTAGAATTTCTTCACTTTGTATCGTTCTTATCGTGTTATGGCAGCCGTTGAACGTTCTGCGTCGATAGGGTTTTGCGTTATTGGATTTAGCAATATGATACACTGAAAAAAAAGTACCGGCTATTAATTTATAACTATTATTGAATCCACTTGACTAAGCGATCTCGGTGCTGATTACTGATTTAATCTATTTTATAGAGTTTAATCATGTAACTACAACACGTAATGTACTCAAAGATTAATCATTGTAATCATATCAAACCGTGTACACTACAACCACTTCTGTGGATGATCGGGATCCTCCGGTGAACCATTACGTGGTCCCCAGGGTCCATATTCTGGTTAAAATTCATGCTTATAAGACGTCTATGAGTGGTTTTGAAAAATCCACGGAACTCTAGGATCAGTTTCATGAATTGACCACTTTTAAGGATGTTTCGGATCTTCTAGAAGACCACTCCGTGATTCCCGGTGTCCATGTTCCGTTCCTAGCTTCGAATTCATTTTGATAAGACGTCTGAGAATGGATTCGAATAATCCACGGAGCTCTAGGATTAGTTTCATGAATTGATCATTTTTACGGATAATCTGGATCTTTTGATGGACCGTTTCGTCTAGGGTTCTTATTCCAGTTACAACTTCTAATTCATTATGATGAGATGTCTATGAGTGGTTTCGAAAACCGTGGATCCCAGAGTCCAAGTTCCGGTTATAACTCCAAATTCATTTGGATAACACGTCTGTGAGAGGTTTCGAAAAAAAACTGCATAGAGTTAGGATCAGTTTAATTAATTTATCAGTTTTACGAATGTTCCGGATCTTCCGGTGGACCATCTCGTGGTTCTCAGGGTCTCATTTTAACAAGGCGTCTATGAGTGGTTCTGCAAAAAAAGAAACGTGGAGCTCTTGGATCAATTTCATGAATTGACCACTTCTACGAATATTTCGGATCTTCCGGAGGATCATACCGTGGTCCCGAGGGTTCTGTTCTGGTCTGAGTCAAAACACCGAATTAATTCTGATAAGACATCTATGAGCGGTTTCGAAAAAAACACGAAGGTCTAGGATCAGTTTCATGAATTGGCCACTTTTACCGATGTTCCGGTAGACCAACCCGTGGTCGTCAGGGTCTATATTCCGGTCATAACTCTGAAATCATTCTGACAATGAGCGGTTTAAAAAAAAACCTGGAGCTATAGCAGAAACTGACTGGCACCGGTGGTGTAGTGGTAAGCGTGACTGCTTTCTCACCCCCAATGGGTCTGGGTTCAATCCCAGCCGAGGTCGGTGGGATTTTTCTGAGGCATAAAATTCTCTGGTCACGTCTTCTTTCGGAAGGGAAGTAAAGCCGTTGGTCCCAGCCCATGTGTATTGAATTTGAATGGGTGCGACATCCTACAGAGATGTGCAAGCTGCCTTTCTGCACATTCGATTGCCGTCAATGGATGGCAATCGATGTCCGTCAGACATTTTACGGATGTTCCAGATCTTTCGGTGGATTATTACGTGTTTCCATGGTCCATATTTGGGTTACAACTCCGAATTCATCCTGATAAGACGTCTATGGGTGGTTGCAGAGCTCTAGGATCAGTTTCATGAGTTAACCACTTTCATGTAAGTTCCGGATGTTTCGGTGGATCAACCCGTGGTCCACAGGATGCATATTGCAGTCATAACTCCAAAGTCATTTTGGTGAGACGTTTATGAGTGGTTTCGGAACATCTGCGGAGCCCTAGGCAAGTTTTATGAATTGACCAGTTTTACGGGTATTCCGGATCTTACGGTGGAACATTACGTGGTACTCTGGGTCCATATTCTGGCACATCTCCGAATTCATTCTGATAAGACGCCTAAGAGTGGTTTTGAAAAATCCACGGATAAGATTCGTGAACTGACCACTTTTCTGGATGTTCCGGATCTATCGGAGGAGCATTACGTGGTCTTCAGGGTTCAGATTCATTCACAACTCAGAAATAATTCTAATGAGACGTTATGAATGGAGCTCTAGGATCGGTTTTATGAATTGACCACTTTTATGGATGTTCCACGTCTTCTGGAGAACTAGACTTGTGACTTTCCGGGTGAATTTTTTTCCCATAAGGTGGTCACATATCTTGTTAATAGCTTTTCAGAAGACACCAGGAAGTTATCTCTTCAAATGACCCTACAATAAGAGTTTGTCCCTAATTAGCTATAATTCCATATGATACGTGTATTCGTTAATGACGGTTCCTATTGTGCGGTCCCTATTAATCGTACTTTAGGAATCTTTACTTTATTTCAGAGATATCATTCAGTCGATATACATACACACTCAGAAAAATTGATGTAAATTTAGGTGCTCTGAGACCGACATATATGCGTCAATTTTGACATAAAATTGAGTCATAATTGACGTGAAATTCAACTCAATCAAATCTACTTTCGAATTTTCCAGTCTCGCAGCACTTAATTTTACATGACATGTTTATTTACGTCTCATCCTTTATATCAAAGATGGATTCCGTCACGTGTAAGATTAGGTATTCCTAAGTGTGTAATTTGTTGTCGTTTTTCCTGCTTATGCTTTATTTCTCGTGACATACGTTGTCCACGTCGTTGAGGCCTCAGATGGGATTGAAAAGCAGTGCTGCGTGCTGTCGACAATGTCGATTGATATAAGATATTGGTCTAGCACTGAATTTCACTTCTGACACTGATATTCGTAGCAAGCATGATATCAGGCACTACGAATGACGTGACGAATCATTGTTTTCCCTTAATCCATGAAACTTCGCATAATTGTTCGCTAGAAGCAATGAACTAAAATTGTGCTGAAATTGGGCCATTTTGACTAACGATTAATTTATCAAAATTGCGTATTCGATATTTTTCCATAAACCCTTGAACGATACCGTCTCATTTAATCGAAATGACGTCCAAGACAAAGCTATAGAAAACGTCAAAGACAAATAAATACAATGGAAATTTACCTTTTCGCTATTTTGCGTGGATTTGCTCTCGTTTGATTCGTACTGTCATCATATGGCCCTAACTCAATTTCAGCTTCTATTCAAATTTTCATAGTGACGGAATCGACCGGGGCTATCCATTTTGGCCAGTCTCTAAGTCTTATGTTGATATTAATAAATTAAATAATTGCCAACTCCACGCATGCAGAAACCAAGAATCTGATTAGAAAGCCTAAACCAGCAAACATGGCAGAACTACCACAAACAATTGATATTCCAAATGAACTGTAGCTTAACAGGACATGAGAGTACAAAATGCGAAGAAGAAATAACCCACAAAAGGTCGACATCACAATTGAGGTATTGTATTCTAAGTTCAGCTTTCTGGAATCTGGCCATCGGAGTTCAACCTGTTGACACAAATCTGTTTCAACCTAGAAAAGTGGCTCTCTTTAATTTTTCAAGCAACTCAATCAAATGACTGTCCATCCAATTTGCTCCCATTCAAAGACAACATCTTCCCAAAGCAATGGGGAAAGTTACATAAAACTGACCTCCATCGGTTGGACTTGGAACAACAGACACACAGCTCGGTAAGTTTACTCAAACAACATAATTCCACTTTCCAACCGCAATGACTTTGATGGTAATGATGATGATGATGCTAGTAGGTACTGGGCAAACCGACAATGTTTAACGTCCTGCCGTCCCATTAACGCCCCCCCACAAGCCAACTGCAAATTGTTTCCATTGCTACCTGGGACCGGTCAACAGGAGGACGAGGGTCAACATCCCTTTTATGTGTAGTTGGTCAACGAGTACACATTTCAGTACACAACTCAATCCTTGGATGCGTTTTGTTGCTTTTCTAAACGCACCCAGGAAGTTTGTTTGGTTTACAATTTTGAAGCTCTTTCTCTTTGAAGCAACGGAAATGAGAGTATCCGTGCCTTGTTGGAATGGTCGGTATTTTGTGATAATCTGCACAATTAGAGCGTATGTACCTTGTATTTGACGATGTAATTCTATCGTTTTCAAAAATAAAGTATCCAGCATTTTCTTTCCAACACCAATTGAAATTTTTTAGGAATTTGGTAGTCAGTGCTGATAAAAATCATTCCTTCTACAGTCATTTTAGCTGATAATGAAGACAACCTTAACAGATAGACCAACTACCTGGGTGAATTGAATTTTGACGTACACACATTCTCTTGACCAAGGCAACCTCTGTCTTTGTTCATTCGTGGATGGAAGTTTATTATCGCATGTGTTGTTGTCTATATCAATATTCATCTTCATCTTGGTGGGGATGATTTTGAGGATCTAATGCAAAATGATTATTTTCATGCTATTACATAAATACAGCACTGTAGAACGTGTTGTGTTGGTTTTATAAACAAAATGATGGAAAATTATTGCCTCATGCTGAATTGATGATAATGTCGAGGTTTTAGGATCTGAAATCGACAATATTCTAAGTAATGATTTTGCCCAAAATGAATTTGATTATTTTTGCTTTTGAGGATCGATTCTAATTTTGACAGTTTTGGGTTGGATAATCAAGCACTGGTGAATACCAACAAATGCGTATTCGGTGATGTATAATGAATTCATTTGTTCATTTCGCTCGTACTTCTTAGCGAAGAGATTCAATTCATCTACACTGCGTTGAAGCGCTACTCCTTGCGTGTTGCTTAAATCTCGAGGTATTACACCAGCTAATTGTTGCGTCAACGCCAAATTGACGGCAAATCGAAACTGTTTTCCAAGTCAGTGCAGTGTTTATGTGTTAAATTCCCCGGAAAATGTTTATTCAAAGTTCCATTATTAGCATAACAAATAGTCCAGCAGGAGCGGAAAATCGTTCTTCGTAATTGATTAAGACTCGCGTGTGCCACCAATGAATGCTCCACGAATCGCGTCATAATCATACAGGATAAGGTCGCAGCAGAACAATGGGCTAATTTCTCACTTCGCTTCTTCCAGGTGACAATCTGCAGCCGCTCTTCTTGGCGCAGGAACCAAATGAGCCGAGTGTGTTTGTATTTCATTATCCGTCAGGATTAAATTGGCTGTTTATATTCATATTGTCCTTGCATAATCGGCAGGGAGCGTAAAACAATGGCAGTCCCATCCCGTGACCTATTCCGTTGAATTTATGACACGTGTATGATTAATGAAAGTGCGCCAATCTTACCTCTGCGTTACAGCTCAGCTGAAAACGTCGGCTCGGAAAATGCATTCAATCAACGGCAATGGCAAGGTACGGCAGATGAAGGAGATCAGCGGATGCTTGTGTACTGCTCGAGGCTATCAAGGAATGCGGTGAGTAAATCATTTGAAATTGGCTATCCGGTGGAAGGTTGGGCCGGAAAATGGCGCTTCGTAGAAAATTAATTCAAACTGGGTACACAATAAAGGCCATCAGAATGGTAAATGGGATGTTATTTATTAATAATGAGGAGAATGTTTTTGCGTGATGGATTTGTTCGAGTAAATTTACTACTTTTGCTGAATATCAACTACTGAAGACATCAGGATACCGCGAAAGCAAGCTGGGGCCTCCCTTAGATCAGTCAGTAAAGGCGCAGCTACAAAGCAGGACCATGCTGGAGATGGCTGGGTTCGATTCCCGGTTCGGAGTAGGAATTTTTTCGGGTTGGAAAGTTTCTCGGCTCCACTGGGCTATGATGAGTATGATTTTACTTGCCACACAATTTTCTAATCCATAAATGGTACAAGCATCGAAAGCTCTCAATTAATAGCTGTGGAAGTGCATCTAGAACACTAAGTTGAGAGGGCGCAATAAGCTAAAATACGATAAGCAATAAGCTTGAAATGCGAAGAAGAAGAAGACGATAGCGGCGCCGGTGGTGTAAGTGGTAAGCGAGTGTTGGAGTGAGAAATGGGTATAAGCGGAGTGCCCCTACAAAGTCCGCACGCCGCTGGGCTCGAGTTGACAGCGAGAGCTATCACACTATTATGCTACCGTTCCTGTGCATACCTGCAACCAAATGTCGATTCAACTTGTTTTATGTTTGTTATTGTTGAAAAGATAGTAATAAACCATGTCAATTAAATTCGTTTAATTCCGAGTCCACGCCCAGTATTCGCATCCGTGAGTTCGGCCACCACGCGGGGCTTGATGGTTCAATAAAAGTTGTGCAGCATGCGGCCAGGGCGCTAACGAAAGCGGAACAGGGTTATAGCCAGTCGGATCGTGAAGGTTTTTTGCTGTGACCAAATTTCATAAAATGATCTTCGGTCGGAAGTTCCACCTCCAGACGGATCAAGCGCCCCTTCCGAGAATTTTCGGATCAAGGAAAGGAATCCCGGTATACACAGCGAACCGGCTGCAACGGTGGGCACTAACGCTACTGCTATACGAATTCGTCATCGAGCATGTTCCCACATACAAATTCGGTCATGCTGATGTACTTTCAAGGCTGATAGACAATCACGCTAAGCCCGAGGAAGATTATGTCATCGCCTGCGTAATCCTAGAAGTGGATGTAAGGTCAGTAGCGAATGCAGTTATTAAAGTTCTCCCGCTCAGTTTCAGGGTCGTTGAAACAGGCTCGCAATCCGACCCAAAGCTTCGAAAGGTTTTCTATTACCTCCAAGATGGTTGGCCGCAAAAATCTACCATTGCGGATGCAGAGCTTTTGCAGTACCATGGTTGTCAGGAGTCACTAAGTACGGTATACGGGTGCATCTTGTTCGGAGAACGTCTTGTGATACCTGACAGCTTCACCAGGGACATCCGGGCATTCAGCGAATGAAGGCCACCGCTAGGAGTTTTGTGTACTGGCCTTCCCTAGACGATGAGATCGTTGCATACGTCAATTCCTGTAAGCATTGTGCATCTGTGACGAAGTCACCGCCGTACGCACATTCACCCACGTATATACATACATACATTTATTTGTACAACATCACATTTAGGATAAGACATAATCAACAATAGTACGCCACAATACTCGGTTTGCGGCTGCCGCTCTCCATCCTCGGTCATGCCCAATGCTCGCTAGATCACGCTCTACCTGGTCCGCCCATCGTGCTCTCTGCGCTCCACGCCTTCTTGTGCCAACCGGATCAGTAGCGAACACCAACTTTGCAGGGTTGTTGTCCGGCATTCTTGCAACATGCCCTGCCCACCGCATCCTTCCAGCTTTGGCCACCTTCTGGATGCTGGGTTCGCCGTAGAGTGCAGCGAGCTCGTGGTTCATTCTTCGCCGCCACTCACCGTTCTCCTGCACACCGCCGAAGATCGTCCTTAGCACACGTCGCTCGAAAACTCCGAGTGCTTGCAGGTCCTCCTCGAGCATAGCCCATGACTCGTATCCATAGAGGACCACCGGTCTTATTAGCGTTCTGTACATGGTACATTTGGTGCGGGGGTGAATCTTTTTTGACCGTAGTTTCTTCTGGAGCCCGTAGTAGGCACGACTTCCACTGATGATGCGCCTTCGTATTTCACGACTCACATTGTTGTCAGCCGTCATTAAGGATCCAAGGTAAACGAATTCCTCCACTACCTCGAAAGTATCCCCGTCTATCGTGACATTACTTCCTAGACGAATCCTGTCATGTTCGGTTCCGCCTACTAGCATGTACTTTGTTTTTGACGCACTCACCACCAGTCCGACCTTTGCTGCTTCGTATTTCAGGCGGGTGTATAGTTCTGCCACCGTTCCAAATGTTCTTGCGATGATGTCCATGTCGTCCGCAAAGCACACAAATTGACCGGATTTCGTGAAAATCGTACCCCGGCTGTTGAGCCCGGCTCGTCGCATTACATCTTCTAGAGCGATGTTGAAGAGTAGGTATGAGAGTCCGTCACCTTGTCACAGTCTCCGGCGAGATTCGAATGAACTGGATAGTTCACCCGAAAACCTTACGCAGTTTTGCACACCGTCCATCGTTTCTTTGATTAGTCTGATCAGCTTCCCAGGAAAGCCGTTCTCGTCCATGATTTTCCATAGCTCTGTGCGGTCGATACTGTCGTATGCCGCCTTAAAGTCGATGAACAAATGATGCGTTGGGACCTGGTATTCATGGCATTTCTGGAGGATTTGCCGTACGGTGAAGATCTGGTCCGTTGTCGATCGGCCGTCAATGAAGCCGGCTTGATAACTTCCCACGAACTCGGTCATTTTAGGTGATAGACGACGGAAGATGATCTGGGATAGCACTTTGTAGGCGGCATTCAAAATGGTGATTGCTCTGAAGTTCTCACATTCCAAATGGTCGCCTTTTTTGTGAATGGGGCAGATTACCCCCTCCTTCCACTCCTCCGGTAGCTGTTCTGTTTCTCAGATCCTGACTATCATCCGGTGCAGGCAGGTGGCCAACTTTTCTGGGCCCATCTTGATGAGTTCGGCTGCGATACCATCCTTACCAGCTGCTTTGTTGTTTTTGAGCTGCTGAATGGAGTCCTTAACTTCCCTCAGCTTGGGAGTTGGGTCAGTTCTGTCCTCTGCTGCACTGCCGCGGTCTCCCGTGCCTACGTTCTCCTCGCCATTCAGGTGCGCATCGAAGTGCTGCTTCCACCTTTCAGTCACCTCACGTCCGTCCGTCAAGAGGCTCCCGTCCTTATCCTTGCACATTTCGGCTCGCGGCACGAAGCCGTTGCGGGATGCGTTGAGCTTCTGGTAGAACTTCCGTGTTTCTTGGGAACGGCACAGCAGTTCCATTTCCTCGCACTCCGCTTCTTCCAGGCGGCGTTTTTTCTCCCGAAAGATGCGGCAGTATTACCGCCCGCGCCGCGTTCTTCTCCTCCAAAATCGCTCTGCACTCCTCATCAAACCATTCATTCCGTCGACTTCTTTCCACGTACCCGATTGTGCTCTCGGCAGTGTCGGTGATGGCTGCTTTTACTGTACTTCAGCAGTCCTCTAGAGGGGGCACATCGAGCTCGCCCTCCTCTGGCAACGCTGCCTCGAGATTCTGCGCGTATGCTAAGGCGACATCCGGTTGCTTCAGTCGCTCTAGGTTGTACCGTGGCGGGCGTCGGTACCGTACATTGTTGATGACGGAAAGTTTTGGGCGCAGTTTGACCATCACCAGGTAGTGGTCAGAGTCGATGTTAGCGCCACGATGTTAGGTGTAACGATAGGGGAGGTGGTGTTGGAAGAAGGTGCTACGTATGGCCATGTTCTTGGAGGCGGCGAAATCGATGAGTCGTAGGCCGTTCCCGTTCGTCAGCTGGTGGGCGCTGAACTTTCCAATCGTCGGTCTGAATTCCTCCTCCTGGCCTACCTGAGCGTTTAGGTCTCCTATGATGATCTTGACGTCGTGGCTTGGGAAGCGATCGTACTCGCGGTCGAGTTGCGCGTAAAATGCGTCCTTGTCATCATCAGTGCTTCCGGAGTGAGGGCTGTGCACGTTGATTATGCTAAAGTTGAAGAATCGGCCCTTGATCCTCAACCTGCACATTCTTTCGTCGATCGGCCACCAACCGATCACGCGCTTCTGCATTTCGCCCATCACGATGAAACCTGTGCCCAGCTCGCGTGTGTTGCCGCAACTCTGGTAGATAGTATGATTACCTCTGAACGTTCGCACCATGGATCCTGTCCAACACACCTCCTGCAGCACTACGATGCCGAATCCGCGGTCCTTCAGTAGATTGGCGAGTATTCGGGTGCTCCCGATGAAATTGAGGGATCGACAGTTCTACGTGCCGAGTTTCCAATCGCAAGTCCTATTTCGTTGCTGGGGTCGTTGCCGTTGGTCTCGGTTCGTATTCCTCTGTTGCTGATTTTCCGTTGCAATGCTTTTTTACGGCTGGCTCGCAGGGCCTGACACCAACCCCCTAACTTTCCGGAGGACCAGGGTGCACAGTTGTGCTTAGAGTCCTTCACTGGCACTCGGACGTAGATCAGCCGCCACTAACATGGGAACAGACGCTGTTGTGAGCCGCTCCTCCTGGAAAACAGACGCTCAGGCTTGCCGAAGCAAACCCCCCCCCCCTTCCCTGTCAGCCTATGACCAAAGTTCCCACCGGGGTTGGTTACCCGATCTTCCCTAAGGTTGCTCACAGGTACCAGCCGGTACCACGGGGAGGTAGGGATAAGAGTTGCTGGGAAGAGGCTAGTGATCTCAATGGGATCTGTATTGCGCATTACCCAGCATTAACCGACCACATTCACCCACGTTCCGTGGCCAAAACAAACGGGTACATGGAAGCGGCTTCATATCGATTACGCAGGACCGATCAACGGAGATTACTTTCTGCTAGCCGGAATTCCAGAATTTCTGTGCTGACAATGGAATTCAACAAGTAACCACGGCTCCGTTTCATCCACAATCCAACGGATATGCGGAGAGGCTCGTGGATACTTTCAAGAGAACGGTGAAGAAAATTCAAGAGGGGAAGAATACGCTACAAGAAGCATTGGACGCGTTCCTGTTGGTTTACCGCACAACGCCAAACCGGCAAGTCGGCGATGGAAAGTCTCCATCAGAAGCAATGTTTGGGCGCCGTATTTGCTGCACACGATCTTGTGCATGCGAAGATCTACAACAACAACAACAAGTGGCGCTGGGCCCCGGGCGTGGTATGCGATCGAATCGGCCATGTCATGTACACGGTGTGGAGTGAAGATCGTCGGGTAATACGAGCACACGTGAATCAACTACGCAGCCGCTCCAGCGTTACTGAAACGAAATCTGCAAATAATCAAGGACCTGACAAAACAAAGCTACCACTTGAGATTCTGCTGGACTCCTGGGATGTACCGAAATACTCGTCGGCTCCAGAAACGTCAACACCGAGGCACCCGCCAATGCCAGTGCCGGATCCATGTGTGTCTCTGGAATAATCGTCACCTCTAGAACCTTCTGGAGAACAGTCGGTTCCTGCTCAGTCAGCTCGTAGCTCAAGATTGTCTACGCCAGTGTTGTCTTCGTCCACATCAACGTCCACAGCATCCCAAGAGTTTGCATCAGCCAGCAGTGGACCTGCTACGCCGATGCAGGTACTGCCACGCCGCTCTTTCAGACTTCGAAGGCCGCCACGTTGGTTCAACCCGTACCGTCTGCAGTAACGAGTGCAGTAAGCATTCTCAACGAGGATATTTTGCCACAGCACTTGGAAGCCGTTGAGAACCTTGAGGACCTGCAGTTCATAGTGTACTGTGCAGCTATGGCCGTGGTACAAACACATCCCAACACACAACAACCCGTATGGATGCGACGCTTGGAGGGCCGAATCGTCACACTTCGGACTGAGATTGGTCGGTTGACACAGTAAAAGAGAGGAAACCGATCATCGAGGCTAGTTCATCACGTTGCTGAAATTGTCAAGCCCGCAGAGCTCCATGACCTCACTCTAGTCGATATTACTGAGGTGCTCGACACCCATGCACAGCGGTTTAGTGCTCTTGCTAACGGATGCGACGTTATGGAGAAAGTTCGAAGTGGAAGAAGGGAAATCGAATGTTCAACACTAACGAAAGGAAGTTCTAACGTTTGCATTAAAAAAATGGACTTTTTTCGGATGGTGATAAAAAAAGCTAAGACAGATAATTTCAGCGATTTGAGTTCTTTCTTCGTTTTCTTTATCAATTCCTCCTCAGTTTTCGCGACAAAATTGTTGGAGTAGATCTTTAGAGGTTAGCCCAGAAATTGTCGATGGGACGCAGCTGGGGGACGTTGGGCGGGTTCGCCGACTTGAGTACCACATCGATATTCAGCCGCTCCATCTCTTCCAACGATCGCTTCGAGTAGTGGGCCGACGCCAGATCCGGCCAGAACCCCGCGCTTTCGCCCTTATGGTATTTCTTGATGAACGACGCAAATTTCCCCGTTCACAGCCAGTCCGGAGCGAAAGAAGAGTGGCTTTGACATCACCTTCTCGCTGATTGTTAGCCACAGCAGCCCCTTCTTGGGGAACTTGGTGTGTGAAATAAACTGCCATCTGAATGAGATAGATCTCGTCGTCCATCACCACCACCACGTAGCCGGAAAAAACGAGTTGACCATCTTATTCAGCCGCTGCCGCTGCGTCATTGCCCGCAGCTCCGAAACCAGTGGACGTGACTTTAGCTTCCTGACATGTATTTTCATGTTCGCCAGGTACTTTTTCACTGTTTGGCCTGTTGCACCGACCTCCCGGCCAAGCGCACGCAGCGATGTAGCCACTTTTCCCTCGGTCTTCCTCTTCAACATCCTTTGGAGCTTCTTGTCGCTCAGGGTCGTCGGCCGTCCGGAACCGGGCTTTCTTTCGATGCTCTGATTGTTGTCTAATAGTGCCAAGATGTTGTAGATGCCGGAATGGGAGTATCCGGCGTCCACAAAGTGCCGCACGATGTCCGTTTTCGACGCGGCGGGGTGCCGTTCTTTGAACGCGCACACTTCTGAACGGAGTTGCTTCACTATTTTTGCCATCACGGTTAGAGTTCGACTGATAGAGCTGTCAAATTTTGTCTGCTGACTCATGGGTTACTATGATTGATGATGCATGGGTAGTTTCGTCAGTGCGGGTGAAGGTAAACCCATGAAAAACCGACAATTTTCGTCCATTTTTTAAAATGCAAACGTTACAACCACATCCGTAGCAACAAAACCGACTCTAGCGAAGGACTCCCGGAAATTGGCGATGTAACAAAGTTTTGGGCCGATCTGTGGGAGAATCCTGTTCAACATAACAGTGATGGGATGTGGTTGGCAGAGGAAGAGGTTAGGAGTAACGGAATTGTAAGTATGCCCACGGTCGTTATAACCAACCAGAATATTCGGGAGGCTACCCGGAATTGAGCTGCACCAGGACCAGATTTTGATGGCGGATGGTGGAATGCTTCAATATGATACTAAGAAACCCCCAACAGCTACCAGAATTCATTACCAGAGGGGTAACCTATCTTCTGCCCAAGGACCAATACACGGCTAATCCAGCCAAGTACAGGCCTATAACAGGTCTCTCCCCAAGCAACCAAAAGTTCGGATAAAAGCCCTTTTTTGACTGAATCAGCTAATCGATGGATTATGAAGAGAGTTCTATTCAGCTTACTTTTAAAGTAACTAACCGAACTTCCAAGCTCACATTAGATGTTTAAGCTTCTAACAGAATGCTGTTTCACTTTTAAAAAGAACTTGAAAGTTCACAAAAGGTTCGTTTAACCGTTGGAGGGAATGCTATTCAGCCCAAAAAGAAAACTTGAATGAAATCAACAAACCAAAACAGAAAACAAATATATCTATTATTTTGCTGCTTACCACGTTCTCTTTTAATTTATTATGAGCTGCTGCACCGTCCGAAGATAAATGTTTGAAATACGGTCAAATATTTAATTCAAATCACATGTTTTTAAATTACTTACCGCAAGTCTCGAACTCGAGTCCTCTTCTTTAAAACCGAGATACATACCACTGCTATTTGTGAACGAAGTGGAATATCATATGATTTTACTCGATGTGTTGATTTCATTCATAAAAATTGTTTTAAGAGTAGCCAAATCTACTTTCAAGATCCGTAAGAACCATTTTTGAACTTCAAAGTCTCTGATTAGTTCATGTGGAAGCGTATCTGAACTTGAAAGTTGCTTAAAAGTTCATACGGAACTTATTGTGAACTTGCACCGTTTGACATTTGACAGCTTGTTTTGTTTTCCGCAGAGGGTTTCAGTAACCTCGAAAAGTACGAAACAATTTGACTTAATTGTAGTAAATTTACCTGTTTTGAGACTGGTTTTATTCAAAAAATCATCAAGGTATGCTAGTGGAACGCAGTCCTCAATGAAATTTATTAAAATACAATATATTTTTGACGTAGGACTACGTCTGTGATTTCTATACACGGGTACATTTTGTGAAAACCGAAAATGGAACATGTAACAAAAAATGAAAGATTGTGAACGTTAATAACTCAGCTGCCCCTGGACTAATTTCAATCATTTTATCACCAATCGATCAGATGTATTTCTACACATCTGTTGATATTGAGGCGTTATCATTTCACTTTTGAAAATTGCACGAATGTGCAACTGTTGCTTAGATAATTAAAATTATCATTGATTGCCCGCGAAAATTGATTTCTCTAACACAGATTTCAAAGTTAAATTCCGTCCGGTCTCACCAAACGGTGTTTATTCAATCACCACGTGGTGAGTGGTGGTGTTCTCAAGTAGACAACGAAAGGCTACCTGCAAGCTACGAGCTGCAGCCCACATGACCATCCATAGAAGGAGGAAGAAGCCGCACAGCTTTTGATCGGAATCAGTAGCTCTTCGTGAGTCGCTATGGACCATCTATGTCAAGTGCTTCATACAAAAGAGTGTAAACAGAGAGAACCCCGCTCAAATTCCTATTCCTACACAAAACAAGCTCCTGCTGAAGTTAACAAAAAAGATTAATTATATAAGACCACGTAGTCTTACGTCACCATTGCGTACAACCCCATTGGGCTGTCCCTTGTAGTTTTTACTTACAGAAATGCCATTCGCCGTAGTAGAAGCATTGAACGCTCGTGGCTGTAAGGAGCTTTCGGTCGTTCCAGATCAATGGCTGCGGAAATCATAAAGTGGAGACACTTTGTTCTAACCAAACGCAAACAGTGCCGCAGAACAAGATAAATTGATCCGTCACGAAAAAAGCTGCTAGAAATTGACATTTCTTTAGTTAATTACTATTTTAAGTCAAGGTTCAAGTCGAACTTCCTTCGAACTTATCTAGAACTTTACGTGTACTTTAAAGTCCGAAAGAAGTTCGACATAGATTAATTGTGAACTTTCGCGCTGCATAAAAGTACGGTTAGTACTGATCGCACACGGACAGAACTTTCGTACGTTGTGTGAATAGATGGTGAAAATAAAACACGATCGTTTATCGGGCAATCCTGCCATGGCAGAGGCATGCGAACTATATGAATTTATTTGAAATCTTTACACGGTAGGGATGATAACACTACCATTGCGGCACTTGTGTGTTGATATGAATATTTGGGTGGGGTAGTTGCACACGTTTTGTACAAACAAGTACTAAGATTGAACTTTGTATTAGAGCATGAGCATGAGCATGAGCAAGATTGACCGCCCACGGTTGCTACTCTGTTATTGCTAGACCAGCTGTAATTACACAGAGAACCAATAGACGATGCTTGGGACTAGCAATCATCCTCAATGTGTAAAAACTGGTGATCTCGAATTAGGCAATACCAGCGCCAGCCGCGGCTGAACGCAGGTCAAGAAAGGAATGGGTAGGAATGTGTTGACGTGACACTCGCTTTGATAGAAGCCGAGGAGTCCTCTGCACTTCCACGAGGAATCACAGGGATGTTGGGTAATAGGGTTGGGTTTGCAGCAGGGTTCGTTTTGGTAAACGATAAGCTGAATTGATGTCCTAACGATCATATAACGCGAAGAAGCTTGGGATTGAACCCACGGTCTTCTGCTCAGTAAGCAAAAACGTTTGCCACTAGGCAGACGAGCTCCTTTTTAATCATCTAGTTGCTGTTATTACCATGTAGTCATGTTAACAAATGAAACGATTAATGAATCTTGAATGTGGATGGGCTTGAGATTAGACTCATGATGTTCTGCTCAGTAAGTAAAACCAGTTGCTCTAAGGCCACCGAGCCCCTCATATCACATTATAGCGTTACTCAAGTTTTTATAACTATTCAAATCCGGCACCGACGACAACGAAAACAAGCGATCTTACCATACATTTTTAATATGAAAGGACCTGGGACCGCGTTTTTCTGCTCAGTAAGCAAGCCACTGCAACCGACGATCTTTGAAATCCTAAAACTAAAAGTTACGAAAGAGTACCTAGGCCTTCATTAAGATCCACTTTCACGTGACGTTCAATTTTTCGATTTTCTCTTTACGCAGTAAGATTGAACTTTGTATTAGAGGTTCGAAACAAGTCTCATCAGTAATAAATCTAAAGATACAGAACCATTGCAATGTAAACAACGTTAGAACAGAAGGGCTGCCTGCGAAACATTCAAGGCTGCAAAGATCAGGTCATCATCGATGCAGTAATTGTCGGTCAGGCGAACCAGAAAAAGAGAAACCTAAGCATGGCGTACATCGACTACAAGAAGGCGTACGAGTCAGTACTGCATTCATACCTTCTCAAGGTACTGCAGTTGGGGCATGAAGTAGTTCGCCTCCTCGTGGTGTGCCCTGGAAACGTTAATTATCGATCCCAAGGGAGAGATATTGCGGCTAAACGAACTACAGCAGAGTAAGGACGCTGGAGCCCCATCCAGCTCGTCCCAGGAGGTCGATAAGCCCTGCACAAACCCTCGTTGTGCAAAGGCAGGAGTGACACCGGGTTCTTAGAGTGCTAAGCACACGCAGCTGGTAAGCGGTCACATCTTTCCTGTGCTGCCGTGGACATTTGGCTGGCTATCACGTCTGCTCTAGAACTAGGGCGAACAATTGACAGCGAACAATAAGAGGAAGGCCCTCCACAGCTGCTCACTGTGCAGTAGCGAGTGTCACGTCTGTGACACACCACTAGTGTGATGCGCCATAGCGCAACCGGCCCCCTCCCATGATGCAATGCTTTCGGGAGGTTCCGGGGAGGGCAAGGGCCAAGGGCACAGGGTAAGGTTTAGTGGGTCGGGAGCGCTACTTCTCCCATCCCCACACCCTGAGTTATCTTCTCAGGTGTCTGGGAGCAGATTCCCCCCTGTATAAAAAAAAGGTACTGTAGTAGTAAAAGGTGGACGATGGGCTAATCAGGCTTATGCAGCACGCAATGGGCATGTGGAGTACATTTCTCCACGTTACTGACGGAGCAGTGGTGTTACGTTCCAGAACTCTCAGCATGAGAAGGGGGATTTTCCAAGGCGATACCTTTAGTCCGCTATGGTTCTGCCTTGCGATGAATCCTCTCAGCAGAGCACTCAACCAATGCAACTATGGCTACCATTTGAAAAGTGGTGGAAGAAGCACAAATGTTACCCACACCTTCTACATCGACGACTTGCAGCTGTTTGCGGAAACAGTGGAGAACCTGCACCGTCTCTTGCAGCTTGTAACGGTGTTCAGTAATGACATCCGGATGGAGTTTGGAGTCGATAAATGTCGAACAGTCAATATCCGTCGGGGTCAAGTGGTGGATACTGGTAGTTTCCGCATCAACGAACAGGTACCTGGGGTTCCTGCAACTGAAAGGGATTCGCCATACAACGATCAAGAAGGAGCGGCTGAAAAAGTTCTTGTATCGAATCAATCGTGCTCTGAGGTCGTTACTGTCGGCCGGCAACAAGATAAAGGCGATAAACACGTTTGCCGTGCTCCTGTTGACGTACAGTTTTGGGGTGATCAAGTAGACCAAAACAGACTTAGAGGCGATAGAACGAGCAGTTCGAGTGGCGTCCACTAAGCATCGCATACATCACCGAAAGTCGGCCGTCGAGAGAGTCACCTTGCCACGTAATGAAGGAGAAAGAGGCGTCACTGATATCCAAGCGCTATGTGTTTCCCAGATTCAGCAGTTGCGGAGCTACTTCGTAGAAGGCCTGAACCAACACGAAGTCTACCGTGCTGTTTGTGAGGCAGACCACGGGTTCAGCGCCCTGCATCTGGCGCAGGAAGCCTACCAGTTGAATTGCGACCTAAAAACTGTCAAGGAGCTGCATGGGACGCATCCCCATCAGTTGGAACAAGCGTATTTCGACAAAGTGGCTGGTGCGAGGTGAACTCTTCTCAGATACTGAAGGTTTCATGGTAGCCATCCAGGATCGGGTTATTGCGACGAAGAACTACCGTAGGTACATATTGAACGAAGAAGTAGAAGACCGGTGTAGAAAGTGCAATGCAGCAGGGAAGACGATCGAACATGCTGTTGGTGGTTGCTAAGCGTTGGCAGAAGTAGCGTATCTCGGCCGTCACAACGATGTCGCTAAGATTGTGCATCAACAATTTGTACTGAAGCATAATTTGGTGAACCAGTACGTACCCTACTACAAGTACCTGCCAGACCCGGTACTGGAAAATAGTTGCATAAAGCTGTACTGGGATCGCGAGATCATTACGGATGTCCACATTCGTGCCAATCACCCTGGCATAACGGTTTACGACAAAAAGATTACGCGGGTAACCCTCATTGATATCGCTGTACAGTCAACGTTCTCTACCAAGATACTGAAGTACCACGATTTGGTGGAGGAGTTGAAGCAGATGTGGCACCTGGAGGATGTGCGTATAGTTCCGGTAGTAATCTCGGAGACCGGAACTGTTCCCCGTACCCTTATACGTTCCCTTGAAGAATTGGAACTCCGAAGAGAACTGAACAGCATTCAGAAAGCAGTGATTATTGGAACCTGTAGTATTGTCCGGCGGTTCCTGAATCATCATAACTGATCCGACTGAAGCAGACAAATTAGGATGTAAGTCAACTGACGAATGAGATCCACAGAGCCTAACCCGCTTGGCATAAATACAGCCTTGGGTAAGTGAAATTTTCCAGCTTTAGCTGAGAAGTGCAAAAACTCTATGATTATATTAATAATAAAAATATTAATATTAAAAAAAAAAAAAAATCTCTAATAACGCTAACCTTCAACAAGCACTGATAACGCGATAAAACCCATCCATAGAAAGTTATCTCCGGAACATTCCCAACATCACACCTTTGAATTAAGTGTACAATAAACTAAAATGACACGAAGAGAAATTTCCTTTGAACCGTAAAACCTGTTTGCTGCGTGGTTAACCTCAGTTTCTCCAAAGAACGAGTAATTGAATCCATTTAACACGCTCCTATTTGGAATTCAATTCATTCTGCTCAAATATGCAATCCACCTACATCACCCACCGACACTGGGATTTTTTTTCCACGGAACTCTTACCTGCCATTGTAAATCAACCAGAACGGGTTTCTTCGGCCTCAGAGAAACCCAACTGAGCAGAACTGTGGCTCTTACATGGATCGCTATGTGGGCTTCTCAATTTACGGGCAACATTTCGGCATCATTTACAAATGCCATTACAATATCGGCACTCAGCCGACCGGTTTCCCATTGTATTCCATTGTAGATTCTCGTTTTCCACTCCGACAGTTACAATCAGTGGAAATATGTAATTGCAATATTGTTGTTCGTTCATATCTCGACGTCCATTCGCGGCACGGTTGAGGGTCCCATCGTAGGCGTAAACAGCCCAAAATACTCGAGCACCGACTGACGGTGGTCGGTCATAATTCACCGCTCGGCTGAAAGTTATGACCTTAGCGTTGAACATGGACTACAATTGAATCCTTTACATTCCGCCTTGTCCAGAGTGTTTCGGAAGCTGCAACAGTCTTAGAAAAAAAAGTGAGAAACAACTGCTCAAAACGCCATCAATTTTGATGGCCACCTGGGAAATTCCACACCCCCTTCTGGACCTGTGGAGGCAGACGATGCTTCCCGGGCAGAAGAAAATATCTCAGGCATACACAATTATGATCTTGATACAATAAAAAAAATGATATTTATAAGCACGACGTAAGAGGTAAAATACAGCTATCCGCCGAAGAACGCCTTTTCTGCCGTGCACAGTGGTGTAAAGTCTGCTCCGTTTTATTATTTTTCATTGAGCAAACAATGAAATTCATACCGATTTCTTGTGATCAGATATCACAATCACGATCGTCAAACAGCTGATGGTAGTAGCGCTTGGTACATTCCTATCAATGTGCTTGTCGAAGCACTCTCCATGACCATCCATCAAGCTGACGAAAGAAGTAAAAAGCAACTGGTGAATGTCGTCTTCGATGGTGATCCATCACCGATCTGGTCATTCCCGACAATCACGACACTCATTTGTGCTCGTTTTGAAGCAGTTGCTGCTTTGCTTGCTTATGTTAGTGTGTTGGTGAGTGAGCCCAACAGCTTCCGTTTAATTTTGACAGCTTTTTTGAAACTCACACGGTCGCACGTACCGAGACGAACTTGAAATGCGTAGGCATTGTTTTCATTTTCTTCTGTTCCATTTTCTCATCATCGCACAGCAGAAGTCATCACTGTTTTCGTTGTGCTTTACATCATCAGCAACGACCATTACTGGTGATTGTTGTTTGCCATGGCTCGACCTCTCACTGCGTGACAAAACTTTCTGTCAGCGATAGTCGGTTGATGCGTTGACGAATGTCGAGTGAGTTTCATGATATTTTGCATCACTGATTGTGACTAAGAGTCGTAAGTTTTTCTTATTTAATTCTTACGTTCTTTTACTCAGTGAACGATGACATAAAGTCATGGTAAAATGTACGTGCTAATTTGAGTATAGTGGGGACATTGATAATCAACGTTTAAAAGTGTCCGGATTTCGGTGCATTACGTAAATCAGAATGTTGTTATATTGGTTTTATTCCTGTATATTTTACCTCATGTTATTTCACACCAACGTTAGATATCGATAGTAAACTGTTTAACCGGGTTGCCTCTGAGCGAGCTGAGGAAAGCAGAATGCAAAAACGATAACCGGTGGAGCTCGAACGGAACGCGCGAGATTCTTCGGTGGCAAATTGCGCTAAATAATGGTGCTGAAATGGAATTTATGGGCACACCATTGGTGCTGCTGCTGCTGCTACTACTGAGTGTTGGAAGGTAGCTACGTTCCAGGGGATTTGGTTCTCACAGGGGATTTCCATCTGATCAAATGAAGAAAAGTGTAATCCGATTGAGACGAGTAGGTTATTGATATTTTTGTAAGAAACTTTTTCGCTGGGCTATTCTCGAGCAATATGTGAACAGGGCCTACATTTCAAACGTAAACAATGACTTTGAACAACATGCCCACGCAAAATAACTATACCATCTGATAGAGCAAACTTCCTTCACCAGATGATGATGTCGATTTGACTGAATGAGTCCTTATCCAAGAGAAATCGATGTTAAACGTCATTGATTGTATTTGCCATATATTCCATTTTCATATGTTGCCCTAGATGAAGCTCTTGTCTGAATTATTATTTTTGAAATACTGTGAAATATCCAAGACGAACCAGCAACGACAGATACAACTAAAGTAACCGAAAGTCAACCCCAACGACCCCGAAAATTAGTCCAGAGCAAACAGCAAACATCAGTCCCACAAACGAAGTCGAAGCAACCGGAGGAGCCTCTCCCTTCGGCTTCGTACATCGGAATCACGAAAAAGATCGTCTTGCAGCAATCAAGCAGTGAAATTGATCCCAAAAGGATCAAACCAGGTTCCCCGTTGCGAATCCCCGTTTCCAACGAGGAAATGATACAAGACATGTCCATCGCATCATACATCGGAATCCCATCCGGCGAGGAGGGAGGCGATCGACCAGATCTCACTATGGAACTCGACTCAGTCCAGTCCTCGCTACCATCGATGTATAGTACCTTTCCATCGCATCCAATGGCTCCATTACCACCCTTCAGGTGTGATAGTGAGCCTACCAACACCGAGGACATAGGACAAAACTCATATGCAATGCCCAACCAGAACAACACCGATCAACTATATTCCTCTCTTACCTCCACAAACACAACATATAAGACCTCGGGCAGGTGGGGGCCTGTCTGTGCAGACGTCTCAGGCCAACTGGAACTGACAGATACCGCCCAGCGCTCGTTCTCAAATTCTACGAATGACACCAACGGTAGCACAACCCACTCAACCACATAACTACACAACGCGCTGGATAAGGCCTCTTGTGCGAAAGTCCACGGTTCACCGGAACTTAGGAACACCCTCTGACACTCGTTGGTAAACTCCAATACAAACCCTAACAACACGGCTCCCCCTTTTCACCGAGTGGCGGTCTACCCTCTACCCTCTGCCGTGGCTGGAAGAGGTACGGAAAAGGGAGATATATCCCATACCCCTGAGGACAACGCGGGAGCGAAGTTTAATCTCAAGCATCTGGACAACGTTGGATTCTAGGGGGGCGAGCCGTTCTGGGATGGCGTCCTTCAGCTGTTACATCACACGGACTTAGTCGAAGCCTCGCGGATGGGTCGCGTGATAACCTCACAATCCTCGACCAGAGCGTTGGAAGACACGAAGGACACTGGTCGAGCGATAACTTCGCACTCCCGCAGTCGGACACACAGAAAGAAAGGACGGACATCGGCACTAAACCCCGAGGCCATTCCTTTCTCACCAAATCCCTTTTCGCAGGGCAGTCGAGGCATCGTCGCAACGGTTTCGAACCAACTCAAGCATCGTTAACCGGAATACCTGTAATGACCCTATGGGTAGTGACCACTATCCAATAGGAATCCAGCTCGATGATCATCCGCCGGAAGCCTCTCGCAGGCCTCGTTGGCTCTACAACCAGGCTGACTGGACTAAATACCATTGCAGCCAGTAGGGACACTGACACAACTGACATTTCAGACTATATTGAATAAATTTTCAGAGCGGCTTCCGAGGCAATTCTACGAACCAGTCAAAACCCCGGACGTAAAGTGCTCCCGTGGTAGAGGGCCGTCACTAAATCTGCAGTTAAAGGCAGAAGAAAAGCTCTTCGAGCCGCTAAGTGTCTACCAGATGGTCATCCAGATAGAGAAACATCTTTATCATACTACCGGAGCAAGAGAAATGAATGCCACCAAATCGTTCGGGTCGCCAAGAAGCAACGCTGGGAAGAATTCCTTAACGGGATTAATGAAAACCAATCGGCAGCTGATCTCTGGGGAAGGATCAACGCCCTCAGCGGTGAAAGAAAAAATCGAGGTATCGTACTACACCACGCCAACTCAGTGTCCAGAGATCCTGCAGTAATCGTCGCTTTGTTATCGGCGATTTCGGGCTATGACGAACGCTACGACGACAGAAAGGAGCATCGTCAACCTCCATTGCCAACATTCAAATACCGATAGAAACCCCATCGGAGCTCAACCAGCCCTTCCGGCTGGACGAGCTTGAACATGCTCTCTCCAAAGCCAGAACTTCAACGAACTATATTCAACGGTCATACAATCCGATATTCCGACGGCTCCGCAGCCCGCGGGCGTGTTGGTATAGGAATTACAGACTCTAAAATGTGTGTATGCCACCGGATACCGGACCAGAGCTTCGTCTTTTCGGCAGACGCTGTCGTTGCTTTCATCACTGCCACTACACCATCCAGCAGACCAATCGTGGTTTTCACGGATTCCGCCAGTTTAGTCGAGGCCCTCGGATCGGACATTTCCAAGTATCCCTGGATCCAGGGTATTTACGCACCCAACAACACCGCTTTTATTTGGATCCCTGGATACTGTGGTATCCGTGGGAATATAGAGGCTGATCACTTGGCGGCTTCCGGAAGAGAAGTTCCTACGTACATCCGGGAGGTCCCAGCCAAGGATTTGAAACACCGGGTTTCAAAGGTGATCTGGGAATCCTGTTCAGCCGATTGGTTGAGAATCGCCTAAGAACGGGGCACACCAATATTTCCCATAACTTTATTGAGAACGGCTCTTTCCGCAGGATGTGCGACATCTGCCATGTCCCACACACGGTAGAGCACATCATATGCCACTGCCCACAATATGAGAGGCCCCGCAAATTTTATGACATACCGAGAACTATCAGAGATGCCCTTAGTGAGAACCCGACAAGAACCGCGGCATTACTCGGTTTTCTCCGAGAAGCCGGACTACTGGAAAGCATCTAACACCCGATCAGATTCTGCACAACCCCACAAAGACCAACCTTAGCTTCTCACCTGAAAAACGAACATGAACGACCGAAAATACCTGACCCACATTCTATTTCTCTTATGAATAACGCCAACGGATGATTTATACGACAACAACAACCGGACGACAGTCATGACAGAAACTACTACAGAAACAACTCTGATAAAACTAAAACTATGACACCTTCTAAACTGTGTAACTAGGGGAACTCCCTTCTGGAGTCCCATCCCATTACAAACTTTGTAATTAGGGGGACACCCTTCCGAAGCCTCCAACTACGTACGAGACGAACCAACCCAAGGCTGAAAGTCTCGTTAATAAAGAAAACTAAACTAATCTTGAATATCAACGAGTGGTTTTATGTGGCCCATACAGCCGCTCCTCGAAGAATTTTTGTAAACATATCGCAATACCTTTAAATACAGATTTAAAAAATATATGTTTTCGATTTTCGAAAATAAATTCTGGTTACTTTGGATGTTGCCAAAATCAATCTAGAAGCACCTGTTTTGCGGTAAATCAAATCTCATAACTTTTAAATGAATCGATCATTTGTGATTATATTGAACTGCCACTGCATTTGTTGCATGAAAAATATGCAGAGGATGTAATAAATCCAACCGTACATAGGATGCAAGAGAAAATTGTATAGCGTGCAGAGTTTGTAAACTGAGATTGGATTGATATATTTCTTTATGCAAATGACGCTGTATGTTACCAATCGCGGAGTACCAACTACGAATTGCACGATCATCAATGTTCATGCTCAAACTCAAAGTCAGCATTTCATTCAATAATCCAATCTACAAAGTTGTCTGACAACATAATTCTGCCCCAAAAAGGTGTAACCTATGCTCTTCAGTTAGTTCCTAATCCTTGCCATCGAAGCTGTCCGGAAAAGAAAATTAATCCCCATGACCATATCTACCCTTCCTTCCTCCGAACAAAACTTTCCGTAACCGAATCTTCCAACTTTCACTTCGGGACAGAGAAGGATCTAATCGAACATGTGTTTCACACATGTTGTCTACTTTTTCATTCTGGGTGAATCATCTGGCCGGAGAGAGTTCCCAAGAATACCACACGGTTGGATAGTTTTTCTTCAACAGCAACTACCACCTTTCCACCACATGGATGTGAAGAAAGAAGCTAAGAACAAGTTCGAGGTGCCAAAAACTGGCACAAACGGGACCATGTTCCCGAGGTTTAGTTTCTTGCCACCCTACACCACCGGAAGGCTACCGAAAACCCTTTCATCCTCTGTCTATTAGCTGTTGCTGCTGCTACATGTAGGGTAGAACAGGGGCAAATAGCGCTTGATAGCTATTCCACTCTTAATGATGGGATTTGTTGTGCCGAAATGCTAGTTCAAGTACGAAACTAGCACTGTGGCTTGTCAAATTTATGAGTTAAAACCGGGAATGCTATGAAAATTCGCATCGGGCTTTTTACTCTGGGGTGCCTTTTTTGCTATTTTCCCGTACGATTGTGAAAGTTTCAACCAAGCCAGCAAAGGTATACAAGATTCAACACGTCGCTTAGTGTGTGTGTGTGTGTGTGTGTGTCCTGCATATTATAGAGGTTATGTTTGGTGGGAGCTTTTCGGTGGTATTGCTTCTTTCATCAGACGATTCCGCGTTTCTCAATCTATGGGCCGTGATCCACTGCGCACACTGGGGAAAAAATGTCTCAAAATGCAACAACTCCAGTTCTCTCACTGAAGAAACTTCCTTCTTACAGGAAAATAAATCACATCGAATCGAACTGCTTTCATCAGAATAATGCTGGCGCCGATGGTGTAGCGGTAAGCGTGACTGCTTTTTCACCCCAATGGGTCTGGGCTCTCAATCCCAGCCGAGGACGTTGGGATTTTTATTGAGGCATAAAAATCTGTCCCATGCGCCCATGTGTTGTTGAATGGGTGCGATATCCTACGCAGGTGTGGAAGCTGCCTTTCTGTACATTCGATTGCCGTCAATGGATGGCAATCGATGTGCGTCGGTTATTGGCATTGCGGAATTGCGGAACAGAGACCGACGTTAAATAAAAGAAAAAAGAAGAAGTGCAGAATAGTGCAAGTTGGGGTCTTAAGTGATTTTCGAGAGAGTCGAGAAGGCGTCCAAACAGAAGCGGAGAGATGATCGATATTGCGACATAAAGAATGCGTTCCACAGCGCAAGGAGGGTCTGGTCTACGAGACACACATGGGACAGAGATCGATTAGGATCACAGCGGGAGTTCCACAAGGATCCATTCTAGGTCTAACGCTTTGGAACGGGAAGTACAACGGCGTGCCAACGCTGAAGATGCCTAAACAAGTTAAGATAGTTGGCTTTGCGGACGACGTCGTCTTGACGGTAACAAGCGATACACTGTAAGAGGTTCGTTGGCAATCGAGGCGATCGACATGATTGGTAACTGTATGCACCACAAAATGGAAGTGTTATTGGTCAGTAACTGTAAAGCGGTGCAGCGTGCAGAAATCACCGTTGGGGAGCGTGCCATAGCCTCGCAGCGCGATGATCGATGACCGGCTAAACTTCAACAGCCACTAGAATCATGACAAACAACTCTAGTCCCAGCAGTGACAAGAGGCGTCTTCTTCTTCTTCTTCTTCTTCTTCTTCTTCTTCTTCTTCTTCGCATTTCAAGCTTATTGCATATCGCATATTAGCTTATTGCGTGCTCTCAACTTAGTGTTCTAGATGCACTTCCACAGTTATTAATTGAGAGCTTTCGATGCCTGTACCATTTTTGCATTGATATGATTGTGTGGCAAGTCCAATCATATGTCTATGCCCAGGGAAGTCGAGAAATTTTCCAACCCGAAAAATTCCTAGACCGAACCGGGAATCGAACCCAGTCACCTCCAGCATGGTCTTGCTTTTTAGCTGCGCCTTTACCGACTGAGCTAAGGGAGGCCCCAGGCGTCTTCTGGCCAGTGTGTCGTCGTCGATACTGACGTATGGAGAACCAAAGGAAATGAGCAGTACGTTTTGGCTCATGGCCATGCGAGTCGTGAGTGCGTACAGGACCATCTCGTCGGAAGCAGTTTGCGTTATCGCCAGAATGATCCCGATCGGCTATGGAGGAGGACAGCGAGTGCTACAGGCTGAGAGAAGTCGGAAGAGTATGGAAAGTTGTGAGAGCGGAGTAGTTGGCTAAGTGCACGCAAACCAAACATTTATTACAATGAATATAAGTTCCATTTCCTATCATCCTTTGTTCATGAACATCGAATGTTAGAAGTTGACCATACAGGCGATGTAATGGTTTTTTGTCTTTTTATTTCGTGTTCTACCTACGCTTTCGACTATACCAATAAGCTTTTTATTTATAACATTGTAGAAAGACGCACTCACTAGCCTCGAAACTCTCCAGCAGAAAAAGGCTATCCATTTTAGAAGCATAGAGAGAGCAACTATGGAATAGAAGAATTTCGAAACTTGTGGACTCTGGACAAGCCACATGGGTTTTTGCTGCAAATCGGATGCGATGGACTTAGTTTTGTTAGTTTGAATGATCTTATTGATTGATCTTATTGGTTGATCTTATTGGGCTCATACATTGTAAACAACAGGGCTGGTAGTGATTAATGCTGTCAAAAATAGTGATGTTAGTGACCATGTTGAAGAAATAAGTGAGCAAATAGTGACTTATAGTTAAAAAAAAATTACTAAAAAGTGACCTAAAAGATGGATAGCTGTTCTGATGGTACACCAAATAAATGTTTGATGTTTTAGACTAATTCAATTAGTATCTCATAAACACTTATGTACGATATGAAGCTTTAAAGGGCAAGATTCAAGAGAAAATTAATCACCAAGTCCACGGTATTAGTCAGAATGCCAACTAACTGGCAACACCTGGAAAGCCGCAAATCTTCAGGGAATTTATGTTTTCCTGAGAATATCTGGAAGTCTCAGGGAATTTAATCACTATTGACGGTATTTAATGATTTTCTAAGGATAAGGGTATTATAATGAAAAGAATGCATTTCAAAATACAAACATTTAGTTTTTATAGTTATTGAACATTGAACTTTATATCAAAAAGAAAACATAATTCATCATGTTTGCAAGCAACAGAAGATTTGACGCTATCTGCGTTGTTGATTTTTCCTCCCGGACCAGAAATTTGTGGCATCGCGAGTGATAATTTTAATTTTAGTTTATTTACGCGGTGATGATGTGGGTTCACTCGCAACTATTTTTGAAAAAAAAAAAATTAAGTGTGTTCGATCGAAAGTGCACCAAAAGTGCTCCTAAACGTGTTTCGCAGTTGGATGTGGTGAAATTCGTGCATTCCCGGTTTATTGTGGAAATTCCGTATCACAAAATTACCCACCGATTCCTTTTTTTGCCGTTCGACGACGACGGGTGTGCTTTCGCGAGAGTGACGTTTATTGGATCCGTTTCTTTGCACGGATGTTTTTTTGTAACTAGCGTAAGTGTGCCTGCGATTGCCTCCCGGGAGGCCGGTTCACCGTGTTCGGATGTCACGCTTTCATCGTGTAAAGGGTTATACGGTCAAAATTTGGTCAATATCAACTTGACGTATTTCTTTCAATTTTGCATTTAAAAAACCTGAACACCCCTCGTTTTGAAGGTGTGTGTGTGTAGAATGTTGCTCCTATTTTGATTTTGGAATTCACTCTTCAGTTGTCAAAATGCCGTCCAAGCAAGAAGAGCAGCGTATCAAAATTTTGCTCGCGCATCGCGAAAATCCGAGCTACTCGCACGCAAAGTTGGCAAAATCGCTAAAAGTTGCCAAATCAACCGTTACAAATGTAATTAAAGTGTTTGGGGAACGTTTGTCGACAGCCAGGAAGTCTGGATCGGGGGGAAATCGAAAACCGGAAGCCGCTGAGACGACAAAGAGAGTTGCCGGTAGTTTCAAGCGAAACCCTAACCTCTCTCTCCGAGATGCCGCAAATAAGCTGGGTGTATCGTCTACAACCGTGCATCGAGCCAAAAAACGAGCCGGACTATCGACTTACAAGAAGGTAGTGACTCCAAATCGCGATGATAAACAAAATACGACGGCCAAAGCGCGATCCCGGAGGCTGTACACGACGATGCTGACGAAGTTTGACTGCGTGGTAATGGACGACGAAACCTACGTCAAAGCCGACTACAAGCAGCTTCCGGGACAGGAGTTTTATACGGCAAAAGGAAGGGGAAAGGTAGCAAATGTTTTCAAGCACATGAAACTGTCAAAGTTCGCAAAGAAATATCTGGTTTGGCAAGCCATCTGTACCTGTGGCTTGAAAAGCAGCATTTTCATAGCTTCCGGGACTGTCAACCAAGAAATTTACGTGAAAGAGTGTTTGAATAAACGTCTGCTGCCTTTCCTGAAGAAACACGGTTGTTCCGTACTGTTTTGGCCGGATTTGGCATCTTGCCATTACGGTAAAAAGGCCATGGAGTGGTACGCCGCCAACAACGTGCAGGTGGTTCCCAAGGACAAGAACCCTCCCAACACGCCAGAGCTCCGCCCAATTGAGAAATACTGGGCTATTGTCAAGCGGAACCTAAAGAAGACCAAAAAAACTGCTAAGGGCGAGCAGCAGTTCAAGGCAAACTGGCTTTCTGCGGCGAAGAAGGTGGACAAGGTGGCTGTTCAAAATCTGATGGCAGGGGTCAAGCGTAAGGCCCGGCAATTCGGATTTGGAAAAGCGGAAGCCTAACTGAATATTTTTCCTGAATTTTATACTAATTGAACTTGAAAAAGAAATTTAATTTGATTTTTTAAATAAACGATTTCACCGATTTACACGCGTTTTCCCTTGACCAAATTTTGACCGTATCACCCTTTAGTTCTATCGAGAGTCTCGTCACCGTGTGCGAGTTTGAACACGGGTCCGGTTGGCAAATTAGCCGGGCAAAGTGCTGATAATGTGTCCGTCGCGAGTTTTGGTGGTGATTCGGCGGTCGACGTTACCGTGAATCAGCGAGTTTACGGCTTACAAAAGTGATCGTCTGCTGGTCAGTGTAATGCCGCGGATACACTTGTATGACAAACTTTAAACATGAGCATTATGTATATAATAAATCATGAACACATCCCTGGTTTGGTTCTTATTTCGGCGTTGGTCGCGAGATGATTCGGCCGGTGAGGAGCTGGCGTCGCGAGTGATTGGTGATGGAAAGTGGATGCAGTCCTTTTTTTTTCTCTGCTGAATCCCTCTAGAGTGTATTTCGTGGTTGATGGGGTTTGCTCTGCTGTGTGAGAACCGAAAGGCGAGAGTGCTGTTTTTAACACCGGTTGAAGAAGTAGCGGCAGCATATCTATTGGAGCTCTTCGAAATCATCGTGATGTCATGGATTCCTTTGCAACATATCGGGTGAGATCTTTCCTTTATTTTTCTCGTAATCCCATTTTATTGTTAGTCATGTTAGTTATACATCACACTTTACACTTTACATTTACATCCTTACATTATTAGTAATTAGAGATAAAAATATATATTTGCTTAATATAACCTTGAAATTTCAGTGCTACATCCACTTGATATTGTGAGCTGAGGAAACCTAAAGCTGCATCTTATTATATGTAAAATAATTATTATGTTCATTGCAGAATATCAACTATTTTATCTATATAAATTTATATTCATTATTTCATATTTAATGTTTTTATATATTTCATTTCTCCATTACATATATTTTCATTATATAAATAAATACTGGGTTGGAAGGGAGCATCAGGGTATTATTTGACCTGGGACTGGACGATGGATGGTATGACAACCGGAGTCTAGGAGGGAATAAACACTATCATTTTCTTCTTTCTACCGATTCGATTGTGGTGGTGTGAATTCTACTCCAACAGTTTCAGTGAGATTGACGCGCCCTTCTTTACAAACCATCCTGTAGGAAGCTTAATAAGTATTGCGACTTGTGTTATTCGATTTGTTGGATCGTATCGTTGGAAGGAGATTCTTAAATTCCCGTGGATTTCGTGTAAGTGTCTCTGCTTACGGGTCCGCACCTCCGTTTTTGGCCCTTCATACAGCGATATTGTAAATTCAGATCGGTAACTCAAATTGATCTTGCTATTAAGTGGAGCTGCATACAAGACAAGATCTTTGAAGGGATGGTGGCTACCTTACATACATTGAACATTGAACTTTATATATCCAAACTCAGTGACTTGAAAGTCTATTTTTAGTTTAGACAAGTTTTTGCAATTCTAGATTTATAAGTTATAACACTTTAAGAAGTTTTCAAGAATGTGGAGTTAAATTCCAGTTTTAAGGGCTCATGGAATTTAATTTTATTTTCTAAGGACCTCATTCCAAGGAAGTTCTGCGAAAAAATCTCTGAGAATATACTTCTCATCAAATATTTAAACTTCCCTGAAATTTTTCGGGCATCATAAAGATTCGTCAATTTTCAAGTTATCGAAACCTTCTTTAAATTCATGTAACTCATTTAATGTTAACGAAACTACTCTGAGCTTCTCTGTTATTCCTTAAGTTGTCGAAGCTTCTCTAAAGTTTTTGAAGCTCTCATGAAGCTTGTTGTACTGCCGTGATTTTTATTGAGCCGTCTTAAACATGTTGAAGCATTCACAATCTTCTGAACTTATGTGAAGATCTCAATTATCTTCTTAACATCTCTGAAATTCTATGAAAATCTGGAAACTTCTTAAAATCCCGCAAATTTTCTGAAACTAACTGAACTGAACTCCCTATGAAATACCCCCTTTTTTGGAGCTTATAGAGCTTCTTGAAATGCTCTCACATTTTTTTAATCATAAAGATAGTTTCTGAGGTTCTCGGATCTTTCCTTAAGTTCCATAGACTTCAATGAAATTCTCGAAATGTTTCTGAAGATCTCTGCGCTTCTGTGAAGATTTCGAAGTTTTTCTGAAATTTCTTCTTTGACTCCCGTAACAATTGTTCCCGTATATTTCATGGAACTGAACGGAATTTGGAACTACCCTTGAATTATCGACACTAATTCATAACTTCATCAATAGTCTGGACATTAATGATTTTATTAAACTTGCCAAAAATATATCAAAATTAAGTTAAAGTTCTCTAGACTGCCCTGCAATACTTAGTATTTTTTATAAGAACTCACAATGAAACGGAAATTCATTAAATTGTCGTTATAAACGCTCTTGGAATTTTGCCTTAAATCACTCATTTTTCCTGAACTTATTAGGAAATCCTTAAAGTTACCTTAAGTTCTCTAAATCTGTTTAATGTTCCAACAAATTTTCTTATATATATTTATAACTCCCTGATGCTTCCGAAATTTTCGGATTTATCATAGAATTCTCAGTATATCCCGTAATTCCACGGTGTCACGGACAATGCGATGGTTTGCGATGCCACTTCACAAGCGACACATAACAAACATAAATCTATTGTACCACACACCGCACTGAATTGTATGCCCCCATTCCTATGACATCACGTAGGAAAATCTTCCCGGCCCGATCATTCTCGATCGCGTCGGTAGGTATTAAAGTACAGGCACCAAACTTTACCTACATATTGCAACATCTTGATTAGATCGTTGTATCCACTTATCAACAGGAAGTCAACCCTGTCCCTGAAAAATAAGCTTGCTGTCTACAAACAAATCATCCTTCCTGTAATCGAGCACGGTATGCCAATCTGGGAGAGTTGCGCAAAATGCCATCACCTCAAACTCCAAAGGATCCCGAACAAGATCCTTAGGATGGTCCTAAACAGTCCCCACGCGGACTAGAAATTCTGAGATCCACCTCCTGGCTGGAATTCAGACTTTAGAAGAACGGAGAGTATTCATCCTGGAAAGGTTCAGAGACACCTGTCTGAGATCAAATCATCAGATCATACGTGATCTAGCACGTTAGGTTAAGTTATACTCGTAGTTAGGTAGGTAGGTTATCACTTTTTTTCAATTCAAATAAAACACATCCCCAAAGGGATATTCTGTAAACTGGTTGAAAAACGCAAATATTAAATTAGAATATCAAATTAAACAAAGCTGAAGAGCTAGATAGACTAATCAATTAATATGATATATCAATGTACTACCACAATCAACAGAAATAAACATAATTTTACTACTTTTACTTTACCTACATCAGTTCAAACCATCTTCACCATTCATCTACATGTCAAATACACAACCGATCAACGCAACGCAGTGAAGTCTACTTCACTTTCATCCTGCGACCGAAGCCACCCAAACAGCCTTTTTCAAGGCTAGAGTTTTTAGAACTTTTCATTGTAAACATGAACAAGTGATCAACCCCAGATCATTCCATTCCACCATTGCCAGGCGTGGGTGCTACCGAAGAAGATTCCGTGGCACGGACACTCGGAACTCCTTGTCATGAGTCGCTGCAAATTTCCTTAAATTAATGGGATTGTTATGAATATCATTAACATATCTGAAACAATCTAAATTTCATAGAAGATCTCTGGAATTTCTTGAATCGGTGCTTGCTAAAATTTCTCGCATTTTTTTATAATATTTATTTATTTTAAGCTTATTTTTCTAAATGTTTTGAAGTATTTGAAATATCCATGATATTTCTTAGGTACTTAGAACTTCTTAAAAGTTTCCACAACTTTCCTCAAGTTCTCTTTATTTCTGAAGTACTCTTGGCACCGGTGAAGTTCTCTGAAATTCTAGGCACTTCTTAAAAGTTCCTGAAGTTTCTCGGAAGCTAACAGAAGTGGTTCTTAAAGCTTCCAGTTTTTTTAGGATGTCAAGTTCCCGTATGTTCCCGCAGTTTTGTTTATGAAGTTTTGCTGAAATTCTAAGCATCTGCTTTCATTTCACAGAACTTTTGTAAAGTTCCTACAATTGTTGAGAATTCAATGGGACTGAAGGTCTCTAATCGTTCATAAAATTAATTACAAACTTCAAATATTTATTATCTCTTAATTTTGGTACTTGGGAAATTTATAATATCTTAAAATTGTTAATGGGAAACGAATCTTCAGAACAAAGAATATGTTGAGGTCTAAGAATTATTTAAATTAAGTAAATGTTAAACTTCAACATTTAATGAATTTGACTGTACAGCTGTTTAAAACTGATTATCATGTTGTTGTTCGCATCTAAAAAAAGCTTTCTTACTATAATTCTGAGTTCTGGAAAACTCAGGGAATTCTATTAAGCCAAATGAGTAGTCACTCTGTAAATAACGAAAGACAATTAAACGACCAAAAGCTTTGTAGAAGCAACACATTTTCGAATTATTATTATTTGACTTTAGAGACTTTATAGTGACTTGCTTGAAAAAAGTGACTAAGTCACTAGAAAGCGACTCGCTACCAGCCCTGAAACAAAGTATTCATCCTTAGCAATGATTGGCGGTGATGCCATTTTATATTGTATTTTTTAAGATCTACTTGTCAACGTGTGCCCTAACGTGCCGAACAGTGTGCCATGCTGGTGCAGATTTGATTGCCCCTTGGTGCACACTATGATTAGATGGTTCAGTTTTTGACCACACTGTCAAATCATGAAATGAAGTCTAATATCGTATTAATTCGTATTTCGTGATTATAATCAAATCTATCATGATATTTTAGCAAACAGATCATTAGAGGAAATATGTTGTTAATAACGCAAATCTAAATATCAGATTTTCAGCTGTACTTTTAAAAAATCGACTTTCTTAGGGAAGCTTTACTTCGAAGTAAATTTCAAACCGCTTAATTGATCAATTTTAAACTGCAAACTTGTGTGCAAGTTCAACATACTATATAGTTTTGATTTGAAATATTAGAATAAAGGATAAATAGTCGAAACATTGTTTTAATAATATCCATAAGAAATCCAACCTAAAATAAAGTGGTATGTGTAGTACAAGGAAGTCTTGTTAGTTACCGTTAAAAAAGAAGTGCCTACTTACTCTGCCGATGTTTTCCGTTCTGATTTTGGTAACTAGCGTTCGTGTGTGATTCCGAAATACACCGCCGGAAACCACGATCCTGCCATAACAGGGTGCTTTACTACCCTGTGTGGCATAACAGTTCCATCTTTGGTTAATTTGGTTTGTGGATTCGTAAAAGGCTCCGCAGGGAGTTCCTGGTCGAACCAAGCACTGTGTCACTTTGTAGTAAGTGCAACAATCTCGCAATTGCAGGGTTATTTGGAGGAAGCGATACTAAAATCGGATCTATTACTTTCTACCAATTGGCTTCAAGACGTTCCTCTATTGGAATGTTCAATCAAGCGGCATTATTGCGGACTTCAACGTTTCCAGTAGAAAACGAATTGAATTAATGTTTTCCTCAAAAACTGAAACCTAAACAGCCATGTACCATGCTCAGCTGGTCTTTAACGAGGATTATCTTTCTTTTGTTTGGAGATTTCTCCGCTCTCGGTGATCACACTATCTTTTATCATCGTTTTTTTCCACAACTTAACCCGGAGAGAGCAAGGCAACCGATAAAAGTGCAATCAGGTCGGGGAGCGAGTTAGAGCAAAACACCTCGACAGCTTCTGCCAGCGAGCCAACAAGCCAAGCTGCACCAATGCGCAGAAAGTGCCAAAGTGATATGTGAATGAAAGCAACATTTATGTATAAAATTGCTATTTTCAATTTACACCAATTTAAGACTCCGCCATTGCCATCAATGGTTAGTTTCCGCCAGGGGTTTATCGGAACTGCTCTCCGGTCGGATGGTTGTAGTCCGCCAAATGAGATGAGATTATGTTGGTTCATTTTCTGGTATCCTGCAAGCGTTCCGTTCTGCAGCCGGTTGGTTGGTTGGTTGAATGAAGAATCCTATGAAATTCAGCTGTCAGGCAATAGGAAAATACTGTGATTAATGCTAAAAAAATAGAATCTGGTATGTTTATTGAAATATACTGCAACTTCTGAGGGAACGAGGAAACAATTTCTAGTTCCTCATTCTAGGTCCCTATTATTTGCCGCTGAGAAGCTGTTCCGAAGTCAAGTAGAACCTCCACGAGGCGTCCCATAATTCGTCCCATCATTAGTTCCATCATTCGCTGAGTCGCAGCTTTGAATCTGACTATTGGCCACAAAAAGGCTTGCCAATGCACATCAAAAATCGACTACATACATCCAAACATTTGTTTATCTCAAATCTCACGCAATTACCATAAACCGGACTAGTTCATGTTGATTTTCGTCAAGCTTCGTCTACAATTTGGACTTCTACATCAACACATGTCAAGCAGCCTTCAGGTTCAATTGGCTAAACTTGGTGAGTTCGTTCCATTTTGTAAATTTTTATCTTTTCAAACCAGTAACGTTGGGATAAGATGGTGTAAGATGGTTTAAGATCTACCATCGAGCCCTAGTCGTGGCAACTTCAAACTGGGAAATAAGGATTTTCCAGTTATCAAAGGATTACATTTTAGTCCTTGTTACTTAGTGCTTAGTTACTTAGTTACTTAGGTACCCTAGCAGCACACTTATCACAAAACAATTGTGTGCAACCCATTCCAGTCACAATCAAGTTGCAGCAACTCATTTCGATGGAAGTGTGCTGCTTGGGTAGTGACCACCGCGCCGTTCTGCATTTCTATATTGTATATTTCAAATCAAAAATATTGTTTATGTTCAAAGATTTCACATCATCCTTTTCCCTTTGTCCTTCTCCTTTTCCTTTTCCTCTTCTCTTTTCAGACAGCGAGTAATGGCGCTATAGCCATAAGTAATAAAAGGCTAGGACAAGAGTTAGAGCTCATGCCCCAACCGTCAGAAGAAAATGGAGCATCACTGGTTTAGGTTTTTTCTAGCTTTGATGCTTCAAACGACCAACCAATCATATAATTACTAAAATCGGAACGTACGGTACGAGATGTCCTCGTTTCATCCATTTATTGGATTCTGAAGCACCGTGTTTATATCTTCCATTTAAACAGGCCCGATGTTTTCTGAATCATCTTGCCCCTTAAATGCTGCACAGTAGGCCTGGCCGTTTTGATATGTGTGACGCATGTTCGATGTGAAACATATATCAAATAGACAAAAAAATGATATAGGTGTATCCATTATTTTCCAGGATGCTTTCAAGAACTGGTTGTGTTGATGTTAGATTAGATTAGATTAAATACAGCAGCTGCTGAGGGAACAATATTTTGCAACAGAAATGAGCAGTATTCTCCTATTTGATTATTGTATTTTCCTATTACATTACTGTCAAATACCCTTCAATATGAGTATTTATGGAACTGTGGTGCCATTTAGGGGCTGGAAATCAATGCCTGACACCATTTTTAAATTCAATATGACGACTTCCGGTTAAAGAAAAACGTTGAAATAATGAAGAACTTTGAGTGTGTTGGTTTATTTCCTTTTAATTAAAAGGAAATAAACCAACACACTCAAAGCACTTCATTAAGGGATTCCGTTAAGAGGTACGACAAATTTAAAAGGTTGGAACAATATCAAGTACCGCACGATATAAATAATTATGCGATCGAGATGACGCCTAGGGACTGGAAATCAAAACTCCTATACCAAAGACATCATACCCATACCGGAAATCATGTGGGGTATTTGACAGTATTTCTCATTTTTTCACTAGCCGGAAGCCACCATCTTTCATTAAAAATGGCATCAGACATGGAAATCTGGTTGCAACACGTCACCCTGGCTCTAAAAATACTCATATTGTGCGGTATTTGACAATATTTTCAAAAAATTAATTTTACGAGGTAAATCCAAACACCTCTCACCCCAGCAGGCCTGGGTTCAATCCCAGTCGGCGCCACCAGGATGTTCTGAGGCATAAAATCTCTGATCACACCTTTCTTCGGAATGGAAGTAAAGCCGTTGGTCCCCGATTCATGAGTTGATGGGTTGACAGGGTTTCGAGTTTTCAATTAAATTTCTAAACCATTCATTTTCTCATTTATGTTTTATTGAACGGAACAGCCTCATAGTTCTATGTCAACAATGCGGTCGTGCTTTGGACACAACCCTCAACTTTTTTTTTCGTGTTTCGAACGAGCAAGTAACGTCAGAATGGTTTACCATAATGGCAAATTGTATTGCCGTTTAGCTTACACACGAACATTCTTACTTACTTTTTACCCACACTTCAAAGTTCCGGAGATGAACCAGCGTCTGGTTGAAAATCACCTCAATAAAGATATCCAACCAACCAACCACTTCCAAGTAATGGCAAACCCAGCAAGTTTTAGAAGCTCATCTCTTTCGGCAAGGTAAGAACCTATTCGAGTCCCTGCAGCACATTCAGAATCAATATTGTGCTTAGTCTCCCTCCCCGCTTCGCAGTCAGCGGTGCAGCACTTCCGTTGGACAGGATATTGAATTTCTTATCAGTCGATTAGGACCGGCTGCAGCAGAAGTGGCAAGGTCTTTGTTTTCGTTGGGTTTCTTTCTCCCATTTACCGGTTGGAAGTTAATCGAAGGTCATTACCGTGTCTCGATCGTCTGCGCTTGATGCTTGCACGTGGGTAAAAGGAACGTTTTCCACCGGCGATGAATGATTTAGGTTGGTGGATTTATGGTGATGTCTCTTACATATGGTGGCAGGTTGGAGTTTATAGGGGCGTTCCGGAGATATACTTTTTAGGATGATGGGTGTTTCGAACATGATGTTAAGTGTTTGCTCATTTAGCCATCAGTACATTCAGGGATGGAAAAGTGTCATTATCGTGTTGAGAGTGACATTCTACGTCGTTTGAAAAGTCTCGCATGATGATGAATATTAAATTAAATACCTACCATTGCAAAGCTTCCCGCAGCAGTTTAATTTAATTGAAACGAAAAATGTCCGAACGGATCAGTCAAACCTAATGAAAAAAACATTTATTCTACCAAGCTGAACTACAAGCGAAATTCTGCTACGGATGCTGACAAAGCGAAAACTCCCAACAGAAGGCGATAAATATGCTCCCTTCGTCCCACGAACAGGTCGTTCGCTCATTATCATAAAAAACTATCTCGCCATCATCGCTCAAATTTATGCGATCCTCGTGGCAATAAACCAAGACGGAACACAGCCATTAGTCATGTTCGTCTTAGTTGTTTTCCGGACTTTCCTGGGAAGGAGATTCGATCTCCGAAGGGCATTAATTTCAGCATTCTTTTGCTTTTGGGATAAATAGACGTTTCCGAATATTTTGACACCTGCTGCCTTCGAGTGGAAATTTGTGTTTTGATAGAGTTAGCATTCATCGAAGCAGCTTGAGATCCAGAGGGCGTCATTTCCCTTTTCCGAGGCGGTAGGCAATCCTATCTCATGAATTTGTGATTCATGCCGTCTTTCCGGAGGAGCTGAACGAGCGCCAGCGCCATGCTGCTGGATATTTATGACCCCTCGCTGGTACCGCGGTAAGCCCCGAAGATATTCATATATTCATGTTCCAAAATAGGAACATAATCCCGATCATTGCCGACGCAACGCCTCCCACGTACTCCTTCCAGCTCATGCAATATTTGAGGTAATGGGACTTCTGCCCCCACACAGTATGTTTACATTAGCCAGGCAGTCAATCTTCGACAAAGTGGTATTTTCACAACAATCGCATCCTTACCCAGGAGCGAGACATATTTTGGCTGATTTTGCGTAATGGGTTCACGTTTGTCGTAACTCTTGCGCTCACGAAATACTTGGCCCATTAAACTGCACAAGAAGACGCAATTTCGCTTTAAAATTAATCACCTTGCGTCGCTGAAGTGCTGACGTTGCGATGGGAAACTTTTGTTTGTCTTTAAGTTTTTCCTCTTTTCCACGTTATAATCATCACCGGCGACGTCGTCGCCAGTCAGTAGTTTTCCAAGACAAACAAACTGAATGCGGGTAAAAAGGACCAGAATGCAATCCAAACAGACTAACGGCGCCAATTGTCCCGAAGGAACTTTTTCCGCTGATGTGTCCAACTTGACCCAATAAAGCATCCTCCGGCTCGCACATCCTTTCCTGGTTCTGAGCCCCGACATGGGCGTTATGGATACTGTAGAGAGAAAAGAAAAAAAAAAAATACCCAACTCAAGCTCAGGAGAAATCATAGTAAATCGTCCTACTTGAAAGTATACTTTTCCTCGGGCCTTTTGTCTTTAGCCGCAGAACGATTCCATTTACCGGTCAAACTTAAACTGCCACTAAAGGCAGGAACTATTGCGCTCGGGAAGGGGCAAAGTTCGCTGATTGTTTTTTCTTGAATGGGAAATTGATTTTTTGAGAAATTCCCCGTCTGGCTGTCGCAGTTGCAAAGTGAATTTACTTTTTACGACTGTTTTATTGCGTCTGGAGATTGCTTTTTTCGCTGTTTGATTGATTTTTTTTTAGAACACGGTTATCTCAGTTCAACGGAGAACAGCGGGTGAGCGATGCGCAAGAATATCAATAATTTCAGAAAAACATTTTTTTGACGTAGGAATACGTCTGTGATTCTATATGGGGGTACACTTAGTGAAAACCGAAAATGAAACATGTAACGAAATTATGAAAGATGTTTAACGGTAACAACTCAGCTGCCCCTGGACCAATTTCAAAATTTTTATCACCAATCGATCAGAAATATTTCCACGCATCGATAATAATGCTTTTGACCGTTTGACCGATTTGAATTTTCAACAAGAAACTATTGAAAAAGTGGTAAGTGTCAAGCATTGTTCAAAAGCGTTGAAATAACTAATAAATCCACCAATTACGTACATGCATTTGCTGCCTCCCCAACACTGTTATAAGAGAGTCGTTAGTAGACGAAACAAGTCGAAATGGCATTCGCCTCCGATCTGGATGCAATTGCTTAACATTTTGCACACTCATCGCCATATTTAGAACCACAAAACCCCAACGACCACACACAATGCTCTCCAGAGTTGTAATCTTGTAACCAAACTTGGAAGGTGCAAGTGATTTTGATCGATTCTCTTCATCGACTTTCTGCTTCGTTAATAACTCGACGGCAAACACATTCATTGATACATTTTGTTGTTCCGGATGATAGAAGAGCATAGCAGAAACAGTGCGAAATAGGTTAGTGAAGTCATGGTCATCAAAAGAGGAAATCGATGAGAGAATTGACTTTCACCCCTCTGCTTCTAAACCCCTCAATTCAGTCATCGTTATAGCAATAAAAACTAGCATCACACCGTTTTTAGTTCTTGGGTTACACTTGCTGGTTGCAATTCTGCTGTTCGACATTTTCGAAGGACCAACAAAAAAACATGAAATTACACTATTTTCTTGGGCTGCCTAAAAGTCCAATTATTCGAGGGAAGATAAATTTCGTTAAAGGAGTTTAACGAGAAAAACTAAAAAGGGGAGGAGTTTTAGCTGGGTGTACATTGATATTCTGCGGCCTTCCAATAGGGTGGGCCTTATTTTTCAAAATCTTTCGGCGACACGTTTTCTCATGTGGAAAATGATTATTAGGGCCAAATGAAAAACTTATCCAAAAATGAGCGATGCTGATTTTCGAACAAGTCTAGTGCGTTTTTAAGTAAACAGGTGATTAAGGACAAATTTTTGTCTGTTTGACGATATCTATAGCTATTTTCGAGATATACGGCATAGCAGGTTTGGACTTACGCCCACGAATATGATCCAACGCAAACAGTATTCTTGGCAGTATTAGATGCAGTGATTGTATGAGCACGAAACAAATGGAGCAAGAACGCGAAAGTGAGAGAGAGAAGAAGAGAGAAACGTCAGATGTTTACGATTTCCTGTTTAGCACAAATCTTCGAGTCTGATGGCGTCTATTTGTTTTGATAGTCACATTGTTTTGAATGGGTAAAAATGGCTGTTAATTTGAGAAGCAATTCAAGTATCAAATACGTGGGGTTGGAGTGCTCTGAATTATTAGGTGGACGTTTCTCGCTTGTGCGTGAAGTGTTGTGTTTTTTTACCAGCACCGTACTTTAAAGCTAACTTTCGAAAAAGTGCGAGATCACAGTGAAGAAAGTTAAGAACATTTTTTGGGACAAAATGTGCATTCCACTGCAGCAAGAAATAAGATCCGTCGAAAAATTTGAGAACATATACGTGCAATGTAAGAGCCTATCAAAAAGTAAGAACAAGAAGAATTTAAATGTTCAAAAGTTTACGTCAAAACTGGATCAAATTTTCGATCTATTAGTGAAGAATGCCATTCCCGAAATGAAACGTAGTAAGAACGATTCCGTGAAGAATGCTATTGAAGAAGACATACAGTTCTTCAAAGATCAATGGAACGTATCACGTCGTCAGGCCGTTATTGGTCGGCAGGACACAAATTATCGAAGGGTACAGAAGCAAATCGATAAGAAGAATGCACGGAAAGTTTAAATGATGTTGGAAGCTAAAAATTAAACGTTACGTACGGAACAAGGTAAGCCAATTTAACTTGCTATTTAAGTTCGAGCTCATTTACATTGATTTCTCAGAAATTTCGTCGGTTGCATCTTTTGAATATGATGACAGTGAGGTCAAGGACGAGGCAGTACAAAGAAATTTAAGAAAAAGAGGCATCAATAATACAATTTTTTCTGAACTGGCACAAGAATTGGACGTTTCCAAAGTTAGCAACAGGAACGCTACTTTAATCCTCGCTGCTGCTGCAGCTAATACATTTGGAGTAGCGATTGCAAATACCAACACTAACGTTACTTCAATCGGAAGAAGGCGAAATAAGTCTCGCAATACCATGACTGCAAACGTGATGGAAACATTTGACGCAGATGAAGTACTAACTGTCCATTGTGACGGAAAAATGATGACTTTCAGGCTCCGATAAAGTTGACCGTCAAGCTATAGTCATTACCGGTATTACAACTAATCAGCTGCTGGGTGCATCTGCGTTAGAACATGGTACGGGTAAAGCGATTTCTGAGTCTGTTATTGAACACTTAACAAAATGGCTTGTTTTGGATAAGGTTAAAGCTATGTGCTTTGACACAACGGCTGTAAATACTGGTATGATGCTCACATTATCTTAAATACAATCAGAGCAACTGAATATTATACTTCACAGGATGTAAAACCGGAGCAGCAACATTGATCGAACAGATGTTGGACAGACATTTGATTTATCTACCGTGCAGACATCATATTCTGGAGTTGATTCTCGAATCAGTCTTCCAAGCAGTTTCAACAGCAGTGGCCCAACACCACCAAATTCAATTACGTCATCCCGAAAACATATCCTTCTATGTTGAATGCAGTCCGCCGTGCAGAAAGCATAGCTTTTGCGAATAACAAAATTGCTGTCAGAGACATTTAAAAGTATTAAAAGTTTGATTTATTATTTGCTGGCTTCTGGCAGACTGGCCAACATCGCGATGATTACCTGGAACTTCTTGAACTAACAGTTATCTTCCTTGGTGGTACTATTACAATTGTGCAATTCAGACAGCCTGGACCAATGCATGCTGCTAGATGGATGTCGAAAGCCATCTATAGCAGCAAAGTGTGGTTATTTAGGACACAATTCAAACTTGAACGCAAGAATGCTTCAGGGCTTCTAGATATTTGCACGTTTGCAACATCGACATACGTTGAAGTATAGTTTACAGCTACCCGTCCTGTATTGGCACCTCAAACCGATCATCGACTCATCTCAAGGCTGCATTAGTTTAGATCTGTTAACTTGGCTGCTGCCAACAATGCCCAAAATAAATTTTTGTTGCGCACTTGGTATCTAAGCGAGGAACTAGTTGGGCTTGATGTATTCGATGAAAGTCTTCCCTGATTGAAACCAGGAGGTAAGAAGCCAGAGAGAAAATGGGCTCTAACATTCAAAGACCTGTTGAATTGCAACTATTTCACGATTAGCAACTGAAAACACAGTGTTTACTTAAAGACGCACTAAACGGCGCCGGTGGTGTAGTGGCAAGCAACCCAACAGGCCTGGGTTCAATCCCAGTCGGCGCCGCCGGGATGTTCTGAGGCATAACATCTCTGATCACGCCTTCCTTCGGATGGGGGAAGTAAAGCCGTTGGTCCCCGGTTCATGAGTTGATGGGTCGATAGGTAGGGTCCAGGTGTGGGAGCTGCCTTCCTGGCGTCGGTAGCATTGGTGCTCAGCACGGAAAACAAGATCGACGAAAAAAACAAACCAAAGGAAAAAAAAAAATAAAGACGCACTAGATTTGTTCGAAAATCAGCTTCGTTTGATATATTGGACTTAGGCCTCTAGCGCCACCTCTAAATCTTAACGAAAAACGCACATTTTTGGATATGTTGTTCATTTGGCCCTAAAAATCATTTTCCACATGAGAAAACGAGTTCCTGAAAGATTTTGAAAATAAGCCCCACTCTACCTTCCAACCAGTGGCAGATACCAACCCTTGTCCAGCAGCAGATGGGCCGAGACTCTTGCAAGTGCCCAATCATTGAACCGAAGAATATGGGATTTTCCGGTCCGATTTGCTGATCCAGCTGCCTAAATCGGCATCTTCTAAAGACTTTAAGCTTGTACTACCATCGGCCCTTTTCAGGGCCATCAAGGTTTTCCAAAAGAGTTAAATTTCTGAATATGTCCCAACTAAAATTCATATCAAAAGGTTCATTCGCTTCCTGCACGTTCCGTCATCCATCTGGACTCCACCCTAGATGGTACGCAACACCTTCCGTTCGAAAACACCAAGGCCGCGTTGGTGCTCCATAGTCATAGTCATACTAATGAGTATTAACAGATAGAACGCTGGTCAAATTCTTTTTCCTATACAAAACACAAGCTCCTGCTGCAGTTAACAAATAACATTTATTATATAAGACCACGTAGTCTTACGTCACCATTGCGTACAACCCCATAGTGCTGTGCCTTGTAGTTTTTTTTAATAAGAAGGGGGAAGAATCAGCTATGGCAGATTATGCACGAGTACGGATTTCCGGATAAACTGAAGCGATTGGTCAAAGCGACGATGGATCGAGTGATGTGCGTTGTTCGAGTATCGGGGACACTCTCGGGTCCCTTTGAATCTCGAAGGGGGCTACGGCAAGATGATGGACTTTCGTGTCTGCTATTCAACATCGCGTTAGAAGGTGTGATCAGAAGAGCTGGCACGATCTTCAGGAAGTCCATCCAGCTTCTTGGCTTCGCCAATGGCATCGACATCTTGGCACGGAACTTTGAGACGAAGGCGGAAACGTACATCAGATTGAAGGCTGAAGCTAGGCGGATTGGACTTGCCATCAACGCATCAAAGACAAAATACATGCAAGGAAGAGGTTCTAGGGAAGACAATGTTAGCCTCCCACCCCGAGTTCAGATTGACGGTGACGAAATCGAGGTGGTCGATGAGTTCGTGTATTTGGGCTCACTGGTGACCGCCAGAAATGATACCAGCAGAGAAATTCAAAGACGTATTATGGCAGGGAATCGTGCCTACTTTGGACTCCGGAGGACGCTCCGGTCGAATAAAATTCGCCGCCGCACGAAGTTGACTATCTATAAGTCGCTGATTTGACCGATGATTCTCTACGGCCATGAGACCTGGACTATGCTCGTGGAGCACCAACGCGGCCTTGGTGTTTTCGAACGGAAGGTGTTGCGTACCATCTACGGTGGAGTCCAGATGGATGACGGAACGTGCAGGAAGCGAATGAACCACGAATTGCACCAGCGGTGGGCTGGGCACGTTGTAAGAATGCCGCACGACGACCCAGTGATAATGGTTCCCTAAAGCGACCTTACAGAAACAAGAATAAGAGGCGCGCTGTGGGCAAGGTGGATCGACCATGTAGAAGGCGAGTGTGGTCATGGATCGAGTTGAGTGAAGACGACATCTTCGGACAGCAGAGGATAACCAGGCCTTAGAATGATTGGTAAGGTATGGTAAGTAAAGGGGAAGAATAATGATCTGCATGCGTTCCTTTTATCAAAGCTGCCCATAAGAATTTGTGAGGATTTTTTCACGATTCCCGTCCAGATTACTATTTGAAGGTCATGTTTCCCTGGTTTGAAAAAAAATCTCAGGATTTGGGATTTTTTGTTTTCAAATCCCGGAAAATACTGGGATCTTGGGAAAAACTTCAAGATGCATAAAATTTACTACATTTTCTATTTCCTTTTATTATAAAAACTTGAGAGAAAGCATTACGACCAAAATATTGGACATATTTCAGTATTAGTAGCCAGTTTTCTTAAAATAAAATTTTAAGAAGCTACATTGATTTTATAATAAATGTTCGAGGAATCTAATAAAATAAACACTCTTACTATTTATTAATGTTGGCTTTATACAAGTTTATACGTATAAAACAGCAAAAAGGGTAATCTTCCATTTAATTCCACTTAAATAATGTTGTTATCCACGGCAGTTACGTATTTCGACTACAATGTGCAGTCTTCATCAGTGTCATTCCCACTAAAGACTCATCAAAAATCTAACCCCCTAGGTAAAAATGTCAAGATCACAGGTATACGATATACAAGTTTCCAGTTAACTCATATATAGAAAGCTCTCTTGAAATGAACTGCATCTATAGGTTATACTTAACTATAACTCATCTTCGGAAAGTTTATGTGGTTTAGCAGCTCTTTATCATTTTTTTTTTTACCGGAAATCAATGAGTAAAGCAGATGGCAGATTTTTTGACGTCAGGTTACGTCTTCCTTTACTATACCAGGGGTCACAATAAGAAATAGAAAATGAGGCATGTAACGAAAATGGGGGCAGTATTCAAATGCATATTTCATTATCATGGGAAATATGTCACACATGACGGAGAATTAATCCAGAATTTTTTTCGTGTTAAGTACAAGTAGTGAAATTAGTTAAACAATTAAGAAATATAACGAACAAAATATGAACATTTCACGAACCGAATTTTAGTCCTCGGTAGTTAATGACTACCCGCGACCACCCACAACTACAGCGCTGCCTATGAATTGACCTATAATAAGTTTTTAAGATTATAAGTAATATTCAGCAACTTTCTTGACTGTGAAGGAAAGCACCAAATGGACTCGTAACAATCATTACATCAGCATCCTCGTCGCCCATTTGACACATTTCATTTCCCGTAGTTAGTCCATTCTTCGCATGCATCATCGTTTCATCAACGGTGCCAGAGCTTTTCCCAGGAAGTGGACGTCATTCGCTTCATGAGGTGCTTTTCTAGCTTATTCTTCGACTGTGGAGCTCTGTTAATTGGTCCGGTGAGCGTGGAACTTTATAAGATTATGCCACTGAAAAGATCCACCCGGAAGGAGTAGTTTGGTCAACAGGAGATGCTGGTCACCTTTCAGTCAGGAGCAGGTAATAATCCAGGCTTTCATCCTTCTGGGCAGGGACGATAAATTTTCATTCTTCTATGAAAGCAACCACGCCACTCCAGAAAGTCGTACCTGCGGGCAGTGTATGGCGAGCGAAAGGTTCCAGGAAGACTATAAACAATCCCTTACGGTTGGTTACTCCCTTGCAGAAGTACGTAGGTCGGCAAAGTGAAGATAGTAGGAGGTGTGAATTAATGGACTTTTCAATGAGGGTCATGTTTTATGCATCCAAGTGAGCACTAGCTCGTTAGTATTCGAACCCGAGTACGTACTACGTACAATAATGCAGGATACGATTTGTTGGGACTTTCGTTACAATCAATTTATACAATCAAGGGAACACATGTGGGAATTGAAATTGTAATGCAAGTCCATTAAGATCTGCTTTAGATCAGTAGCAAAAAAGGATATGTATGCAGAAGTCGATGCGAACTCGTTTCGTACTTTCATCCTTTTCCATTGAATTTTATGGGAGTAAGGGACTCATTTCAGTTCAGTGCATCAGTGTCCTCGAAATAACTTCGAATAATTTAATTTGCCAATTGCATTTTTTAAGCGATTGGCATTTTTAACAACCCACTGAACAAGCCTCCAAGCAAATTGAATTGATATATTTACGTTCTGGTTGGCAATATCGCCCGGTGAACTTTACGCTCCATTTCCATAACAACCTGGAATGCAACACAAACGTCAGCACCGACGCCAAGAATTAAGAGTTAACAGGCACCGGTACCGACACGAGTACCTAGTAGCATACACTTAGTAGCAGCATAATACTTACTTGCGTTAGGAGTGTGAGGCCTCTGTACAACTTTGGACATAAATTCAATCAGTTCTTTGCAGATATTTAGTTAACCAGTGCGGTTCTTTTAAAAAACGTATTCGAGAAGTCTCTAACGTAAATTATATGGTTGACAATGATCACATACAAAAAATCAGCTCAATTGGTTAATTTACACTAGTGCTGGTTCAGAACTCAGCCATTCCACAGCAAAACGATATAGTGGATCTCAGAATTTCGTAAAAAATTGTAGTTTTGTTTCTCATCGCAAAATATTCGACCCGTATTTTTTATTTTGTCATTAGGGCGATCATTTCCATGTTAGGGTGGTCCAATAAATCGTTTTTTTTTTCAGAAATTCATAACTTTCGTACCACTGGACCGATTTCAAAGATCAAAAAATCAAATGAAAGGTAAATAAAATTATTAAAGAAATTAGATTTTGTCTTGAAAGACGTTGATAGTATTTGCTTCTTTTTATGGTTTCCATGGTTTGTAGATCGAGGTCGCAATATGTTTTTTTTTTATATTTTTCCTTGTGTTGGGTTACCGGACCCTTCCGAACACCGTTTAGGGGGGTAATAAAAGACACTGCCGTTTCTGGGGTAGGACCTTCTTAGACGCCTTTATAAGAGCGGATGTAGGCGTTTCGATTGGTTGCCGTTTGAGATTCCTTTCATCCACATTCTTTATAACACAGCACATTCGTCCATTCAATCACACATATATGTTCATGTCAAGTTTATTCTATGAACAGGTAGGCTACAGGTCTTTGGTATGGTAGCAGATGCAGCATCTAACACCAACATAGAAAAATCCGGGATGGTTAACGGATTGCGTTCGAGGATCAGGGACAGAATTATCCCCTGATACTCATCCCAGTCAGCCTCGTCGTACCGCAAGCGCGGGCTTTTTAGAGACTTCTGGGGCCGTGGCTGACGAAAGTTGCATTCGGATGGGGTAGTGATCACTTCCGTACAAATCCGCATTGGTGCACCACGTGACTTTTCCTGCTATGGAACGGCTGATCGAAGAGACGTCGATAGCAGTGACGTGACATCCGTTGAAGAATGTTGGGTTTCCATGGTTGAGCACCGCCATGTCTTCCTGATCGAGTAGGTCCATTAGGATGCTTCCTTTATAGCAACTGTAACATGGTCACGATGCATGGTAGTCTAGTCGTATAGGAGTATTGAGCGAAAACCCAAAACTTAATAACTTCAAAAAAATATAGCATGGGCATGAGCATGTTTGACCGCCCACGGTTGCTACTCTGTTATTGCCAGATCTGCTGTAATTACACAGCGAACCAATAGACTAGCAACCATCCTCAATGTGTAAAAACTGGTGATCTCAAACTAGGCAATACAGCCGAAATTCGCTGGTTGGCCCACCACCTCGGCCCAACTAACGAATTCGATTCGTTAGTTGGGTCACCTGAAAGAAGGCTAAAATTTGTTGGGGGCATGCGTATCCTTTTGTTGCGGTTAAGAAGATTGAAAAAAAAATCTATTTGGATTGAAGCTGAGTGGAAAATGCAAAATATTGATGTGCTTAAGGCGTGTTTTAAATTCCTTGTGGAATTTCAAATGAAACTCAAATGTTACGAACAAATACCATATGTTTACATTAAATACATTGAATGCACAGTTCAAAACGCATATACTTACCCCTAGGAGGAATTTATGCTTGATTGTCAAATCTACTTTGACATGAGATTTTGACATCCAGATGCTTTTTAATTGGGTGAGTGACCCAACTAACGAGCACCCCAACTAACGAGCCCCTAACGATCGAATCTCCGCTGTACCAGCGCCGGCCGCGACCAAACGCAAGTCAAGAAAGGAATGGGTAGGAATTTGTTGACGTGACACTCGCTTTGATGGAAGCCGAGAACACCTCTGCACATCCACGAAGAATCACTGGGATATTGGGTAAGAGGGTTGGGCTTGCAGCAGGGTTCGTTTTGGTAAAAGATAAGCTGAATTGATGTCCTAACGCGAAGGAGCCTGGGATTGAACCCACGATCTTCCATTTTCCAACCTACCACCAGAAGTGCCGGATAGCGATCTAGCATTGGTGCTAGGCAAATACGGTGATGTAAAGCGTGTAGTACGGGAAAAATTTCCAGCTACCTTGGGCCTCGATATGCTGACAGCTGTGCGAGGTCTAAATATGGATGTAAAAAGGAGATTCCCAACTCGCTGCATTTCCTTCATCGGAAGGGGAACATATTCTACCAAGGGAACACAAATTAGTGTTTCCTTTGTAGGACGGAGGGGCATCGGATGAATTCCTGCCCCAAGTGGAAGGATCGAAAGCAGCAACAACGAACGGAAGAATAAACCAACAACGGAATGAGGAAGAGATCAGTACGATCACTAGTGTAGTGACTGGAGGTGCATCGCCAAACGAGGGAGCGGTTGAGATCCTGGAAGAAGAGGTGGTAGTGACGGATGTGACGTCACCGGACGCCGAGAAGAACAATGGAGAGGAAGCAAACGCTGCTGAGAAACAGCATCTGTCTGTTTTCAAGTACACAAACGATGTATACTACTCCTACCAATTAGGGATAGTGGACTAAACAGAGAAGGAGCGGATAAAGGACGAAGAGGAGGCCAAGCGGCTGGCGGTGCTGAAGGAAAAACAATTGGCAAAAGCAAGGGAGTTGAGGGCACGGATGAAACCGGAAGCTCAAGTGGCCTCCAGGAAGAACTCAGCTTTCAGTTAAACCGTTCTGCTGCGGAACAGCGGTGTAGAAAATGTGTTCACAATGCCGCGCTTGGAGCAGTATGACCTATATTCATCCCCGTGGAAAGGCGGTCCATTATCGCTCTTTATAGTTTTTGGGAATCCATCTCTGTCGAACACCTCATCTAAAACCGCCTTTGTGTGTTCGAAACTGGTTGACTTGACTGGTCGAGCAATAACGTACCTTGATCTATTATCAACGAGTATGAAGATGTAGATACCTCCAAATTTGGAGTATGGACCATTGAAGTCTACCGAAATCGTCTCCCACACCGTGCCAGGGGCTAAGATTCGTAGCATAGGCGTGGGCTTCTCTGGTTTCCCATTAGTTGCGCAGATACGGCAAGCTTTGTCCCAGTTTTCAGCATCTCCAGGTATCCCAGGCCACCACACACGCTCTCTGAGGATGCTTTTGAATTTGGCGGAAAGAGGATGGCCATTGTGGGCTACTTCCAGCGTCTTTTCTCGCAGGGCCCTTGGGATGACGATACATCCGTTTTCACTACCAAACCGATATATAGAGGTCTGATGCCACCTGCTGATATCTTCTCAATTGCTTTGGCCATTCACCTGAAGTCAAGGCCGACTCTACGTTGGAGAATGCCTCATCGCAAGCCATTGCTTCTAGGATTTCTTTCTCTGTCAGGGACCCTGCTACGTTGATTTCTAGCCTAGGTATTTCCCATGGACTGGAATCATCGTCAAATGGCTTATCAATCCCGGTATAAAGGCGAGAGGGAGGATCAGTGATATTATCGTGGCCCTTAACGTGCTCGACCACGTAACTATAAGGGCTGAGTCGTAATGCCCATCCATCGGCTCTTGTGAGTACCCTCTTCGAATCTTCGCGTGAACGATTAAGGATAAACGTTATACCTTTCGAGTCAACTCGCAATGTGAAGTGTCTTCCCAATAGAAAATACGCGAAGTGTTCAACAGCCCATACGGCTCCCAATGCTTCCCGTTGTTTCTGGCCGTATCACTTCTCTGTAGAGGTCAAGGCCTTGGACGCAAAACTGATAATGCGATGCGTGCCGTTGTAATCGACCTAAATTACACAAAACAAGGTAAACATTAGAAAAAAAAATGACATCTCCTTCTAAATATCAAGGATTACCTGTACCAGGACCGCACCTAAAGCGATCGGCGACGCGTCTGTATAGAAAATGGTTTCGCAGAAATATCCAAGGGTTACCGTGCACTTCACAATAGCATCCTAGACTGCTTCGAAAGCAGTGGTCCCCATTCCCAACTGTTCTTAGCTGCAACTTTCCACAAAGGCCTTGTCAAGTCAGCAAAATTCCTAATGTGAGGACTAAGAAACGAAGCCAGACCTAGAAAACTGCGTAGTTCCGATACAGTTGCTGGTCGTCTAAATCCGCGGATGAGTTTTGTCTTCACTTCATCGATGTGGAACCCCTGCTCGTCCAGTTTGTGCCCGAGGAATGTAACACAACTTTGATCGAACTCACATTTGTCTGGGTTCAACGTCAAATTGTTCGCTCTTAAAACCTGCATCACATGTGTCACGGTTTTCCTCAGTTCGATCAAAGATTTGGCGAAAATCAAGATGTCATCTATATAGATGATGATGTTTGGGAAATCTTTCAGGATTCTCGTCATTTTTTGCTGAAAGATTTCCGGGGCACAGTTCACTCCGAACATCAACCTCTTAAAACGGTACATTCCATTCTCGGACAAGAACGTGGTAAGGTCTCTGGAACCCTGGTCTAATTTCAGGTGGTAGTAGGCATTCGACAGGTCTAATTTGGAGAAAAATCTGGCTCCGTGAAGTTTAGTTTTCATTTCATTCATCGTAGGTAGCCGAAAATACTCCCGCTTAATAGCTTTATTTGCAGCCCGCATATTAACTACTAAGCGGAAGTCTCCTTTCCCCTTTGCAACCGCTGAGATTCCGCTGATCCATTCAGGGGCAGTTAAAACTTTTTCAATTATGTCCTTCTCTTCTAGCCTTTTCCTTGCTGCCTCTCTGAACGCTGCCGAGACGTTGTAATAAGCGTTTCTTACCGGTGGTATTGTCTTATCGACACTAAACTTTACTTTTATTCCCGGCATTTTTGGGAACGGTGACTGTGCTGCTGAATCTTTGCAAGCGTTGACAATTGCCCCAACTTTCAACAATTTCATTTCGTCTGCGGTTCTCCTGCCCAGCAGTGAACGGCGCCCACCTGGTACTACCACAAAATCGGCCAAAACCGTGGGTTTAGGAAGTCCCACCGCTTCAACTTCTGCTCTGAAGGAGTGCTGAATCGTCATAGGCTCGCTAGCAGCATAAGCGTGGACCTTAAAAGTTGTTTCGTTATCCAACAACTCAATATTAGCCCGACCTGGTTCCATATCGCTTTTTACAACATATTCCTCTTGCTCACCACAGTGCCATCTATACCTCACAGCAACCAGTCAATCTTGCTTTCAAAAAGTCACAATCAGCAGTTTTGTTATTCGTGAGCGTTCACTATCACACTTAGAACTTATCGCCGACTTCGGTAATTTTTACCGAAATCTGAACAGCTGAACTGTTCGGTAAAAATTATGCAATTCAATTCAATTGCTTTTCAGCTACTTTGAAACTAAATCTCCACTAAAATGACAAGATTTGATCATTTAAACAAGGTTGAACATGTTTTGAAATAATTTTCAAATTCAATAGCCTTTAAAATGAAAGTCAAAGTTTTACCGAACGTTCAGCTGTTCTGATTTCGGTAAAATTTACCGAACACGAAAACAAAATCTTAGTGTGTAGAGAATCGTAAAATCACTAATTGTGACTATCTGAGGGAAAATTTTACAGGTTTTATGTGTCAAACACATACACTCAATTCTGTTTTATGTGATTATATTTGGTTTGGTTCTAACCTCATGCAGGGTGAGTAACTTTTTATTTTATATCTGAAACAAGCTACATTAGAGTTGGTTACAATTTGAGATCACAAAATTCAACGCTTATCGACGGTTTTGCTTTACATTGCCTCACGCAGATCAATGGTGTATTGAATAGGAACGCTCGCTTTCTAGACCTTGTTCTGTCTAACGAAGCTGCAACTCTGGCATGCCCCGTTTCGGAAGCCATAGAACCTCTGATCTTTCTTGATGCAGACCACCCTGATTTAGACGTCCTGATGAACCTCCCAGCGCTAATCGTTTTTGAGGATAGTTCTTAAAATAATCGTACACTGAATTTCCATCGAGCCGACTATGTTGCGATTAGTGCTGCTATTTCCGGTATCGACTGGCGACCATTAGAATTAGCTGGATGTGTTGACAATGCCGTTGAATATTTCAATCAAATGATTTTGGATATCATGGCTGAATTTGTACCTATTGCCCGCCCCTCACCAAAGCCACCGTGGTCTAACGGTCACTTACGTCGACTGATACTACGAAGATACTGCCAAAATCGTTCGTACATTACAAAGCAGGAGTTCAACCGCACAAGTAACGACTATATGAAATGCAACAGATTCCTGTATCGACGATATGTCTTTCGTACGCAATCCTCTCTTCGCAGAAATCCAAAGCGTTTCTGGTCGTTTATAAACTCTAAAAAGAACGAAGTCGGTTTGCCATTGTCAGTTCATCTCGGTGAGCAAACCGCTGAATCTGAACCGGAAAAATGCCATCGTTTTGCTCAACTTTTAATGAGTTCGTTCAATGAATCTTCGGCCTCCCCAAATCAAGTCACGATTGCTACAAGCGATTCTCCAACAGATGCATTTGAGCTCCGTCCGTTTCACATCAGTGAACATACCGTCAATCTAGCTCTTCAAAGGTTGAAACTTTCGTTTGCTGCCGGGCCAGACGGCATTACTGCGTCCGTTCTGAAGCTGTGTTCACAGTCGTTGCTCACTCCCTTGGTGAAGTTATTTAATCTGTCACTACAGAAGAGTAAATTTCCTGAGACGTGGAAATTTTCGTATATGTTCCCCGTCCACAAGAAAGGCGATAAAATGAATGTCCAGAATTACAGAGGCATCACATCACTATGTTGCTGCTCCAAAGTATTCGAGATCATCATCAATGAGGCGCTCTTCAGCTCTTGTAAAAATTACATCTCCACGGCTCAGCATGGATTCTACCCAAAACGGTCAGTTACAACCAATTTGACCGAATTTGTGTCGCTCTGCGTTCGGACCATGGACTCTGGCGGACAAATCGCTGCGTTGTTTACCCTGATGTCAAGGCTGCGTTTGACCGAGTAGACCTCAACATTCATTTGAGCAAGCTTGAGAAACTCGGAGTGTCTGGATCGTTCATCTCGTGGTTCAAATCTTACCTTACGAACCGTTCGCTTTGCGTTAAGATTGGAGCTTCTCGTCCTGAAGTATTCACGAACGTTTCCGGTGTTCCCCAAGGAAATAATCTGGGACCCCTTCGGTTTTCGCTTTTCGTCAACGAGCTTTCGTGTCTACTGCCACCTGGATGCCGGCTATTCTACGCTGACGATATCAAAATGTATGTGGTTATCAATTGTATCGCTGATTGTGAGGAGTTGGTGCTCCCGTAATTTCTTGACGCTCAGCATCAACAAGTGCAATGTGATATCATTTCACTGCAAACAAAAGCCTTTAATATATGATTATTCCATTTCCGGGCAAACATTAGAGAGGATAAGCCAGGTCAAAGATTTGGGAGAAACACTCGACGGTGAATTGACCTTCAAACCGCACTAAAATGACATCCTAACTATAGCTAACAGGCAGCATGGCTTTATGTTCAAAATATCTGAAGACTTTCGCGATCCACTTTGCCTGCGGGCGCTGTATTGTTCGTTAGGACGTTCAATCTTAGAGTATAGTGCTGTCGTCTGGTGCCCATACCAAGCATGCTGGATTGCCAGATTTGAGAGTGTACAGAGAAAGTTTGTTCGCGGACAATATTTTGAAGTAGCTATGTAAGTGTAGTTAACAGTAAACAAGTTTGAAAACACCGTTGGTTTTTGTAAAAATAAACCTGAATTTATGTTTGTATTCAAAGTGGTTAAAACTATTTTTTAAGGTAAAAAAAAAAAAAAAATACTAAATGTTTGTTTCATTAATCTACTTGGTAGGTATAAAAAATGAACACCGAAAAAAAAACCAAAAATTAAAATACGCAGGAACATTAACAACATTCCAAGGTTGATTTGATTGTATTTCGTATTCCGCTCGTATACAAGTCATACGAATGAAATGTGAATTTTATACTCATCCCGTATCATTTTCATACGATACTTTTATGAACTCTATGTTATGCCCCTTACATTACCACAATCTACGACCGACTTAACAAAAAGCTATTCAAATGAAGCGACATCTCTGAAAGCAGTCAACATTGTATTCCAAACTAGATCACGCATACACCCTTTCCGAAACTCATGGTTTAAACAAATCAACTAGTGGTTATTAATTGCGCTTTATGATCTCGGAACACAAAGATGGCGGTTTATTATGTTGTGGGAGAGCTTGGGATTAAGCCTATGATTTTCTGCTCTCTAAGTCAAACCGATCCCTCTAGGGTTATCGAGCATCTCAAAACCACAACACTCAAGCGACCACGACGGCGAATAGGACGGCGCCTACGACGACGACAACAGTGAGTTTGTAACTTACCATTTGTCTAGGATATAACACCTTTACCCGGCACCTCCATTTGAGAGTCATGTCTGCTATCTGTCACTGTTTGCAAAAATATCTAATAGGGGAAATGGATGTCATGTCGGCCTAAATATCCCTAATTTGGGCCCATACATAAATTCAGAAATCAACTAAATTTTCAATAGCAACCAGAAATATCCATCAGTACCATCCCAATGCCGCGTTCATCTAGATAAAATTGATAAATAGCAGATTTTCAGCGATGGGCCCAATCTTAGATCCATAGGCCAATATTAAAGCCATTTCCCCTAGCAATTCCCTTTGTTGTAATACTTCCTTCAACTAAAAAAAAAATTCTTGCATTGCCATGGTCATCTGGGAGGAGGTTCGCGTCTAGCGATTTCTCCAGGAACCGTTCACGACCACCAGCTATCGCCGGTCTAGTCTTGGGCATATCCAGTGAGGCATCCTTCAGCTTGCTCACAATCTCCGACGCTCGCGAGAGACCAGCAGACGACCACTTTTGCAAGCCGTAAACTTGCTGATTCACGGGAACGTCAGCCACCGAATCGCCACTAAAACTCGCGGTGGACACATTATCAGCACTTTCCCCAGCTAATTTACCAACTGGACCGTGTTCAAACTTACACACGGTGACGAGACTCTCGATAGAACTACACGCCGAAAGCGTGACATCTGAACACGGTGAACCGGCCTCCCGAGAGGCAATGAAAATCACAAGCCCACTTACACACCGCTGGTTACAAAAAACACACCCGTTCAAAGAAATGGATCCAATAAACGTCACTCTCGTGAAAGCAAACCCGTCGTTTGAGGAACTCACATTGCTGTGCCGAGAGATTGAATAGCCTCGCAAGTGAAAGGCAGAGATTGGCTACACAACGTTTTAGAACTGATGACGGAATGCCGTCAGGTCCGGTGGCGAACGAGAGCTCAGTTTGCGTGTTGCGGCTATCATCATGTCTTCTCAAATGCGCGGAATATCGAAACTACACACATCTCTTGGCATCCCGACTGTAGCATCCAGCACTTGTGTCGGCGAAGCGGAGAAACTATGTCCCTCTTAATGCCTTAATGTAACTATTAAATTATTTAATGGTTCTCGGCTCCGTGTAGTCCTTTTGGGCATTTGAGCCTGACAAGTAAACAATTGATTTTTTTTGCGAACGTCAGTCTCACCAGCACTAGTGAATACGTAAGTGTTTCTACCGGGCATAGAGTAGAGTCAATAAATAGTGGTTCTTATTGGGATTTGTGTATTCTTCTATTAATCTCAACTTCAACTTTTGCTGTTTTTCAAAATTTTGAAATCATTAGATGTTATAATGACAGTTTGTACTTGTATGTTACAAGAAAAGGTTGTGAAGTATCTATTTAACACATGCATCCTGTCAATTTTGCTTTTAGAGAGTCACAATCACCGGTTTTATGATTCGAGAGCGCTCACTCTGAGTGAACGCTCACGAATCGTAAAATCACTAGTTGTGACTATCTGAGGGAAAAATTGACAGGTTTTATTTATGAAGAGCTTTGAGTGGGTTGGTTTATTTCCTTTAAATTCCGTTATAATTGCTTATTTTTTGACAGATACGCGTATTTCGTCTACTACTTGCAGACTTCATCAGTGCCAAGTACTCAACACCACTTGGCACTGATGAAGTCTGCAAGTAGTAGACGAAATACGCGTATCTGTCAAAAGATAAGCAATTATAACGGAATTTAAAGGAAATAAACCAACCCATTCAAAGCTCTTCATAAAGGGATTCCGTTAAGAGGTTCGACAAATTTAAAGGATTTGGTTTTATTTGTCAAACATAAAATAAATTACAACGACATGAAATAAATAAATAAATAATTTTATTTTGATTCTCTGAAACAAGTTGCATCAAAGTTGGTTACAATTTGAGATCACACAATCAAACATATAAAACGCTTAAAAACAAACATTTGCATCAAACTTTCTGTGCCTTAACCAGATGCCACAAATAGATTGTCTGATGTAAAACATGAGAAACATGAATGAGGCTCGAGATTTAAGCAAGATAGACTCACAAGGGGGCGAAACCTTGCTCTTACTTTCACCCCCATTCATTTTACAAAAAAAAAATTCAACGAGATTTCTCGGCGATGAAACTTGTTCCATGTAATTATATTTATCAAAAAATCAGATTGCTGACAGACAATTCCTCCACCTCTCTGTGAATCATCCCCTGCCGATCTCCAATAATTGGACCCTAGGAAGCATGTAATATCAAAACACATGTTGCTGCCGAAGGCTTGCCATGACGAGCATACACAAGTGCCTACAAACTTTTCGATTGGCATTCCATCCCGGGACGGAAAGTCCTGAAAACATCCAACGGCATGTTGGAAATTGCCATTTCCAAGTAGTGCCATATTGATGACATTTTCATCGGAGCAATTGGGTTTTTATTAAAACGTGAGAAACATGGCATGGGATCGAGCCGGGGAAATTCCTGCACGGCCAACGAGAACGACCCAAATTTGAGTTCAGTTTACTCATAAATCGCATAAAGTGCAGGAACTTTAGCGAGATTTACTCATCGCTGAGTTCCTGCACTTTTGGCGATTATGAGTAAACTGAACTTAAATTCGGGTTGTTCTCAATTGGCCGTGTGGGTAATAGCTTCGTTATGATGGGATTTTTGTTAGTATTACGCACTCACGTCCTGTACGCTGTTGTTTCATGAAAGGTCTCAAAAGCTGCCTCACGAATGCTGCACATTAATAAAATTCGCAAATATTGATACATTGGCATAAAAGAAAGCAGCCTGAATTTCCGTTTGACATGCAAATTCCTCAGTCTTTCTTTGATCCCACGGTTCCTTTGTAAATGTGTCATCAAAGGGTGTGTTTCGGATGTTTGCACCGAAGGGGGATGGAAATTATGTTTCATTAGGCAATTTGTTACTCACCGGGAAATTGGGTTGCTCTGAAAGTGCTTCGGTTGTCGCATTAATTATGAAGTTTTGGATCGCACTCGTTCCGAACAGATGCTGGAAGCACTTCTGTCCGGACTTACGAAACGCAGCAAGCGCTTACAAGTGTCACAAGTTAAGACTGAGTTGTATACATTTGGTGAATGAAAATGGGTCCGAGATGCACGGGGGGGTTGAAATTTTCATAACTATTAGAAATGGATTTCTTGCTACTTCAAATCGATATCTTCATATTTCGATTCAATTTAGATCCGATTGAGCAGTTTCATGCCGCACATGGAATCGGAAAAACCTTCTCCGATTTGCATAAAACTTGTTACTTGTCCACATTTTCTGCTGAAATTCGGTCATTCTGGATATTGTTAAATTCTTAAAAATCAGAGAAGGTCGGTTCAATAATGAATTATTCATTACTATTTTGCCTGGAACTGCTCAATTTGATCTTTCGAGTAATGTTCAAAATATTGATTGATGATTCGTTTTATGAAAACAATACGTGTATCGGAATTCTTATGTTTTTTACGTCCCTTCCAATCCACCGTGCAACCAGAAGCAAGGCGCAAAAAGCGAAAAATAACCATGACAGGTACCATCTGCTACGGGTTAGTAATTAATTTTGTCCACCCCGTTTGTCGCGTGTGGGCATTGACAGGATCTAGGTTCTTTTTTCTTTTTCCTGGAGTGTTCCTGGAGCTGTAGTGTGTGACATTAACCACAAACCAGATTGTTGGACAGCCAGAATAAAGGCTGACTAAAAGTAAATAGGTACGCACCTCGCGCGCCGCTAGCGCGCCTCTAGTGTTGGGAATCAAACATTTTTGACAGTGGTTTGTTAACACTTCTATAGAGAACAACTGGTGCAAGTTTGATCAAAGTAGTCCATCGCGGTCAGAATTAACGTCAAATGGAACTCGAAAGAAGAAAAAATAGTGTACACAAATACCTAGAAAATCCGGAGTGGTTTGGTTCCAAGCTGGCTGAAGTGCTGAAGATGCCGAAAACAACAGTTTGTCGAGTGCTCAAAACCTACAAGGAAACCCTGAGTGTGAAAAGGAATCAGCGGACCGGTGCAGCAAGGTGTTAAGGTGCGTTAAAGCTAACCCCGGTGTTTCGATCCAAGATGTGGCCAGCAGGTACAACGCCAATTTTCAAACTGTGTGGAACATCCTTGCCAGGGAAGGATACAAGTCGTACAAAGACACTAAACATTCGAACCGGGCCATGAAGCAGAATTCCGTGGCCAAAAAGCGTGCAAGGCTCGCAAATTCGATTTTAAGCAGCTTACCGGTCAAAAGTTTTACATCGCGACTGGACGTGGGGATGTACCGGGAAGATTGAAGTTCGTGTTTGCCGATAAGTTCCCGAAGAAGGCCATGATGTGGCAAGCGATTTGCAGCGAAACCATTCATCACATCCCCAACGATGACATCCCAAGTTTACATTGAATAATGCCTGAAAAGCGTGTATTGCCGTTTATCCGCAAGCATAGGGGCCAAGTCATCTTTGGGCCCAATTTGGCCAGCTGCAACTACTCCAAGGTGGTTCTGGAGTAGTATGCTGCCAACAAGATCGAATTTGACCCCAAGCTAATGAATCCTCCGAATTGCCCGGAATTTCGACCAATCGAAAAATACTGAGCAATTTCAAAGCAGCGCCTTCGACGAAGCGGCGGGGCAGTCCAGGACAAAATGCGCTGATTACGTGTCCGTTTCCACTGTGCGGGCGCTGATGGGCTCCATCAGGAGAAAGGTTCGAGATTTCGTTTGAACTGGAGAAATGTAACCATCTAATGCTGTAACTTTGATGTTTTAATAAAACAACCATTAATGGACTATTTAAACTTATTGTATCACGAATTACAGGTCTTTTTGTGCGTACCAATTTACTTTTAGTCAGCCTTTAGAAAAACAAAGCGGAAGGAGATTTCGACAAACGAACATCAAAACTTTTACTTGGGAGAAAAATGCGGATGGGTTGGTGTCGACCAGAAAGTGTATTGCTGTTGAAGCATTTGGATTGACTCGATTCTGCTTGTTTTCCGCCTTGACGAGAAAAATTCACCGCCTTGGTGCCAAGGAGCGCGCCAACAGGCAGGTTAAGTTATTACGAACACATACGAAGGAGAGTTAAAGGTCATCCATTGCAATTAGCTTATAGTTTTAAATTCAGCAAAAACAAGAGGGTAGTTTTACCTGGAAAAAGTCTTAAGCTCAGGATTTTGCTAAATTCGATGAAGAAAATATGAAGGAATATAAAAAAATAAAACTGAACAAAGAAAAATTGAAAAGGAAAGTTGAAGATATTTACAAAAATGCGGAAAATGAATTTTCGGATGGTATGTCGACAGATGAAAGGGAAAGGAATTTATAAGCAATGGAAGATAAAGTATTTTTAGCAGTGTTTGCAAAACCATCAACCAAATTATATTTTTCCGCTATCAAACGTTCTCAATATCACGCGTGATATTGGAACAAAATATCATGATTGATATTGATTTTACAAGCTCCTTTGATATTGCGAGACTATTCACAACGTACAAAAATCAAGCGGGGAGTAGACTTGACACAAAAATGATTCCGTTGCACATCGTTTTCTTAGAAAGAGAAAGTAAAGTTTGCTATCATTATCTGTTTTGTAAAAATCTTGTTTTTATTGTACCTTGTTACATGGCATTATAACGCATTTTCAGGTCATCCAGGTCTTAAATAAGATGGGATCCGTTCATTTTATCAACAGTTGTGATATTGCATCATATGCTGAAAATATATGAATTATTGCGTATTTCTGTTGTTCATTACATACCAGGTGAGGGCTTAGTCATGTTTTGCCGTCTAGTGTTTTGGTTTTGAGATGCTCGATAACCTTAGAGGGATCGGTTTTGCTTAATGAGCAGATTATCATGGGTTTAATCCCAAGCTCTCCCACAAAATAACACAACACAAACATATGAAGTATCATTCTAGCTTAAAATATTTATTTGCTTAATATAACCTGGAAATTTCAGGGTTACATCTTCCTTATTGGGAGCTGAGGAGACATAGAACTGCATCATATTGTATGTAAAATAATTATTATTTTCATTGCAGAATACCAGTTTTTTTGTATCCATATAAATGTATTTTCATTATTACGTATTTTAATGTTCTGATATATTTCATTTCTCCATTACACATTTTTACTATATACATAAATAAATACTGGGTTGGGAGGGAGCATCAGGGTATCATTTGACCTGGAACTGGACGATTGGAGTGGTATAACAACCGGAGTCTAGGAGGGAATAAACACTATCATTTTCTTTATCCTACCGATTCGATTGTGATGGTGTGAATTCTACTCCAACAGTTTCATGGAGATTGACGCGCCCTTCTTAACAAACCATCCTGTAGGAAGCTTAATAAGTATTGCGAATTGCGTTATTCGATTTGTTGGATCGTATCGTTGGAAGGAGATTCTTAAATTCCCGTGGATTTCGCGTAAGTGCCTCTGCTTACGGGTCCACCCCACCGTTTTTGGCCCTTCATACAGCGATATTGTGAATTCAGATCGGTAGCTCAAATTGATCTTGCTATTAAGTGGAGCTGCATACAAGACAAGATCTTCGAAGGGATGGTGGCTACCTTACATACATACATACATACAAGAGAAAGTAAAGTTTGCTATCTCTTTTTACAGTTCACCGATGACAGACACGAAGTAACTGCTGCCAGCCGTTATGGAAGCTTCTCTTTCGTTCGGGTGGAAAACAACAATCATTAAACTCAATCTCACCACAGTTTGTTGAGATTTGCAGCTGGTGAGCTGGATATTCTGAGCTGCGATATCACAGCTTACATTATCAACCGCAGCTGTATGCTTGTTGATTTAGTTCTACGAAAATCAAGTGTGATCTTGGGCATTGGTGAGATTTGTTTTTTTGATATTTTCCCAGCACTGATTTTGAGTAAGAGTATCTAACAGATAGGACGCGACAATGTTTAAATCAAGAGTTAATTATAAGAAAAAGGAAGGCTTGAATCCTAGGGGAAGGACAGCTCCAAGTATCAGCGTATCAGCGATGGTGGAAATATTAAATATTTTAATATGTGTGATATTTTTGAATCTTATACTTAGTCTGACAGTTGTTTTTGGTTTTTGACTATTGTTGATTTTAAGTGTACATTTGATATGCGTTTAAGCAAAAATGACGAGAGGCAAGTCATTCTTCCTTGATGATCTTACTGGCCCGGCCCATGTGTTAAATGGGTGCGATATCCTACGCAGGAGTGGAAGCTGCCTTCCTGCACATTCGATTGCCGTCAATGGATGGTAATCGATGTCCGTCGGTGATTGGCACTAGATTGCGGAACAGAGACCGACGTTAAATAAAGGAAAGAAGAAGAAGAAGATCTTACTGGCCACCGCCACCGAAATCTGCTCCTTGTTCCATAAATTCGGATTTACTTGGTAGCTGATCTCAGTGCACATAATCGGCCGCACTTCCGTTCCCAGGAAAAAGTCATTAATTTCCACGAATTCTGCATCGTCTTTGAACCAATGAGCTGTTCTCAGATGAAACGAGAATCGACTGACTACGCCACCCCTTTAAACGGATTCCCAAAGTGATTGTTCAGTGGTCATATTACGCTCGATTCATCATGAGCCTGCAACTTGAAGAGATTTACTGCTGGGGAAAGTCCAGTGCTAGGTCCAGTGCCGTTTTTATCATCGAAATCCGAAGCCTAAAACGTTCAGAGCTATCGAAAATGAAAATCTAGGCAAACATTATGACAAACAGAAAGCTGCAGTAAACATAAACAACAACGGTGAAACGTCATTGAGTGTTTGCGTTAAAGTTACACTGTTAAAAAAATACTTCGTAGTTTTCCGCTTGACAGTTAATATCATTAATATTTATATTAAAAACTATAATAACTACCAATTTGAGCAATTTTTACAACAAATACTACTTCAGATCAAGCTGTACTTCCCCTAGCTTGAATCACAGTTCATTGCTTACAGGTGCGTAATAAGTTTTCATATCCTAAGCGTCTTCGTAGTATTATATTAACACTTAATGCAAATTGATCATGGACAAGCAGACATAATACTTCTCCCAAAATATTCATCGAAATAGCTTTAAACTGTAATTTTTTTTTTAATATTTATTTTTTTTATTTTTGAGTGTATTGTCCTTCAAAGAGTAAACGACTTCTTGAAGCTATTCTCTTTCGTATTTACTTATTTCTTCCATTCTCTTTTCGCCCTTGCATATAACACCATCAAATACTAATCTCAATTGAAGCGATTTGGATGGGGAGAGTGAAAATGTCCACTCCCTGTTGCTAACATTTCGTGGATAAAGAGCGGGCTCTTCTTCCCACTCATCGGAGCATCTTCCTGTTGGATGGCTCGTTTTCTGATCAAGTTGTTGGAAGGAGATTTGTAACTGAATCCTGGTGGATGTGGGTGTCTGTATAAAAAGAGATTTCCATTTAATTCCACTACCTTATTTGCTTATCCTTGACAGATACGCGTATTTCGTCTAGAATGTGCAAACTTCTTCAGTGTCTTGTATTAATACTCGACTGAAGAAAAACATCGCATTTTACCGAATATATATTAACGCAGGTACATTCACTTAGAGACTAGGTAAACTTAAATTTAATTTCCTAGCTTTCCGCTACTTACTCGTTGATGTGTCCTAGGTAGTAGCTTGAAAAGCCATGTGTGTCCATTGAAAGTTGAATTCCGTTTTTTGTTGATCTCGTGGCTCTCTGCAACATTCAGTTTCCATGGTGTAGATACGGTTCGTAAAATCGTGATGTCTTCCGTCGATAGTTGGTGGTCCTCTGTGAAGATATGTTCTGCATCTTTTGATTTGAATTCATGTTAGGCCTTTTTCCTCTTGCTTTTTGGCCTTATTAACCTCCGATATATGTTCTTTAAATCTAGTTGCTAAAGTTCTCTTGGTTTGTCCTACGTATACTTTGTTACAATGATTACAGCTTATTTTATATACACCTGCTTTACCTAAAACATTAACTGGGTCTTTAGTGGATCCTAACAATGATTTCAACTGGCTATGTCTACTGGTGAAAACTGAATCTAATCCGAATTGTTTTAACTGTGGTCTTAGCTTACAAGTAATATCAGGATCAAATGGAGGGTGAGGGTTGTAAAATAATCTCCTTTGTAGAATTCTCGCTTTTTTATCGATGATTGCCTGGATTGTGGTCTCCTTGTATCCGTTGAGTCTCGCTGTTTTGAAGATGTACTGTAATGCCTTAACCTTTCCTGTATCTCTGAGTGGAAGAGTCTGTGGTGGAAAGCAGCCATTTTCTGCTGGAACGAATAGTTGGAAGTATAGGGGATAACTCTTTCGGTGCTTGTTGGGTTCCTGTAAATTTCGTATTCAAGCGAGGAAGATGATGACGATTCCCCGATAACTAGAATATCGAGAAATGCGAGTTTCCCGTCTTTTTCAACCTCGTGAATGAATTTGATATCCTTGTGAATTCTGTTTTTCATTCATTCCTTTATTTAACGTCGGTCTCTGTTCCGCAATCTAGTGCCAATCACCGACGGACATCGATTGCCATCCATTGACGGCAATCGAATGTGCAGGAAGGCAGCTTCCACACCTGCGTAGGATATCGCACCCATTCAACACACATGGGCCGGGACCAACAGGTTTACTTCCCTTCCGAAGGAAGACGTGACCAGAAAAATCCCACCGACCTCGGCTGGGATTGAACCCAGACCCATTGGGGTGTTAGAAAGCAGTCACGCTTACCACTACACCACCGGCGCCGGCTGAATTCTGTTGATCTCATCTAAAATTTGTGGAAGGGCTTCCCGTTTAACTACGCTGAAAATATCGTCAACAATAGTCCTTTCTCCTTCAGAACTGTCTCCAAGTTGGCCATGAAAAGTTCACACAGGAAGGGGGATAGGGGGTTTCCCAATGGGGCTCCTTTCGTCTGTTTGTAGAAGTTATCTCGGAAAGAGAAGTAGTTCTCTTCCAGACAAAGGTGGTTCAGCTTAAAGTACGTCCAAACCTTGTTTCTCCATGCTGCATCATCTCGTTGTGTTAATAGCCAGTCCTCCAAATGGTTGATCGCTTCCTTGACGTGTACGCTGGGAAAAAGAGCTGTGACGTCAAAAGATATCACAATGTCGTCCTCGTTGATTGAAGATTGCAGTTGCTGGGCAAACTCCTGGGTGTTACTAACTGCTTTACTCTGGAACTGATTCGGCATACTCTGGAACTCTGTGACTAGCCACTTCACTAGTTTGTGGGTGGGGGAACCAACTGTCTCTCGCATTTCATTGCCCGGTTTGTGGACTTTGGGGAGACCTTTGATCCTGGGTAGAATGGGATTGGATTCCCGAAAACGGCCTGTTCCATCTCCTAATATTGATTTGCACTCCTTCAGTGCTTTCTTCACGCGTTTCACTATGTTCTGTAAGGGGTCTACTCGAAGCTGTCAATCCAGTCCGTTCTTAATCTTCGTTGTCATCTGATTGTCGTAATCGTCCTTGTCCATGATAACGACCGCGTTGCCCTTGTCTGCTTTCACATAGTATACTGCTTTACTATTCAGCTCCTTTACAGTCAGAATTTCCTTTTCGTTGGCGCGACTTTGTTCTTGTCCGTCCTTAATTATGTTCGATGTGATATCGCGTATCCTAGCTCCTTTTTGAGATACACAGTAAAAATATTTGAAAATTAAAGACGACTTAATTTGTAATGTATCGTAATAAATAGTAACGTAATGCTTAATCTAATACAACTTTCCATTTAAACAAACTTAAAAATCAATAATATTACTAATATCTTAAAAATATATCCACTATCATTTAATTTTACAGTTGCAATTTAAATTTCATTCTTACGACACATAACTTTACGCTACACAATAACTTTTCAGTTACATACGCTATAAATTTACATGCATTCAACGTAAAAATGCTGTGCTTGGCGCTACCTGAAAAGTATCGCGGCAGCCATTATCATTGGTGTGTGTTGAGCGTAAGTGTCGAAAAAAAAAATATGAAAAGTGAAAATGCAGTGTATTTTTTTTAATAAGCTGTGTGAGAACATTTTAAGCTTTTCGGAACATGTTCTGGTACAGCGGAAGATAAAATGCTTGGTCGAAAATTGTGAAGCAGTGTTTAAGTGTTTATAAACCTTTCCGAAAACATCTGAGACAGCGACATTCAGAAGCAACACACGCCCCTCTGCAGCAGTGTACACTTCCAACATGCACTTTCGAAGAGGCAAAGCGGAAAAAAATAACGAAATGTTCAATATCTATCATTGAAAAATCAGCGTCAATCCAAGTATGTTCTAAAAAATAATGATAAAAATAAATTTTAACAGCGGAAAAACAATGCAGCGTTTATTTTAATGATTGCGTTCTAAAAGAAACAACCCAAATGAGATTTTGGTACATAACCTCAATTATGGCCATAGAGTATTTCATACTGCTAATATTACATGAGATTTGAATTTTACAGCACGTATAAAATTACATTATTATGAAACGAAAGACGTGTAAATTTCAAACCACATGTAAAATTGCGTTACTAATCATGTAGTCTATTTGTTACATTCAATTTAACGGAAATTTACAGGTTTTGTTCGAACTGTGTATGTCAATAGTTCTTCCGTAAATGCGGTCGTCGACCGGTTGACAACCAACCCATCAATGGCGTGAACCCTCGGCGTCGTGGTGATGGTGGATGGGATCTCCTCAATGTGTTCGATGTGTCGTCCGTCTCCGTTGAGACTCGTGTCGTAGTCTGTTTAGCTTCCTATCGTGCAGCTTCCGTTTCCTAGCCGATTCGCACTCCTCTGCTACCTTTGCTTTAGACAGAAACTCCTGGAATTTAATTGGACACTCCACTTGACCAATTTGAGATGTAGAGAATAACATTCCAAAAATTTCATGTCCAGTTTGCTATATGCTTCTTCAGAAATGCTACGTCCTTACGAGGCAATGCGATGGTTTCCTTCAATCCGATGAATTTATTTGGCTCCGACGGCTTGGTTGCCATGATGAATCCTAATGAATGCGGGCATCTTAGTGGATTTTTAGCTGTCCCAAAGAGATGAATAGGCGAATGGCCGATCATCAATCCATCTATTCATTTTTAGGCCCTTCATACCATGGACCCAAAGGGTAAGGACCTCCTTCACACGATTTTTTTTTTGGTTCACCTAAGCTGTTTTTTTTTGTGTACCTGGTGCACCCGGTACTAGAGCAAAAGACAGCAATTTGTACCAGAACAGGTGTCAAAAGTGACACAGACAGCACAACTGCCAGCAAAAAAAAAGCACGGTACCCGCTGCCGTGGCAGTCAGATTGAGATGTGTCATATCCCTTAGCACGTTTCTTTTTGTTTCGCCATTTTGAGATTTGAACTCGTGACTTTGGCGTGAGAGGCATGGATGCTAACAAAAAAAAAGAGCGGAACTAGTTAAAATAGTTAATTATCTAATCTAATAGTTCATTAGCTCCAGGGCCCTTGAACATCATATATTTGGATTGTCCCCAGGAGGATTGTCCGCAAGAGGATTGTTCGAAGAACGATTGTACCCAGGAAGATTGTTCGAATAAGGATTGTCCGCAGGAAGGTTGTTCAAAGAAGGATTGTCCACAGGAAGTTTGCTCGGGAGAAGGTTGTTCGAAGGATTGTTCGGAGGAGGATTGTCCGCAAGAAGAAGGTTCGGGAGGAGATTGTACGAAGGAGAATTGTCCGCAGTAAGATTGTTCGAAGGAGGATTATCAGCAGGATTGTCCGCAGGAATATTGTCCGCTACCAACGAGTCGAGGAGAAAGATTATCCAGAGGAAGAGGATTGTCCGCGGGAGGATTGTTCGAAAGAGGATTGTTCGAAGAAGGATTGTCCGCAGGAAGATTGTTCAGAAGAAGATTGTCCACAGGACGATTGTCCGCAGGAAGATAGTTTGGAAGAGGATTGTCCGTAGGAGGATTGTCCACAGGAAGATTGTTCGAAAGAGGGTTGTTCGCAGAAGGATTGTTCGAAAGAGGATTGTCCGCACGAAGATTATTTGGAGGAAGAGAATTGTCCGCAGCAGTGATGGAAAAGTTAATCAAAGTTCCCTATGACTCGCAAACTTTTCCCTTGGTGAACTTCGTGAAATATCGCGAAATTTTCCAACACTGAGCGGAATTGAATGAATTTTCTTCATAGACAGAAGGATCAACAGGGGTATTCAGGATATACTGAAAAATAGACAAAAAATCGAATAAGGATGTCTGGAGAAAAAAAGTTCTTACTAATGTTCTGGATATATAAGCAGAATTTTATGGATAAATTTGATGGGGATACAGGATGCATCCGAATGTATCGTTCCCCCTGGAACATATAAAGAGCTTCAGAGTTCCGGATAATCTTCTTCCTCTACGTACTCCTTGACTCGTCGGTAGCAGACAATTCTCCTTTAAGCAATCCTCATGCGGACAATCCTCCTTTGAACAATCTTCCCGCGGACAATCATCTGACTGGCGGGATCTGGTCCATTCGGTCCTCGCTACACAAGGATCGTACCTGGGTCCGCCTTGCATGATTTCTAGTTGGACCCCCAACAATTAAGTGATAAAACTGATTCCATTTTGATCAACATCAACAACGACATTAATCCTAGCTCTGAAGTTCAGGTTAGGAAAAAAGTTAGGTTAAAACAAAACGTCAGCTATTGTTGGTAAACAAACCGACAGCATTGTTGACACCATTCCCCCATGCACTCAAAAATATAACTACCCACAAATCTAAAAAACCTACTACCAACAATCAATACGAAACTAACGATTTTAAATTGGCTCACTACTTGACTAGCCTATTGGTCCCAAGCAAACGATTAACGTACCCCATTCTAGTCGAAATTGTAGTACTACGCAATGTTTGTTTTGATTCGTTATGAAAGTTTGACAGATAAAATGAGGGGTTATTGGTTTTTCCTATGTTTCGAGGGGTGCATCGATTAGCTTGGGACCGAAGAGAGTACCAGAGCTGAGCCAAAAAGTTGAGCACGTTATTTCGGGACCTTCTAGTCTTAGAGTTACCGCTATGCTACTAATGCGTGCACTTCCATGCTATTACCGAGAACCATGATTTTTCGATAAATTCCTTCCACTCTATTGGTCCTGACCTTTGGGTCCATGCTTCATACAGCGATTTGCTGATGTCAATCAGAGGTTATTAAGCTTGATCAAGTTCAATAGTGAGGAGAACCCACAGCTATCGGACTAGTTTCCGTGCTACAATGAGTGTAGACCACTATCATCATCATCATCATCACCAAATTGTGACTAAAATTTCACAAATTTAATGCGATTAATTTTCCCGGAAAAATTTGGATTTAATTTTCAGATTTTTGCAGACATCAGGTACATTGAAAATTCATAACTCGTGCACCAAGCATTGAAGAAAGAACGGTATGTGGTAAAATGATAAGGACATTTTTCAGCAATCCATAAAAAATATAATCTTTTAAAAATGTTCACAGTGATGAAAAATCTCAAGGAAATCTGAATAAAACATTACTCAGTGGACCGGAAACCGTATTTAGCAGAAATAATCTTTAACTACTAGGTGGGGTGAAAAGATGGTTTTTCCTTTTTCGAGGTAGTCAACGAAGAGTATGCCATGACAATCCCAGAAAACCGACGCTATAACCTTTCCGACCCATCTAGCATAGCTCAGCCGCTTCGGAGCGCTCGTGCCGGCTTCAGTGCATTGCCGGGCACTCATTCTGTTCTCTGGAGTGTAATAGTGGATGCAGATTTCATCCACAGTTACCAATCGACGTAAAAAGTTCGCCCGATTCCGCAGCAGCAAGTCCGAACAATCTTTCGAAGTGCTCTCGCGTTCATGTTTTTGGTCAGGAGTGAGCTTGCGCGGCACCCAGCCGCAGGATAACTTTTTCATACGCAGAATCTCGCCCAAAATATGGCTTGTGCGCTCAGTACTAATCTTTGTGGTATCTGTTAGGTCGCGCATCTGCATTTTCCGGTCAGCCAACACCATTTCATGTAATTTTTTGACATTGTCCTCTGTAACCGCATCGGAGGGCATGCCGCTGCGCACTTGATCGGTAGTGGAGTTGCGGCCATCACGAAACTCTCGAAACCAATATTTGACGGTGAAATCTGACGGATCATTAGCATAATAGAGTTAGGTGGGGCAAAAATTCGACCTTAGTGGCCTTTTATTTTTTTAAATATGTTATTAACAAAATTATAACAAGGAAAGTATGCTGCTTTATTCAGCAACTATTAATCTCCCTGCTGAGAAAATACAGGCTCATTCAAGTAACCATTTCGGTGTTAAAAATATTATTTCATAAAAGCCCTCGAAACGAACTTTTGCACCACCAATGGGGCAAAAGTTCGACCTTTCAAATTACATCAGTTATGCATATAGTCGCATGGTACAATTTTAACTTTTCCCAATCTTAACTCTCTTCTTAGTAGGCTGTGCTTCCTTGCCGGCGCCGGTGGTGTAGTGGTAAGTGTGACTGCTTTCTAACACCCCAATGGGTCTGGGTTCAATCCCAGCCGAGGTCGGTGGGATTTTTCTGAGGCTTAAAAATCTCTGGTCACGTCTTTCTTCGGAAGGGAAGTAAAGCCGTTGGTTCCGGCCCATATGTGTGTTTGAATGGGTGCGATATCCTACGCAGGTGTGGAAGCTGCCTTCCTGCACATTCGATTGCCGTCAATGGATGGCAATCGATGTCCGTCGCTGATTGGCACTAGATTGCGGAACAGAGACCGACGTTAAATAAAGGAATGAAGAGGCTGTGCTTCCTTGAAAAGTTTCTTGCGTTTACTGGATGTGCTTGACAGTTTCTGTGCTTGCTCCTTAGCCTTCAGTTCAATTTTTTCCTTGAATGGTGTACTGGTAATAGCTTCGGATCGTTGACCTCTCTTCCGTCTTTGTTGTGGCTCCACTCGTTTCGTCAGGGGCCTAATTTCAGCAAAGGAAACCGGATTGGACGACTTGGTGCACATTGGTATGATCGACGTTGAGCAATTCTCTGAGCACACTGTCTCTAGAGATTCCAGGACGTTTCGAAGGGAAATCAGGAGCGGCTTCAATCTCTCACTGCGCTCAGCATGTTTGTTGGAAGCACAGGAGGATGTCAAATCGGTTTTGGTGGATTTTGAATTGGGCATTGAAGAAGGAAATGATATCTGCTGATGTGTCACGTTCGATTGAATGCTTAACGGCTGATTATCGATTTTCGAAGCGGTATTTCGTTTTACAGATCTCTTCTCATAATTTGAGGTAATGTTATCGGAAGATTCCACGAGTGCTGCCAGCGGCGAGGGAAGCTCCGTTGCATCTGTACAGACGGAGTTTGTGGCTTCCGACTCAACGTTTTCTTTCGATTGCTCAATATTGGTCACTTTACTTGCGGCAAAATCTTGGTCTGTAAACACTTGATAGGTACAATGCCACATATCCTGAAAGCGTTGACGGCTTTTTCAATTGTTGCACATCTGCAGTAAGCCATCCCAAACAGTTCAGCCACTTGATATTGGGTAATGACCCTTCCAGGATGAGACACAAGCCAATGATTACAAGCTTCAGCATATTTGGTCTTGAGGGCCTGAAAGAAACAACAATCCAACGGTTGGACTTTATGGCTACGGTGTGGTGGGATATGTGGCAACTTAATCCCATTTTCTCGACAGTAGAGAACTGTTTCCAACGATTGATGCGTGCTGTGATTGTCCAAAATGAACAAGACCGGGTTCTCCTTCGTTGCGTTGGTTTGTTTCTGAAAATGCTGTGTCCATTGGAAGAAAAGATCCGAGTTTATGTATCCTGAATCAGAGACGAAGATTTCCGTTCCTGGAGGTGACCCGTTCAGTAGCTCCGGCTTTTGGCGCTTTCTCTTGAAGATCAGGACCGGTGGCAAGTTATTCCCAACAGCACTCATCGCGCATACCGCTGTGATCAGCTCTCCTCTCTCAGCCGAGCTTATTTTCCCAACCGCTTTCTTTCCGGATGTAGATACGACTTTCGGGACATTGTTGGGCACTGTGGACATTCCTGTTTCAGCCATATTGTAGATCCAATCTGGTATAAAGCAATTGTTCAAACTTACTCCTACGTTGTGTCTCACTTTTCTAATTGTGGCCACAGCACGGCCCAGTGTGCGCACAGAGAAGAAAGTGCATACGATGCACTTCAGAATAGCAGAGGAGTGTTCACTCGGCTGTCGACAAAAGCAGGCCACTCTCGATGTGTGCTACGCGATCGTCTGTTTTCTCGGCAGCAACCATTGTGTGGTCCTCCTCATTGTTCTTCAGCAGCAGTTCTTTCGGTCGATGCGTCGTCGACTTTGGAAAGCAACCGTTTCGTGATGAGTGTGTGAGTGCTGACCACGTTTTGCGTCCATTGCTGCAATGGACGCGCTCTGACCCTCGTTGGCGTACAACAATTTGCCATACAATGAAACCACTGGAAGCGGCTCCAGTTCTGATGGAAGAGGCTTTTTGGATAGCGGAAGATAAAGTGTTTATTGTGTTGTACCTTTTGACTATAGTTTTAAGATGTATTGTATAGTGACCAAGAATCCTCGGCTCTGTAAAGTTAATTCGGTTGAGCCTTATCAAATAAATTAATTAACAAAAAAAAAAGAATAGCAGAGATGCCAGTACTCCGAATGTCACTGACAAGACGACCAGAGCGATACACACACTTGCAGTTTTTGGATTGCACAAAATTGAACAAACAAGAGTTCTTCCACACGTTTTACTTCACCAGAAAAATCTTTTATTCAATTTAGTTTAGGTTTATTCACTTCGAGCTACTGAAATTACTGATCTAAATAAATGATGATGGGAGGAAATGATGATGATGACGAAAAAACCCGAACACAAGTAACCGAAGACATAAGGTTGCCAGTATAACTAAATAATTTCGCCTGAACGGGCGAAAATGCGGTGCTGTATGGGCTCGCTACCAAAAACTTCACATTATGTTTCATCAGCAATACTTTGTTGTCACATCGCTTAGATTGTCGAAAAATTTGTTCATCTGCACCCGGTTGAAACCCATCATCCTAGCAAGACTGGTTTGTTGGGGAGTTTGCAGCGACAAGCTGTGTCTACGCATGAAAGAAAGCGTCCATTCTTTACCAGCTATCTTGAATTCCGGATGAAATCCATGTGCGACCTTGTTTGCCTCTGCGTACTGAAAAACTGCTCTTCGAAGATCCATCAGCGATAATCCGTAGAAGGAGTCATCGAGATTCTTGCAATGTCCCGCTAGTTCTTTTTCTTGCTCTTCGGTAAAGACTGATCTAAAGCGACCAAGTTTTTGCGCACCGTAGCCCTAAAAAGGAAACACAGCACTACGATTTGCCGTTAACAACTTAGATAAATTTACCTTCTTCAGTCTTTGGCACAATGCAGTTTCCGTAATTCCGAAACATTGGCAATAGCGCATTTGGATTCGCCATTAGCAAGCCTTTGCTGGGCGATTTCCAGCATATCGGAAGAGCACACCTTCCGCTCCAATTTTCGTTTGTAAGTCCTGTAGAATACAAATGCATAATTATTCTGACTCGAACTTTTGCCCCACTACGCATTCTTGAAGTTTACACCAAATCGTTCAGAGTTATGAAAATATTTTGAAATTTGTATCACAACATCTTTTAGTTATTGGTACTGCTTAATCAAGGCACAATTACACTTTTCCAAAAGCCGCACGTTTGCTATAAACAAATATATTACATTTTTCTTGAGAAAAAACAATGCTATCTCATTATTCCGACCACACGCAATCTAAACAAGTAATGTTTACATCTGAAGGGAGGCTGTGTTGCCAATTTCACGGTAGGCAGTGTTGAAAAACCTACAAAACGAACTTTTGCCCCACCTTACTCTATTTATCCAACTTTTCTTTTGTTTCCTACGCCGTTTTGCCTCTCAAAAAATAATGTTTTATGAGAGAACGAAAATCGTTTTTATCCATACTCAACATGATGCCAAACACGTCAACAGCAATCAGCTGTCGATGCAAAACTAAAGACAGTATCGCACTGAAATGTGGCATGTCTGCCTAAATATGAACGGACTACAAGGCACCATAACCTTTTTTGTAGTAGCAGCGCATTCTGGCGGTCAAGTAGGTTACTTTTCACCCCACCTAGTATTCGGTTCGTATTACAAAGTGAACGATTTACATAGTTGAAGATGTTTAACGTCAAATATCAGACTTAAAGTCATTTTTATACGATAGATGAGGAAATGAAAGTATAGAGTCGATAGTTTCTGTAGGATACCTGAACCGGTTGATAGCTCGGTGGATGGGTTGGGATGTTCGATGAGGTGTATGGTGATTCTTCCGTAATTGACTCAGCACAGCAAACACTCTTTTTACATTTAACACAACTCTTAACTAAACAGGACTCTACCAATTTACATTTATTTACATTTCTTCTTAACACTAATTTGGTCACGCAGGACCGTCTTCGACCTTGTATTACTTAACACTAATTTTGATCTGCCACTACTCCTAAAACAAAACCTGAACCAAACAATCTGTGGTGAATTTATACATATAAACAAATACATCTTCACCGAAATTCTCTCGCGCTCACCAGCTATCGGCTACCGATCCATCGGTTGCATCGATGACGTCAATGCAAGTGCCATCGAAAGGGAAAGTGATCTCCCTTGTTCATCTGGCTGACCGTCGACCGATTGGCAAAACAAAGGACATCCAAAAAATCCCTGGATCAGATCAAAGATGAACTGGCAAAATTACTTGGAGTTGTGCCACTCCAAGTAATCAAAATGAAAATGAAATCCCGTCCTGGCGATTCGCGCAACGGGATTTCTAATGATTTTTATTTAGTTCACTTCAAGTCTAGTGAACTAAACAACCTTAAGGCCTTAGAAAAAGCTAGCCTTATGCTCCATGTCCGAGTGAAGTGGGAACACTTCAGGAAGACTGGAGGAAATTTCCAAAACCTCACTCAGTGCCGTAAGTGCCAGGGATGGGGTCACGGAACTAAAAATTGCTACATGCCAGCTAAATGCATGAATTGTGGTGATTCCTCTCACGCAAAGGACGACTGTCCTGTGAAGGAAGATCCTAAGAAATTTAAATGTTCAAATTGTGGTGAAAACCACAAATCCAATTTTTGGGAATGTAAGACTCGCAAAGCGATCCTACAATCTCGTTCTAACCGTCAGGTAGGAAACGCTCCACGTTTCCGACCAGGTACAAATTCCTCTGCTGTTAACAACGGTCAGCGAGGAACAAATTCTACATTCGTACCCGTAGGTACAAATATCACCTCTGCTTCAAATGTTTCATCTGTACCTACTCCCTTCGCTGCTAACAATGTTCAGCGAGTTAATGGAGCTACCTATGCTGCTATTGCAGCGGGTAGAAATCAAAATACTAACCAAAGTAATTCTAACGGAAATTTTGACTTAGGAAGCATTACTGCCCCTAAAATGGGATTTTTACAGAAATCATTAATTGACATGATTTCTGATATGCTTAAATCTAACTCCATGTTTGATGCTATTCAAACTGGGGTAAAATGTGCAAATAATATTGTCATGACTTTAAAATTCAGTAATGGATTTTAAAGCATTAAATATTTTAAATTGGAATGCTCGATTTCTTAAAGATAATGAAGACGAGCTATTTAACTTTTTGAGAGTTCATAACGTGCATATTGCATAACTGAAACGTTCCTTAAACCTGACCATAAGGTTAAGAAGGACTCAAATTATTTAATTTATAGAAATGATCGTCTTGATGGACCCTGTGGTGGCGTTGCCATCATTATTCATAGACGAATCAAACATAAAATTCTTTCTTCATTTGAAACCAAAGTTTTTGAAACTTTGGGAGTTTCTGTTGAAACAAAATTTGGACAACTTACGTTTATAGCTGCCTATTTGCCATTCCAATGCGTAGGCCAGCAAAAGAATTTTCTCAAGGGTGACCTCCAGAAACTTACCCGTCATAGGTCTAAATTCTTCATTATTGGTGATTTTAATGCAAAACACCGCTCATGGAATAATGCTCAAAGCAATTCCAATGGTAATATTCTGTTTGATGATTGTTCTGCAGGTTATTACACTATTCAATATCCAAACAGCCCAACATGCTTTTCTTCTGCAAGAAATCCCTCCACTATTGATTTGGTCTTAACTGATTCATGTCAACTTTGTAGCCAATTGGTTACCCATGCTGACTTCGGTTCTGATCACATTCCAGTAACTTTTGAAATATCCCAAGAAATAATTTGTAATCCCAACAGCTCTACTTTCAATTACCATAGAGCTGATTGGGAGCAGTATCGAACATTTATGGAATATAACTTCGATCCAAACATTCCTTTGCAAACCAAAGATGAAATTAATTATGCTCTTGAATCTCTGACTACTTCTATAGTTGCAGCAAGAGCTGCCTCAGTACCAAAATGCGAGGTTAAATTCGATTCAATTATAATAGACGATGATCTTCAGCTCTTGATCCGTCTTAAAAATGTCCGTAGGAGACAATTTCAAAGAACACGCGATCCTGCCATGAAAGTTATCTGGCGGGATTTGCAAAAACAAATTAAAAAGCGATTCTCTGCCCTGAGGAACAAAACTTTTGAAAATAATGTTTCTAAATTAGACCCGAGTTCCAAACCCTTTTGGAAACTCACAAAAATTTTGAAAAAACCTCAAAAGCCAATTCCAGCGCTTAAAGAAGGTGGTAAAATTTTGATCACAAATTTGGAAAAAGCTCAGAAACTTGCTAAGCAATTCGAGAGTTCCCATAATTTCAGTTTGGGTCTTACTAGTCCTATTGAGAATCAGGTTGCTCGGGATTTTCGGAATATTTTCTCTCGGGAAAATATTTTTGATGATTCCTGGGGGACTGATTTGGACGAAGTAAGGTCTATAACTAAAAAATTTCAAAATATGAAAGCTCCAGGTGATGATGGAATTTTCTATATCCTCATCAAAAAACTCCCAGAGAGTACCTTGTCTTTCTTGGTAAAATTATTTAACAGATGTTTCCATTTGGCATACTTTCCTGATAAATGGAAAAATGCAAAAGTTGTTCCAATTTTGAAGCCGGATAAAAATCCAGCTGAAGCTTCTAGCTACCGCCCAATAAGTTTGCTTTCTTCAATAAGTAAACTTTTTGAAAAGATAATTTTGAATAGAATGATGCTTCACATCAACACGAACTCAATTTTTGCAGATGAGCAGTTTGGATTTCGCCATGGGCATTCAACTACTCATCAACTCTTAAGAGTTACCAATTTAATTCGTTCAAACAAATCTGAAGGCCACTCAACTGGAGTTGCTCTTCTAGACATAGAAAAAGCATTCGACAGTGTTTGGCATGAAGGTTTGATTGCTAAATTGAAAAAGTTTAATTTTTATATTGTGAAATTAGTTCAAAATTATTTAACTGACAGAACTCTGCAGGTAATTTATTAAAATTCCAAATCTAATCGACTACCTGTTAGAGCAGGAGTTCCTCAGGGTAGCATTCTTGGGCCTATATTGTATAACATTTTCACTTCGGACCTCCCTGATTTGCCTCAGGGTTGCCACAAATCATTGTTCGCTGATGACACAGGCATTTCCGTTAAAGGAAGAAGTCTTCGTGTTATTTGCAGCAGACTGCAGAAAAGTTTAGATATTTTCTCTTCTTATTTACAAAAATGGAAGATTTCTCCCAACGCTTCCAAAACTCAACTTATAATATTTCCACATAAGCCTAGAGCTTCCTTTTTGAAACCTAGTAGTAGTCACATAGTCACTATGAACGGAGTTCCAATTTCCTGGTCAAACCAAGTGAAATATCTTGGATTAATACTTGACCAAAAATTAACTTTTAAAGATCACATTGAGGGCATTCAAGCTAAATGTAACAAATATATTAAATGTTTGTATCCTCTTATAAACAGAAAATCCAAACTTTGCCTGACGAATAAACTTCTAATATTTAAACAAGTTTTTAGACCGGCCATGCTTTACGCTGTGCCAATATGGTCTTGTTGTTGCACTACCAGGAAAAAAGCACTTCAAAGGATTCAGAACAAAATTCTGAAGATGATTTTGAAGTTGCCTCCCTGGTACAGTACTACCGAAGTACATAGAATTTCGAATGTTGAGACTTTAGCACAAATGTCCAACAAAATAATTAATAATTTCCGGCAAAAATCGTTACAATCCTCAATTGCAACGATTAATTCCCTTTATACTTAGATAAGATTTAGTTTTAGTTATTTAGTTTTAAGCTATCAATTGTTATACTGACATGCAGGTTTAAAAAACCTGTTTAAAATACTGAATTGCCAAGACAGGAACAATGTAAAAACACTTAGATATATATCATAACAATTAAGGCTGGTAAGTTACTGTAGTAACTGGAGCACCTAGGTTAAAAATGAAATGTAATTTATTTTGAATTTGGAACAAATAAAGAGTTAAAAAAAAAAATAAATAAAAAAAAAAAAAAAAAAAAAAGGACATCCAAAACAACAGTCTGCCGTACTGCTGGTCGGTTGAGATGGTGTGTTTTAGGGTGGTCCTCACAGACAGTTTCGTTAGAGTACAGCAGTGAGAAAATTGTATTTAGAGAGCAGAAAGCGTGCTTGCTATTTTTGGTAAAGGAGATTATCAACCCGATTCATGCCTTCCCCAAAATTGCCGACCTTCTGAGCATCGGTGGTTCGCAAAAAAGAGATCCTAACTAACCCTAATGTGTTAGAGCTAATCGCAATAATTATATTGAGCGAGTGCGCAATTCCAACAGAAGCTTGAAAACATCCCAAATATTATTCACGGATCGAAAGCTAAGACCTCAAAACTCCAATCGATTCCAAATGCCCTCCCACAAGCCCATCCATCGTACCGCGTTGACAGATGCTACGATCGAATGGATTCCTCCCCCACAACTGTCCGCCCATCATAAAGCCATGGCTGTCGTGCGTGATTCATTATATTCAAACGACATAATTAGAGAGTGAAAGCTCGCATAAATCTCCGCGCTGTTAATTTCTTTCAGAAGCGGGAAAACTGACGACCATACAGCATGGAGCAACTACAGCTCGCTAAAATAATCTCGTTCAAAGTTTCTCGAATAAAGCGACGGAACGAGCAGGATGGTCGTCACAATTTTCTCAAAAAAAAAAAAGAAAGACGCTTGGGTTGGCGATCTGCTGGAAGATCTGGCTAAAGCAATGGACCGCTAATGGCGCATGACGTCGTAAATTTGAATTAATTGCCAAACGAGTGCCGCCACGCGACCTGGTGTCCCGTTTCGGGTTCGGGCCGGTATGAGAGGGATGGGGGTTGAGTAGCATAGTCGACAGCTATGACGGTCTGTAGTTGCCTTCATAATTACGCTTGGATTTCTCATGCCACTCAATCCAGAGAAAGGGGAAATTGGCGGGATGATGCAGGCGGTGGAAGATGTTTATATTTTTAATACTCAGCTAAATGATAAAAGCAAGCTGTAAGAGATCTTTTGCGAGTCTTAGATAAGAGGGATGGGGGGGGTTAGTGGCCAGGATCAGAGTAAGGTTGAATGTCAACCTTGATTTTAATCAGGGATTGCGAGCGTCATAACGAGGAGATACCGATGAAAATATGTTTTCAAGAAATATTTTATAGAAACAGGAACAGGACGCGTCTCTCCAAATCGAAATTCAAGATGCCAGAAAAATCTTAATTATGTCATGGCATGGTAAGTATAGAAAGAAATTTCTACATTAAATGAAATTAACGGTCTTACATTCGGTACCGACTTCCGCCACGGTACAATCTGGAACGACTGAAGCTGTCCGAAATCGCATCTGATTACGCGCAATGCCTCGACACAGCTTGCCGGATGAAGGAGAGCTCACCGAAGCCCCTCTTGAGGACTGCTGGAACAACTTTAAAGCAGCCATTAACGGCGCTGCTGAAGGTGCCATTGGGTTTGTGGGGCGGAATCTGTGGAACGATTGGTTCACCGAGGAGTGTCAGACGGTTTTGGACGAGAAGAATGCAGCGCGGGCGAGGATGCTGCACCAAGGAACCCGTCAAAATGTGAAGCGATATACGGTTAAACAGCATCAGTGTCCATAAATAGCTCAGATTTGCCACCACGGTGACGATGGTAAACAAACAACTACCATTCGGGAAATTTTACCCATTTCAGGAGCAACGATGGCAGTGGTGATGTGAGTAAGGTTTTTTTTTTCCACTGGCCAATGTTCTCAGCATTCAGTTCTGTAAAGTATTTAAAGCTTCTGTCCTTTTCACCCAACTGCAACAATGCAACTGAAGTCGTTAGGTTTTGTTTACCAAAGGAACGAAGGAAAAGGGTTACCTTTATGAAACTTCATTCATTTTGGAAGCTATAAATTTTGCAACCTTATTAAATACCTGTCGACATTTCAACTTTTACACACTCACACACCGACCAGAAGTTCAAATCTAATTTCCGTTTAATTTTCTCGTTCTACTACACCTCTGCAACTCTGCAACATTCGCTCGGAAAAAATAACCCATACCACCCATCCACACTCAGCAGATGTGCAATTTTGGCCACTCAGTTAGAGTGAAAACCTAGCAAAATGGGAAAGAAGGTGCAATTTCGCCTTGCCACCCCGTGGAGCAGCTGTTCAATTTTGCTCAAGTTGCTGGCAGGAAAAACTGCAGAAAATTCTTTGAGCAAACTGTGCGCTTTTTTTTACTCATCATTTTCCGAGCTAACACTTTGCACTTAAGGAAGGAGGTGAAATACATAATTGCATTGCCTAGTGCGCAGGGAATGCTGCATGCAAGAAGTAAATTTTGCTCGTGTAATTAAAATGTGTTCTGTAATAGTTTGCGCTGTGGTTGCCATCGCTCATGGATTGAAGCAGCGGTTCTCAAGCTTTTTTCGTTTGCGACCTACTTCGTACAAAATCATAAGCTATAACATCTAAAAATGAACATCAGCATGATTGACCGCCCGAGGATGCTACTCCGCTATTGCCAGTTCAAACTTTATGATTGTCTGAATCCCAAAAACAAAACAAAAATCCAAAATAACAAGAGCAACATAGCAGCACTTGTGGTGCCGTGGGAAGCGTCATTGCATCTCACCCCAAAGAGCCTGGGTTCAATCCCAGTCAACGCCACCGGGATTTTTTTAAGCATAACACCTCTGATCACGACTTCCTTCGACTGATGGCACTGATGAAGTCTGCAAGTTGATTTGGCAACTTTTAGCGATTTTGCCAACTTTGCGTGCGAGTAGCTCGGATTTTCGCGATGCGCGAGCAAAATTTTGATACGCTGCTCTTCTTGCTTGAACGGCATTTTGACAACTGAAGAGTGAATTCCAAAATCAAAATAGGAGCAACATTCTACACACACACACCTTCAAAATGAGGGGTGTTCAGGTTTTTTAAATGCAAAATTGAAAGAAATACGTCAAGTTGATATTGACCAAATTTTGACCGTATCACCCTTTAGTAGACGAAATACGCGTATCTGTCAAAAGATAAGCAATTATAACGGAATTTAAAGGAAATAATCCAACCCACTCAAAGCTCTTCAAAAAGGGATTCCGTTAAGAGGTTCGACAAATTTAAAGGATTGATCAAAATATGTCCAAAATTACCAAAATGGCCCAAAACACAAAAATAACCACCGATGGGTCGTGACCCATAGATTGAGAATCGCTGGTTTGCTGGTGATCGTTTTGAGTATTTTACTTTTTAAAATTAGAGCAACATTAGAAATTGACTTTCACAATTGATACTGATCAACGGGGAATTAATTTGATATTCTGTTGAATAACATATTTTGCAACTCAGTGCAGTTTCGAACCCCTTCGGATACGGTTGTGTTTAAAGTTTGCTCTCTGTTTTGTGCGTGCTTTTGCTGTCATAGTTTTCGGCTGCATTTACCAGATCAGTGCTGGCACTCTGCCTCTCGGACGGTTATACGTGTGTGATTGGTGGTTTTTTCGCTTTCGGAGAAGTTTTAGAATCGAGAATGAAAACATGATTCATCATGTTTGCAAGCATCAGAAGATTTTGCGCTATCTGCGTTGTTTGATTTCTCCCGTACCAGAAATTTGTGGCATCACGAGTGATAATTTTAATTTCAGTTTATTTTCGCGGTGATGATGTTGGTTCGCTAGCAACAATTTTTGTTTTCAATCGAAAGGGGAAAGTGCTGATATTGTGTCCGTCGCGAGTTTTGGTGGCTGACGTTGCCGTGAATCAGCAAGTTTACGGCTTGCAAAAGTGCTCGTCTGCTGGTCTCTCGCAAGCAGCGTTGCCAGTATTCTAGATTTATTCAGATGCACAGACAGACCACGTATATTTCCAGATTTTTTAAATATGTTTCAGATTTTCCCAGATTTTTTAAACATAGGAGCAGGAGGGGCATAGTGAACAGGTGGGGCATCGTGAGCATTCCGCACTTTGGCTCTGGATCTCCAGCTGAATGAAACAAATCAACTGGTAGTAGGTTCAATATCATTATGATATTGATCCTAACACCAACCAATTTGTTCCGAACGGCCGGAAGACCAAGCTGGGGCATGGGATGCTCACTATGCCCCTCTTACCCCTTTTGCTTAAAAAATATCACTGCAATTAATTTACCCTCTAATCAAAAAATAAACAGCCAAACTTGCTGCTTCAATTATTAAAGACCATCAACGTTAGACATTATTGGAATTTAAAGGTAATTCAGAAAATAGTTCACAGTGAAGTGTGAGGCGAATTCCTTGTGAAATCAAAAGAGAATTTCAAGCAAATTCTGAGTAGAGTTACATCCATTTTGGTGGGCTTCAGGGTTATGCGGCGTCACCCATCATTCATTGTGAGTGCCACGAAGTGAGGGTTCCATTCCCGCTCCAGCCGGTGCAAATTTTAGGAACCAGAAAATTTCCCTACTGGTCTAATGGGTGTGGTGTGTTGTCTAGTGTTGAATATTCAGTCTGTGCAACCTATGGTTGAAGGCGGCATCAATTTTCTTGTCAACTGTGATGACAATTGCATGGAAATTTTTGTCAATAAAGGAAATACAATCCGGAAGAGAAATCATAGAAAATTCTTATGATGAAACTTAACGAGTATGCTGATACAAATCGTGGGAATAATTTCAATGTAAATCTGTCCAATGTTTCTATGGAGATTAATTTTAATAAAATTTTAAGCGCAATTTCGGGAGACTTTCAAAACCAGTTTGGCAAAGTATTTGAGTACTTGGGTAACACTGAAAAAAATTTCAAAACAATTCTAACATTACCTATAAAGCAGTTGAAAGGGAATTATCGGATAAGTCTGAGAAGAGTGTGACGGTCATTCTGAAGAGCGTACCAAGGAAATTGTTAAGAATATTTTAAGAATCCTATGAAGAGTTCTAAGTAAATTCAGACTTAAAAAAAAATAATGATCTGGGACGCAGGAAAAATATAAATTCCGGAATTTAGAATCATTGCAAGATCCTGAGACTTCAAAACTAAAGCTATCAGACTTAAATTTTAGTAATATAATTGAATAATTATTTGGCATAATGTTCATGAGAATAGTGGAGTTACCCGTAATTAAGATAAACTGTGTGTTAGTTCCACGATGTTAACCTTTATTCCCAATTCAGCCCGCTGAATTTGGCTTCAAAATAAAATTGCCTACTGGTCTGCTGGGTGTTGTGTGTTGTATGATGTCAAGACCAGCAGGTCCCGAAGAAACATGTTCAACTTTCTGGCTCTGCTCTGGTACTATCTTCGGTCCCAAGATAATCGATGCACCCCTCGAAACATAGGAAAATCCACGAACCCCTCATTTTATCTGTCAAACTTTCATAGCGAATCAAAACAAACATTTGCTTGGGACCAATAGTCTAGTCAAGTAGTGAGCCAATTTAGGATCGTTAGTTTCGTACTGATTGTTGGTTGCACCATGACGAAATGGCAGCGTATTCGTGATTTGTCCCAAGCGCAAATGTCGCAAAAATACATTTCAATCGCCGTGGGAGTGTCCCGGTGGACCGTCAAAAGGGTTTTAGACTGAGAAAAGAAAAGACAACTATCCGCGAAGGTGGCCACAGGTCGTCCGAGGTCAGCTCGGGTTCCGAGGGTTACCGCTGCTATCAAAAGGAAGATTCGGATGAATCCAGTGCGTTCAATAAGGAAAATGGCAAAGGAACACGGGATCAGTTACTTTACGGAACGGAAGATCGTAAAGGAAGATTGCGGGGTGAAGTCGAGGGCACGGAAAAAAAACTCACATGATTACCAACCGCATCCGGGAGCTACGAGTCGAACGATGCAAGAAAATCTTGAACTTCCTTAAGCGAAAAAATCCGGTAATCCTGTTCACCGACGAGAGCATGTTTACCATCGATCCCGTAGCAAATTTCAGAACCGACCGGTATATTAGTTCTCTTCCGGTAAAAGACGCGGCCGACGAGCATAACAACGTGTATCTGACCAAGCATCCTGCTCGCGTTATGGTGTTTGGATTGATGGCTTCCGATGGCAAAAAAAAATTGACCCGGTGTTGATTCCAAAAGGCGACAAGGTCAACACGGAGGTCTACATCGGGATTTTAAGTAAGTATGTTCTTCCGTGGATTAAAGAACAGCACTGTCCGAAGCCAAATGTTGTATTTCAACAAGATGGGGCTCCATGCCACACCTCGAACCGCACTCAGAAGTGCTAGCAGGAACATCTTCCGTTCTGGGCGAAGGATATGTGGCCGCCATCCAGCCCCGATCTTAATCCGCTGGATTACTCAATATGGCGCGTCATGAAGGCCAAGGCCTGTTCTAAACACCACCCGAGTACAGCAAGCCTCAGCAATGGATCCAGACTACATTATTAGAACCTGCCGTGCATTACGGAAGCGTGTGGAGGCCGTAATTGCAGCAAGTGGAAACTCGATCGATGATTAACATAGTGTAAGACTCTGAGAAACATCCTTAAATTTTTTTTTAAATTTTGACATTGCTCAATGGTGCAAACATTATCACGCATACGGTTTATCCCGTGTCCTTAGTTTAGTGCATGTCGTATTACTCCATCACTATTGAGAAATAATGAAGAATTCGGTTTTTGATTCAGTTGTCATTCTTGCCTTCATCGCAAGGAATCGATTCTAATTGAAAGGTCCCGCTATTTATACCCTTCGTAGTGTTGAAACACCCTCCAAAGGCGCACCCCTTTGTCAGTCAAAACTGGATTCCTTAGCAACAAAATTAAACAATGACACCGATAATGACCATGCATCAGAACCCTAGTCTTAACCACTTCAAACGAATAGAAGATTAGGAATCACATCGATGAAGACTAACTAACTAATTTTCCCTTGTTTCAAGATCATCCTCGGTGAACAAAGCCGAGTCTTGTCACTATCAACAAGGCATAAAAAGTAACAAGGACTAAGATGTGTTCCTTTGATAACTGAAAAATCCTGTTCCCCTATTTTGTAGTAGTCAAGACTAGGAATCGGTGGTAGAACCTACATCCCGTAAAGTACAACGAAAAGGTGATCTACCTACCCACGTTACGGGGCAGCTTCATTTATGTCAGAGATGTATTTTTCTAGTGGTTTATTAATTAAGGTTCAAATATATGTCAGCCGTTTTCGTTCTTGCATGCACAAAAATCACATAGGATCAAAGTGTAGCAAACAAATATAGCAAGAGCTATATGCCTGAGATTCGCATTCGATAAATACTTTGAACACATTTTCCAAACAGTATTTAAAAAAACAAAGGATCAATAATAGGATCCAATCCACCTGTAGTCTACGTATCGGTTTTCTTCTCAGGCTCATGAAACTACCTCCATCCAGCCAGAACCAAACCACTCCGAAATAAAATTGGTTGGTAAGCATTATTTTTTATGATCTGTCACTTTGCTTTATTCCTGGTCTTCATTGTTATTTCTCACTTCCGTTTCCTGTCCTCACGCTCGCTATACCTTAAATTCCTGAATCCATTCTCCATTATCATCGCTGTCTGTGCGGGAGTTGCAACCGCGAAAATTTCACCATTAGTTACAGCTATTTTTGTCCTTGTTCAAGATTTTCCCAGCGAATCCCGTTGGTGGTCGCCAGATGAAGAAAAATAAATGAATAGAAAGGGCACCTCGCTTGTGCAATCGCGAGGTGAATGCTACTTGCTATTGGTTCGTGTAAACTTGTGCACGTTTTTTCGGGAACTTTCACTGCAAAGAGAAAGCTGGGAAATTATAACGACGAACATGACGCTTTCGGTGTTCGGGAGAGGCTCCTTTGTCCCATGGGTGTATTATTTCCTTTATGCAGTAGCCTCTCTATACATGCGGTGGGTGGTACTGTCCACCCACCGCTATTTATCGGATGTCCTTCAACCAATTGAGCTGATTTTCTGGAGATAGCTAGTTTATGGTTGACAGTTATCACACACCAGAAATAAGGGTATTTGGTTAAGCGACAACCGAGAGACAGTGGTGGGTGGATGGTAACACCCACCACATTTATGGAGGGGTTACTGAATTTCTTTTTCACTTAGGATAGTTCAGAATACAAGATAGAAGAAGCAGGTGTATTTGGGTAATTTTGTTTTGTATTAAGTCCTATCACTACATCAGGCGATGGTTCGTGCAAAGCCTACACCGACTGAGAGATGAGAGATAAAAGGAAGCAGGATCAAAGAGATGACCGCTGATAGATTCCTTTATAATGCAAGTAAAATACGATTGCTACACGTCCAATCTTATTAGCCCAAACCGAACCCCATGACTTGTCGTCCGGAAAGTACTTTAACATTTATAGTTTATTAAAATTAACTACCCTTTTCTCGATCCGGGTTGGAGGGGGAATCACATACACAGTAATCGAAACCCATAAAGTTGCCGCATTGTAAATTGAAAGCATCTGATGGGATATTCCAGTAACTATATATCCAACTCAGAGTTGACAATGACAATAGTGGTTCACAATTCGATAACCCAACCAGGAACACCCAAACCACACATCCAGAGTATGCCCTAAATATTAAATCCGTACAGTTGTGCTTTATGAATTTATGATTGCTACTTATTACATGATGAATGTCGATGGTGTGTGCCTGCAAGATAGAAGGCGTAGTCTCCGACGCGAGTCTGACTGTTGAGGACTTGAAACGTGCCTCAGGTAGTTTTAAAAACTCGACACTCGCTAGTGCTAGTGCCGTGATGTAAGGCAACTGCATTCAGTATCTTTGCTAGACGGTAAAAAAGTTTATCGACATTCAGACGGGTGACTTTCGCAGGTTCAGCGCGCCCAAACTATGTTAAAATTGATGGTACTTTTTTTTCCGGTGCTGTTGTTTGTACAGAGGTTATACAATTGTACCAACTGCAAAAGGCTGGGACACTCGGCCAGCCATTGCGGCAACAAAACTCGTTGTGGCAAATGTGGTGAAAACCACAAAGAGGATTCTTGCCACAAAGAATCAGTAAAATGCGCTTATTGTGGCGATAATCCTCACCCTTTGCAGGAGTGCCCGATGTACAAGCAGCACTCCGATAAAGTGCAGCGTTCAATCTCAGAACGCTCCAAGCAGACATATGGTGAAGGCTGCATCAGCCGTCCAAGACGCAAACCAATTTTTTGATTTTGTCAGCTGAAGAATCGGACCCTGACTCATCCGATGAAGGTGATTCGACGGTGGTACACGCACCTTCAAAAATGGACGGATCCACAAAAAGAAAATGCCCCTCCCCGAAAGTGCGCCGTAAGAAAAGTGAAGTCACCTCCAGAAGATTGGCAAATTCCCAGGGTAATGGGGATGAAAAAACGAAACCGAAGGCTCCACTATTTTCTACCATTGCCCAAAAAAGATACGAAAAATAATTAAGCAGCTCTTCAAACTTCTCGGAAGAAATCCAAGTCTGAACGAGGTTTGCTAGCTTTTTCGGACATTAAATATGTTCAACATACAAGACCCTCTTAGAAGCTTAGTTTCTGCCTTGCTTCCAACATTAGAATCATATCTTAAGCAATTGACTGTTTCATGGCCCCTCCTTGCATCAATCATATCTTTCGATGGATAATTCGTCGAACGAGGTTGAAGATATGATCACTGTGCTACAGTGGAACTGCCGTAATCTAGTGCCTAAACTAGACTCGTTCAAATTTTTACTTCACAATTCTGATTGTGATATATTTTCTCTCTGTGAAACATTGCTTTCTTTTGATAAAGAACTGAACTTCCACGATTTTAACATTATACGCCTGGATAGAGACGTTGCTCATGGAGGAGTACTTTTAGTGATCAAAAAGTGCTACCCTTTCTAATCTAAATCGTCGATTGCCAAATAAATGTGAAGAACAAAGACCTTTGCATAGCTTCAGTTTATGTTCCACCAAGAACCTTCATTAGCCGTAGTCAACTCTGGAATCTAGTTTCCATTCTTCCATCCCCAGCAATATGCGAACGCGCCTCCGCTGTCGGCAGAACCCCATCGGAACACACCGCCACTGGTACGATTCGGTGGAATGGAGAGCCGTCAAAAAGCGAAGAATACACAACACCAGCAGAAGAGTTCGCTGTCGGGAGATGCTGCAATGAGACTTGAAGTACCTTCGAGATTGCTTGGTGTGATTCCGAAGCAGTTACAGCATCAGGTCAAATTTGTGGAGAAGGTTGTTCCAAAAGGGTTCATAGCGGATGAACAGTGCAACACAGAACCGTTGGCAAGTAGTGAGAGAACATTCAACAGTAGTGACAAGGCATCATCGAAGTTATCGAGACGCTCAGCGAAATTACGGGAACTGCAAGTGAAGGCCCTGGAAGCGAGACAAGCGTTGGAAATAAGGCAGCTAGAAGAGCGACTGGCGTTTGAGTATGAGATGTTGGAGGTCACTGATTCCGAGGTAGAGTCGATAACGAGTTTTGACAAGATCAACGAGTGGCTGGAGAAAACGGACAACGTAGGGAAGGGTGTAGGAAATATGACGAACCTCTGCGAAAACCGGTGGTGTATTCAACCCAACCGTGGCTCACTAGCAGCTGCGGCCTAGTTCCACCATCTAGTCTTCAGCAACCTGTGGGGAATCCTACTTCGTTTCAGCCACGCGTCTCGGAGCATTTTGGTGGAAGTTACGGTCATGGTGGCAGGTACATCGAGCAGCCTCGACCTGGCCAAAACTTTCCAAGAGCAACAGCGAGTCATCATCCAACATTCGGCGGATATTCAGCACCAGTAAAGGGTGATACGGTCAAAATTTGGTCAAGGGAAAACGCGTGTAAATCGGTGAAATCGTTTATTTAAAAAATCAAATTAATTTCAATTAGTATTAAATTCAGGAAAAATATTCAGTTAGGCTTCCGCTTTTCCAAATCCGAATTGCCGGGCCTTACGCTTGACCCCTGCCATCAGATTTTGTACAGCCACCTTGTCCACCTTCTTCGCCGCAGAAAGCCAGTTTGCCTTGAACTGCTGCTCGCCCTTAGCAGTTTTTTTGGTCTTCTTTAGGTTCCGCTTGACAATAGCCCAGTATTTCTCAATTGGGCGGAGCTCTGGCGTGTTGGGAGGGTTCTTGTCCTTGGGAACCACCTGCACGTTGTTGGCGGCGTACCACTCCATGGCCTTTTTACCGTAATGGCAAGATGCCAAATCCGGCCAAAACAATACGGAACAACCGTGTTTCTTCAGGAAAGGCAGCAGACGTTTATTCAAACACTCTTTCACGTAAATTTCTTGGTTGACAGTCCCGGAAGCTATGAAAATGCTGCTTTTCAAGCCACAGGTACAGATGGCTTGCCAAACCAGATATTTCTTTGCGAACTTTGACAGTTTCATGTGCTTGAAAACATCTGCTACCTTTCCCCTTCCTTTTGCCGTATAAAACTCCTGTCCCGGAAGCTGCTTGTAGTCGGCTTTGACGTAGGCTTCGTCGTCCATTACCACGCAGTCAAACTTCGTCAGCATCGTCGTGTACAGCCTCCGGGATCGCGCTTTGGCCGTCGTATTTTGTTTATCATCGCGATTTGGAGTCACTACCTTCTTGTAAGTCGATAGTCCGGCTCGTTTTTTTGGCTCGATGCACGGTTGTAGACGATACACCCAGCTTATTTGCGGCATCTCGGAGAGAGAGGTTAGGGTTTCGCTTGAAACTACCGGCAACTCTCTTTGTCGTCTCAGCGGCTTCCGGTTTTTGATTTCCCCCCGATCCAGACTTCCTGGCTGTCGACAAACGTTCCCCAAACACTTTAATTACATTTGTAACGGTTGATTTGGCAACTTTTAGCGATTTTGCCAACTTTGCGTGCGAGTAGCTCGGATTTTCGCGATGCGCGAGCAAAATTTTGATACGCTGCTCTTCTTGCTTGGACGGCATTTTGACAACTGAAGAGTGAATTCCAAAATCAAAATAGGAGCAACATTCTACACACACACACCTTCAAAATGAGGGGTGTTCAGGTTTTTTAAATGCAAAATTGAAAGAAATACGTCAAGTTGATATTGACCAAATTTTGACCGTATCACCCTTTATCCAGTCAACCGTCGGCCCCAGTGTACACCATACCGTCACAGCAGCCGGTATTGACTACAGCTAATCCGGTAATGAGCTATCCGTACCTAGGCGCTCAGAACTTCCAGAATATGGCGGGCATGTCTCAAAACATTGGACAACCACCGATGGTAACGTCAACCCCGCGGCAACAGTATCAGCAACAACCATGCAGTGATCCTGTACTGCTAAACAGAGACCGTTTAGCAGCAAGACAGACGGTAAAAGATCTGCAGAAGTTCGGTGGAGATCCAGAAGATGGCCACGTTTCATCGCGGCGTACGAGCGAACTGCCAGGATGTGTGTGGATGGAACGATGAGCTACTCGATCGTCTCGAAAGGAGCCTGCACGATAAGGCACTCAATGCTGTTAAAAGCCTCCTCCTACGTCCCGATAACGTTCCAGTCATAATCAATCGGCTGAAAATACTGTTCGGCAACCCGGAGTCTATCGTTGAAACAATGGTTCGGAGAATTCGGATGATGCCGCCTCCGAAGGCTGATAAACTGGAAACTATTGTTGACTTCGGCGTGGCAGTTCAGAATTTGTGTGCAACTATACAAGTGTGCGAAATGGACGAACGGTTGTACAATGTCGCTTTGCTGCAGGAGCTTGTAGATAATTTACCGTCAGCGTTGAAAATGAAATGGGCATTTCACCGTATAGAGAAGGACGCTGCCACACTGGTGGATTTTAACGATTGGCTCGGAGACATGGTGGAGGCGTTCAGTCAGGTGATCAGACCCGTTGTGTGGACTAAATCACAGAAGTTGAAGAACAAGCCGGAGAGGAAAGGTCGATACATCCGTAAGCTTTCGGCGCAGGAAGAAGCAACGTACACAGGGCGCTCGTGGTATCTGCCGATCTTTCCGGTGGTTAACCCCAACAAACCCGGCAAGCTGTGAATTGTCTGGAATGCCGCCGCCAAAGTGGGTAGCCTCTCGTTGAATTCATTTCTGCTAAAAGGTCCTGACTAAGTCACGCCCCTTCCACATGTCCTTCTACGGTTTCGTGAATATCGTACGGCTGTGTCAGGGGATGTTCGTGAAATGTTTCATCAAGTGCGGATGAGACCCAAAGACCAGCATTGCCAGCGATTCCTGTGGGATGATGACGTTCCCGGAGAAGGTCCTTCGACGTACGTGATGGAGGTGATGACGTAGCAGCAGGGTTGCTTCCACTCACTTGCTATAAAAAAATATTTTTCGGTATTATGCAATCATTAGATGTTAATAGATTTAATTGGACACATAACGTTCATGTGATTTAGTGGTGCAATTTCCAACTATGGGATCACATGAAAGTTATGTGAAATTCACATGGATATTTTCCACTGGTTATGTGATTTATTTTATGAGTGTAGACGTAATTAGTAATTAATCTTTCATTTAAAAATGTACCTTGTGTTTTTTTTTAATCCGTTCAATTTTGGCACGGTGCCAAAAACGAACGGTTTTGTGGTTTTGTTGCCAAAATGGAATCGTGCCATTGTTTTTCCATTAATCTGTCGATGCTACATAGGACCCAGTCCATTTTTTGGTTTGAAATTCTTCCAGCACATGCAATATTCATCGAATGTGTTTTTCAATCGTTTATTCCAAATGGTCTTTTTCAAGAGAAAAAAAACCAAACAATCCGCTTCAGTCGCATGCAATTGATTACATTTTGTTTTGTACACGCATCACTTTCAAACGGTGGTATACTAGAAATGCACTCAACAATGGATGATGTGCTGAGTGCTATGGGAAAACATACTGACGTCAAGCTGTGTGCAGTGTGCTAACACACGCACAGCGATTCCGATTTGCCTGGAAAGAGTGCCTCTCTCTGTAAAGCTTTTCGGGTGATTTTTTTCCTCACCAGAATAGTTAGCATTGATCAAATGCACTTCGACCGAACTAGACTGATGACGGACATTGGATTCACAGCGGTCGGTTTTCTATTTCCGCGTCCTCTTCATAATCGCCGGGATATTCGATTGTGGTACGATTTCAGTGCTTTTGTTCTTCGTGGTACGTCGGCAGGTCAGATGACTTTGAGAGGTACAAAAACTTAAAACCCACGTTGCACGCCCGGAAGGATTGCGGTGGTACATTTCGTACACTGAAAAAAGTTAATAGCGGTGGAATCTGAAATCAAAATGACGAGTGCAATTTTTTTAGTGTTGGTCACGAATCGGTTTGCTTTAAAGAAAGTAAAGCTGAACAATGCATTAGGTCCTAAGTAACATTGATCGATTCTCTTCGTCAACTTTCTCTTTCGGTAGTAACTTGATCCCAGAACCGTTTCTTGATGTGTTTGTCGTATTAGATGCTAGATAAAAACTTCTTTAATCAATCTGTGTGCTGAAACTACCTGGGAATGTCTTTACATGGCCGTGGGGATGCAAAGAGAATGTCGATGAAGAGAATCTGTCAATGTGACTTAGGACCTAATGCAATGTTCAGCTTGAAGATTTGTTTCGATTACACGGATTCAGTAACAACTTTCTCGCTGCCAAACATCCAACCCTAAGAGGAAGAGAAGGCAACTGACTTCTTTTTGTCTGTGACGTGTTCAACCGTGCAAAAACTACTTCATTATGGGCGACGCAGTCGACTGTCAAAATAGAAAATTCTCGCGTTTATAAGTTCACCAGACCAATCAGACGCTGGTTTGCGTTGGACAGAAAATTTGTTAAAAAAAACCCCCTATTGTCTCCTCTTCCTCTTAGATCCAACCAGCAAAGTAGGCACCTGTTTATTATAAAGGGTGATACGGTCAAAATTTGGTCAAGGGAAAACGCGTGTAAATCGGTGAAATCGTTTATTTAAAAAATCAAATTAAATTTCTTTTTCAAGTTCAATTAGTATAAAATTCAGGAAAAATATTCAGTTAGGACTTTGACAGTTTCATGTGCTTGAAAACATCTGCTACCTTTCCCCTTCCTTTTGCCGTATAAAACTCCTGTCCCGGAAGCTGCTTGTAGTCGGCTTTGACGTAGGTTTAGTCGTCCATTACCACGCAGTCAAACTTCGTCAGCATCGTCGTGTACAGCCTCCGGGATCGCGCTTTGGCCATCGTATTTTGTTTATCATCGCGATTTGGAGTCACTACCTTCTTGTAAGTCGATAGTCCGGCTCGTTTTTTGGCTCGATGCACGGTTGTAGACGATACACCCAGCTTATTTGCGGCATCTCGGAGAGAGAGGTTAGGGTTTCGCTTGAAACTACCGGCAACTCTCTTTGTCGTCTCAGCGGCTTCCGGTTTTCGATTTCCCCCCGATCCAGACTTCCTGGCTGTCGACAAACGTTCCCCAAACACTTTAATTACATTTGTAACGGTTGATTTGGCAACTTTTAGCGATTTTGCCAACTTTGCGTGCGAGTAGCTCGGATTTTCGCGATGCGCGAGCAAAATTTTGATACGCTGCTCTTCTTGCTTGGACGGCATTTTGACAACTGAAGAGTGAATTCCAAAATCAAAATAGGAGCAACATTCTACACACACACACACACCTTCAAAATGAGGGGTGTTCAGGTTTTTTAAATGCAAAATTGAAAGAAATACGTCAAGTTGATTTGACCAAATTTTGACCGTATCACCCTTTACAGTCAAAAGATGACCTTTCTCGACGACTTGAGCGAAAGATAGTTGCATTTGCATAATGCCCCAGTGGAAAATCTCCCAAAGGCGAATTGCATTTATTACTTCCGGTTCACAGAGGAGGACAAAACACTTCCTCTTGGTCTAAATACTAACCGTGCGGATGTTTAGCATTTTGCGACCATTTCACTTGCTTGCCAGAGCTTACGAGGAATGAAAAAGAAACTTGCTTCAGTTGCCACTTCTCCATTTCCCAGCCGAGAGAAGCAGCTCAACCGGATGGATACGATTGCATGATCATAAAAGTGTGAAAAAGTGTCGCTCTCGCAGTTTTCTCGCCTCGATGCAATTCAGGAGGAGCCACTCAAGGAGGTGGAAAATTGCTTGGGTAGACTCGTTGGATTCGTTTTGGTTTCTGGTTTTTGATACAGTGCTGTGGGACAATTTTAATAGGATATAATAATCGAAAGTTTGCCCGGGTCAAGACTATACAATTTGTATTACGTATACATTGTATGAGCAAAACTTATTACTCGCTACGTGGGATCATGATTTGCGCAAACACCAAATGAAGAAAGTTTCATTTTTTTTCTCGAAAGCTAATTCATCACCCAGCATCGCTGGCGTGCTCAGCAGGTGGCCAGGGGGGGGGGGTCAAACTCGCTGTAGATTACTTTTATACCAAAGCCCAAAAACAGCTCTCAAACGAATAAAGGGACTGACGTTGCCAATTTGGAAGTTGTTTGCCACCCCAATATACGCAGCACTACGACCATCTGCATGGGCTGTGCAGGATGGCCCACTTGGCATCCTGCTGACTGTTACTTTTTGCATCCCTTACTTGGCCCAGGGATTAGCCCAGACAGACACCCTACATCGGACAACAAGGGAGAGAGAGAGCAGCTTTGTCAGCATGCGTAAATGCCATGTCCTGTCGCTCTGAGACAGTCCAGAGGAGACTCAGAAAAAGGGTAGCATCAACCAGTCCACCAGGACCTGAGATGGGTCCGACAAGCAGGCAAATAGAAAGTTGTGCTTTTTTCACTTGTGCACCAAAATCCGATAAAGCAATTTATGTGATACGTAATCAGTTTCTGCTGGATTTATAACCAGAGGCCTGTTGGGAAAGTGCCAATCGCAGGAGTTGATTCCCATCCTTCGTGTGAAGCTGTATGTGTGTATGGTAAAGTAACAACAGTAACCCCTCCATCGCTGTTTCTCGGCTGTCGTCCAACCAATTACGCCGAATTTTGGTATGTGATTAGTGTTAACCATAAACTACTAATGTACAGAAAATCAGCTCAATTGGTTGAAGGACAGCCCTCTGCATATATGGAGGGGTTGCTGTATATGCGATTTTAATAATTCAATCGAGAATTGTATACAACCTGTGGCCCACGAAGTCTACTGACAGTGAGAGAGTACCGGAGAATGGAACTTGTCTAATTGAATCAATGGGTTATCTGACTTGCAATGAGAGATTGAATTCTAGACTTGATATACAATCCAATTTGCTGCAAGCGTCGAAAAACTTTTGTTCCGATACCTATCAGTTGCAACGTAGTTGGAAATGTGGGCGATGTGTAGCGCTCAAACAATACATCCAACGGGGAAATGTAAGATTCTATTCCAGATGTTGACATTTTGCAGTCCATGAACTATATTCCCTTTGCTGGTGTCCGGTACACCGTAACGTAGGCGTTACGTTTATTTTGTGGAACAATGTTCACGATTTCATGATTTTTATTCATGGTATTCTTTCGGAAACGAAAAATTGACTTTGTTCGAAGAAAAGTTGCGGACGTCGCCAGAATTTACCGAATTCATGAAAATTTATTCCGAAAGTAAACGATGTTATACATTCCTAAAAGGATTTCAGTATGTTAAATTTTGCATTAATTACCGGGTATCAACTACGACATAATTTTGCTAATTCAACACCTCTTCAAACATAAATCCGATTGCGTCGTATGCATCTCTAGCGTGCGCAGTTTCAGCTGCTGCATATTAAATGTTGATTAGCAAATGGGTGCTTATAATCTTCAAATTAATTAATTTCCCCTTACCTTTTAGTTCGGTAATATAGACTTAGATTTATAGATTGTAGTTTGTAGAATAATTTAGCAGTTTCTCCTAAATTTCTTTTTATAGATGTAACCTATTATTTAAGAAAACTAGTCAGTAATTTGATTCGGTATTTGTAAATTGTTCTTCTCACCTTATGTTGATTTCAGTATTTCAGTGATTGTCTTCTATACACGTTTGGCAAGTCATCAATGGATGGCAGATCGCGATGACGACAGCGAAGATGACGTAGCGATCATGAAGTGGTGATCATGCGAGATCAGTGACGGGTCCCGCTGCTCACTTCTCATCACTCACAGGAAGTCGAGGGGTTCGCCGAATCGATAGGCGTAGTAACAGACTTATTCCGAAATTCGTGATTTGAGGTTCATGTTTTTTCTCGTGTACGCAACATCAAAAAATTCTAAAAATTTCAGGGAAGTCCAGAGAACACATTTTTGGAACATTATAGATTTTCAAGAAAGTTTAAATATTTTAGGACAGTTCCATTTTTGTTCAAGGCAGAACCAAGAACTTCACGAGAATTTCAATAACTTCAGCGTAGCTTTGAGAACATGTTCGAAGATCAGAGAACTTCAGGGCAGTTCATTCACCATGAAAAAATAGGAACTTCGAGAAACTCGGGGAATTTCCAACAAATCTCAGCAAAGTTCCGGGGCGTCCGGACATCTTCAGAGAGGTTTTGATATTCTTATACAGTTTCATTGTTCTCAGGGATGTTCCGAGTACTCCAAGGAAGATCAGAACGCTTCAGAGTAGATCCATAAGTTAATTGCTGGAACTTTCTGCAATTTCTGAGGAATTATGGGTAATTCCCAGAATTTTAGAACCACTCCAAACATTTTATGAATGTTACGGGGTTTTAGAAAAATTCGAAAAAATACCAGGAAAATTGTTGAGACGCTGGGGAAGTTCCGAGAACTTCTTGAACATTAAGGTAACTTCACCATGTAGAAATGAAAACTTTAGGGAAGTTTGGGGAAGCTTAGCGATTTTAAGAAAAGTTCCATGACATTCAAGGAAACTTCTTAAACTTCAGGAAAGGAGATTGGGCAAATTCGGTCCTGTGATATACACGAATTACATATATCTCATTTGAAAGGTCTCATTAAGACAAGAAACCGTTGGTATAGGTTTGAAAAAATTTATCGTGGAAAAAAAAAGTTATCCCGTAAATTCTAAACGAATTTGAGCAGTTTTAGTTATTTGTTCCATTCAGCTTCAATTTGCCTATATTTTTTCCACTGAGAAAAAGCAATCTAGCAAGGTTTTCCTGAAATGCAACACACGCACTTCAAATTGTAGCTGATTTCGAGCTGCCGATAATAGAACAGCAGATTTACATGCAGTTCAAATGGAACGGTTGCCGAAGAAAAACTGGTTGCCGACAATACTCGCTCTCACTAGAGAAGATTGGAGCTTTGTAAAAGCGTTTCAAAACAGTTTTTGACAATTCTTTCGACTGAAATTGTTAGAGCAGCTGGCAGCAAAAGATTGTAAACAAACCAATACTGCATATGTGAGCGTTCCATAGAGAAAAAGGCTATAGAAAGAAGGTTGCTGCTTAGGTTGCCGAGAATACGTAAATTCCCCTATATTGAAAAAGAGAAGTTTCACATGACAGTCCAACAATCTAAAAACTTTTTTAAAACTAAAGTAATATGAATAAATCAAAGTTTTAAAATATCATAAAAAAATAAAGACATCCTGTTTTATCAACTGGAGTTAGTAAACTGACTAAAAGCATTATTTTTTTACGTTTTTTTAAACTTTGTTTGCGATATTTTTAGCCCTCAGGTAGTTCATCTCGTGACATTATGTTAACATGCGTTACAAGGGCATACTTATGAAATGTTATGATGTTGGATGTAGTTTAAATTCATTATGAATCTCGCAGGCTGGTCAAACCATTTGTGGATATTGATTTTTTTGACGTAGGACTACGTCTTTGATTTCTATATGGGGGTACACTTTGTGAAAACCGAAAATGGAACATGTAACAAATTAAGAAAGATTTTGAACGTTAATAACTCAGCTGCCCCTTGTCCAATTTCAATAATTTTATCACGAATCGATCAGAAATATGGCTACGCATTTATAAAAATGCTTCCAAATGTTGATTTTCAACAAGAAACTATTGAAAAACTGGTAAATGTTCAGCCTTGTCCAAAAGCGTTGAATTAACTAACAAATCCACCAATTACCTACATGCATATGCTGCTTCCCCAGCACAGTCGTCAGAGAGTAGTAAGTAGACGAAACGAGTCGAAGTGGCATTCGCCTCCGATCCTCAGGCGCGTGCGAATAGGGAGGATGGAATTGCGTAATATTTTACACACTCATCGCCATGTTCAGAACCAAACGCAAATTCTTCGAGATAACCACCATCCGTCGTCTGGCTCGCCGTGGCGGTGTCTGACGTATCTCCGGTTTGATTTACAAGGTATGCTGAAGGTGTTCCTGAAAAATGAGATCCGTGATGCTGTCACCTACACTAAACACGCCAAGCGTAAGCGGCCATGGATGTCATCTACGTTTTTGAAGTGACAGAGACGCACTCTGTTTGGTTTCGGAGGTTAAATCATCACCAACATTGGAAACAAAAAGGCTATTTTCAGGGCCACCAAGCTTATTACAGAAAAGAGTAGGAATAGAATTCATCTGCCTGTTTGTCCATATTCAGAACCACCGACCACACAAAATGCTCATGTAATCAAACTGGAAGCAGGGATACAAATTATTTTGATCAACCTTGATCAACTTTGAATCGCCACGGCCGGATATTTTCGATGGAAGAAGCAACACTCTAGCATATAATTCTACGAAGACGGCAGGAAACATTTCTGGATCAACAATAGATTAGGGCCCATCAGCATTTGTAAACAAACCGTTCCAAAGCCTCACAAATCGAAGGCCGCTCACATAAACCAACACCAACATCTTGTAGGTAGAAGTTTCCCCTATCCGATGATGGTGTTGGTTTGTGTGGGTGGCCTTCGCTTTGTGAGTAAAGGGCTTTGGAACGGTTTGTTTACAAATGCTGATGGGCTCTTTTCTATTGTTGATCCAGATTTGTGAAGCCGAGTTATTTACGAAAGAGAGTGTCGATGAAGAGAATCGATCAATGTAGATAGGACCCATTGAAAAGTGACGCGAGATTTGTTTTCCGTACTGAGCTTCAATGCTACCGACGCCAGGGAGGCAGCTCCCAGAGATGTTATGCCTTAGAACATGCCGATGGCACCGACTGAGATTGGACCCAGGCCTGCTGGGGTGAGAGGTAATCACGCTAACCACAGACGCCGATATCTATCACGGCGAATGAGAACGACCCAAATTTGAGTTTAGTTATCTCAGAAATAAGAAATAGAGTGCAGGAACTCAGCGATGAGTAAATTTGCCTCATGTTTTCCCAGGTTTTTCCAGGATTTTCCAGGGAAAAATTCCCGAATTTGAGAAAAGTAAAGATTGGATTCACTCAGTCTATTGGCACTACTCCGAGACTGAATAAAATTTTCGTCAATCTCCTCATTTTCTGGCAGATTTTTTAGGTTTTCCACACGAAATCATGAGACAAATTTACTCATCGCTGAGTTCCTACACTTTTGGCGATTATGAGTGAACTAAACTCAAATTTGGGTTGTTCTCATTCGCCGTGTACGCAAAAAGAAAATAGCCAGTGTCGCTACTTGATAGCAAACTACTCATAATGGGAGGAGTCTTTGTAGCTTTTATACCACTTGGTTGCACATCATTCTGCTTTAACCTAAAAAATATAAAGCAGCGCTGCTGTCTGGTATCAGCTGAGACTCTTTGCTCGACTGTTGAGCTGTTCAGTTCGTTTTCTTTTTCGCTCGATTTCTCGCTTCGATTCGGTTTGTGTTGTCGCGTTGCGCCGTGGAAGCGTCGCCACCTTCGCGCGTTCTGGCAAGTTTACTGCAACTTGCCAACACGAAACAAATGGTGCGTAAACGTACCAATGATTCAGCAGCGGGCCCTTCAAAGAAGGTGGTAATCCAGCACAGCGCGTCGCAGGATGACGCCGGAAAACGGGTACTGCAAGCCAACCAGTTTGCGGTGCTCCCCGAAGAAAATGGCGATGGTGACGTCGTTCCCATCGCTGCAAGAGAGCGGATTCCCCCGCTTTTCACGCCGGAGAAGGATGTTGCCAAGCTGCGTGCCGAACTGGCAAAACACAAGCTGCTGCCTCGCTTCAAGCTTTGCAGCATCGGCACCAAAATCATGTGCTCCAGCCTGGAGGAGTACAATCAAACAGGATGTTTCCTAAAGGAAAACAACGTTGACTTCTTCACGCACGATCTGCCATCGAGCAAGCCACTGAAGCTGGTATTGCGTGGATTACCGTCGTTCGAGGCGGCTGTGGTTAAATCCGAGCTGGAGCGGCTTGGGCTCAAACCTGAGGCGGTGTTCCCAATAAACCGGCGTTCCAACCACAACACCAGCTTCCGTGACCAGTTGTTCCTGGTGCACTTCACGAAGGGATCCACCAGTCTAGCGGCTCTGAGATCCAAAATCCGGGACCTGTTTCAGGTCATCATCAGTTGGGAACATTACAAATCCCAACATCGTGATGTTACGCAGTGTATGAACTACCTCTCCTACGGCCATGGCACCAAAAACTGCCATATGAAGACTATCTGCGACAAGTGTGCTGGAACTCACTCGACTGCGTCCTGTGAGCAAGATGATGACATCGAGCCAACGTGTGTCAACTGCGGTGGTAACCACCAAGCCTCCAATCGCGGATGTCCCAAGCGAGTGGAGTTCATCAATATCCGTCGGAAGGCTACGATCAATAATCAGCCCGGTAATCGCCTCCGTAATCATCGTTCGCCTCCTGCACGCACGGAAGTCCAGTACCCAGCTCTCCAGCCCCGTCGACATGTTCCGAACTTAGAACCACTTCCGCTCAACAACCAACAAGTCAAGCATGTGAGTATTCCTAACAATCGAACAGTCCAGCATCGTCTCGCTGCTGCTGCTGCCCAGCCAATGCCAGGTCCCTCCACCGCCCCTGGTTTATCATACGCTGATGTTGTCTCAGGTGAGCCTGTCGACGATTCTCCGTTCACCTCGGAGGAACTTGTGACGCTCGTGGCCGAGGTCATCATCATCTTGCGCACCTGCAAGACTCGATCTGAACAGCTACATGCTGCCCTGTCCCTTGTCACTAAGTATGGACCGTGAAGCCATCAAGATCGTAAATTGGAACGCTTGCTCCTTGAAGAGCAAAAACATCGAGTTTGTTGAGTTTCTCAATGAACGAAACATCGACATTGCCATCATAACTGAAACCCACCTGAAGCCTGAAACAAACGTCTACCTTCCCGATTTCCGGCTCGTGAGGCTAGATCGGAGAACTCTGGAGGAGGAGGAGTGGCTATTGCAATAAGGAGAAACATCTGCTGTCGACTGATGCCCACCTTTCAGCTGAAGATCATCGAAGCCGTAGGGGTGGAAGTTTCTACTCCTATCGGCCCCATCACCATCGTCGCGGCTTACTGCCCCAAACAAGTCAACATCAGGGACGGATCGGCAGCAGATCTGCGACGAGATATTATCAAGCTAACACGACGACGGGAAAACTTTATCATCGCTGGTGACCTGAACGCCAAACATCAAGCTTGGGGCAACAATCGGCGCAATCAAAACGGCACCATCCTAAACAACGACCTGCAGGAAGCGCAATACAACATCTTGAGTCCGGAAACTCCCACCCGGTTGAGTCGGTCCGGTGTTCACGCTACCATCGATATCTTCATCAGCAACATGGGCAACAACATCGCTCAACCTATCACCTATCAGGAACTCAGCTCGGACCACTACCCGGTGGTGACTGAGGTGGGATCCTCCGTAAATCGATTTGAAGCTTTCCGGCGCAACTATCATCGTGTTGACTGGGGTCAGTTCCAACATTGCGTCGACACCGCTGTAGACTACGATGTCCAACCGGAATCGTCCGAAGATGTTGACCGGTGTCTGCGCTCCATCGATCAAGCAATTTCCTGGGCCAGGGAGCTACATGTGCCAGTATCCAGACAGGTGAGTAATACTCTGAACCTTGACAGGCCTACTAAAGACCTCATTAGACTCCGCAACACGATTCGTAGGCAGTACCAGCGTACTGGGATGCCTAACCTGAAGACCAATTGCAACCGTTTGAACAAAATCATTCAAGCAGGATCTCAGAAATATCGATTTTGCAAACAAGATTCGTTCCCTCCCAGATTGTGCTAAGCCATTCTGGAAAATGGCAAAGATTTTGAAAAATAAGCCGAGGCCCATTCCTCCCCTTTCCTCTCCTAACCAAAATTCGGACCCATCTTTACTAATAACCCCATTTGAAAAGGCCAATGCTCTTGGACAACACTTTGTAAATTCACATAACCTTGGCCACGCCATGGTGAGTCCCCACGAGCCTGCAGTATCACAGGCAATGGCTAGTGTCGCTGCCACCCCCGTAGTTGTCCCTGACGAAAGTAGAATATCGGCTGATGAGGTGATAGCAGCGATTAAATCAACAAAGAACATGAAGGCCGCTGGTGTCGATGGAGTGGTCAACCTCGAGCTGAAAAACTTGAGTGTTGACTTCTTCAAGCACCTTGCAGTGGTCTTCAACAAGTGTTTAATGCTTGGCTACTTCCCTGCATGCTGGAAGTTAGCCAAAGTTATTCCAATTCACAAACCTGGCACAGACCCTACCAGTGCCAAAAGCTATCGCCCCATCAGCCTCTTGTCCTCCATCTCGAAGCTATTCGAAAAATTGATACTCAGCCGTCTGCTGGTGTTTTCAAATGATAATAACATCTTTCTCAAAGAGCAATTCGGGTTTAGGAAAGGCCACTCTACCATCCACCAACTCGCACGGGTTACTAACATCATCAAGCGGAACAAGTCCGTTTCCAATACATCTGCCATGGCATTGTTGGACGTCGAGAAGGCGTTCGACAATGTCTGGCATGATGGTCTAGTGTACAAGCTGCATCGATACAACTTTCCGAACTACCTCGTGAAGATCATCAAAAACTACTTGTCGGGCAGATCATTCCAGGTCTACTTGAACAATGTCTCCTCTGATACGTTCAACGTTGATGCAGGGGTCCCTCAAGGTAGCCTGCTTGGGCCTATCCTATTCAACATTTTCACGTCAGACGTTCCTCCCCTGCCGGGTGGTGGTATCCTGTCAATGTTCGCAGATGACACCTCCATCATCTATAAGGGTCGAGTGATCCGTGCTCTGGCGAGTAAACTACAATCAGGCCTGGATGTTTTGTCCGACTATTTTAAGAGCTGGAAGATTTGTATCAATGCAGCTAAAACACAAACCATTCTGTTTCCACATTCGTATTCACCTCGGCTTGTTCCGCCTGCTAACGTCAAGATCCATCTTGATAGCACTCCCATTGAATGGTCGAGTGAAGTAGTCTACCTTGGTCTCACCCTCGATAGCAAATTGCTATTCCGATCCCATGTGGACAAGACATCCACCAAGTGTAACATCTTGATCAGGTCGCTCTACCCTCTGATAAACAGGAAGTCCACCCTGTCCCTCAAAAACAAGCTTGCTGTCCACAAGCAAATCATTCTGCCGGCTATTGAGTATGGTATGCCAATCTGGGAGAGTTGTGCAAAGTGCCACCACTTAAAGCTTCAGAGGATCCAAAACAAGATCCTCAGAATGATCCTTAACAGTCCACTGCGAACTCGTAATTCTGAGATTCACCACCTGGCCGGTCTTCAAACACTCGAGGAGCGAAAGACTTCCACGCTGGAAAGGTTCAGAGTCGCCTGTCTGCGATCAAACCACCAGATCATTCGTGATTTGGCAACCTAGTTTAAGTAGTTAGGTGCTCAAGTAGGTAGGTTATCAAATTTTTAAATTCAAACCAAAACAATCCCACAAAGGGTATCCTGTAAATTAGCGCTAAACGCAATCATCACATTAGAATAACCAATTAACTAGAACAAAGATGAAGAGCCAAAGGCTAACCAATTGAAATGTTAAATCAAATGTTGAAACATAAAACCCAGAAAATAAACGTAAATTTTACTACTACTGGTATCAGCTCATTTTCGCTTCGGACGGCGTGGTCAGCAATAGCAGCAGTAGGTCGTGGCTGGTCGTGGCAAAGGAGGTGCCAATCGTCATCGCAAATTCTTCGAGGTAACCACCATCCGTCGTCTGGCTCGCCGTGGCAGTGTCTGACGTATCTCCGGTCTGATCTACGAGGTGTGCTGAAGGTGTTCGTGGAAAATTAGGTCCGTGATGCTGTCACCTACTCTAAACACGCCAAACGTAAGTGGCCATGGATGTCCTCTTCAATAAAACGGCCCTTTTCAGGGCCATCAAGCTTACATCAGTAAAGAGTTGGAATAGAATTTATCTGTGCTTGTTTGTCCATATTCAGAACCACAAGCCCCCAACGATCACACAAACTTGGAAGCAGGGGTGCAAGAGATTTTGATTGATTCAAATGATGATCATTTATAACATTTCTCGATAACTTTTTCAAAGGACTTATCAGCTTTTGTAAACAATGCATTTAATCGGTGATTTGGCTCAACTGGTAGTTCGCCCACGCATGCTAACCAGGGTTACTTCCACTCACATAAAAAAATGTTTTTCGGAATTTTGAAATCATGATATAGTATAATGCTAGGGGCATCTGACTCTAAACTTCAGACCTAATATCAATTAAATATTTTTAAATTCCTCGTAAGTAGCATAAGTATTTTTAAGTATTTTAAACTAAGATTATATTTTCATCGAAGTAACACTTGTTTTTATGACGTATTGCTAGCGTAGAGGTTTGTTGTTGTCTTTTTTATATCGAGTCGTTCGCCGTGTATTAAATATTATTCAAATTCATATGAAAACTCATGTTAATGGGTGGATATTTTTATTATGTCTATGAAATAGTATTACTAATTTCTATTTTTCAGCCATTCAAAATGTTAAAATGCAAAGGTCAAGATCGACCTAGCTACAAAAAACGATGTTTTGCTATCGTTGGCATGAGATGCACCCGAGTGTAAATTATGATGTGTCTAATGATCGAGAGAATACAGATTGTTCATTGGCTCACATAAACCCTTTCGGTGGACCCCTACCTTCCTAGCAGCGAATCATCTGACTTAGTAGTTTTTTTACAGATGAGGAACTAAAAGTAAGCTCAAGATGCCGAGAAAATCGTGTCACAGAATATTCCTAAGGAAACCAAGATGACCAAGCGAATGGGTACTGGAGGATTGTGTCAGGAGGGTCAAAACGTCTGATCGAAAGCAAAAATAAAGTTTATCAATCTATCGAGTTTCTCAATTAACGAAAAGTTTCTATTAAAATTCAAATATCTATTACATTTAAACATTGTATTGCTTGTTTCTATTCTACGTAGGAAATCCTAAAAGTTAAATCCGACTATTTTAATCAGTCCCATAATTGTTTCATTTTATCGTTGGACCATTATACTCCAACTATTGCTTTGAACTGCTTTTTAATTAATTAATCAACAGATCATGCAACGAGAGTATGGAGTTCAAAATCGATATAGGATATAAACCGTATCCTCCTGGGAAGTTATAAAGAGAGCTGTGCTGAAAACTAAAAATGATTAAAATTAGTTTCAAACACGCTCCACCTTTGGTTCAAAGAAGATATCTTGCTTCGATGGTATCCAGCTAAACAGCCTTGATGATTTTTTATCTTCTGTAATAAACATATTCTACATTTTGAAGGTGAGAAGCGACGAGATCCGGGTCCGCATCATAGTATGTTGTGAAAGGTTTTACCACTTCCGATTTTGCTTAGGACCCGTAGTTATCGTTTGACTGGCAAGAACCTAGCGGCTGAAAAGTAAAAATATATCCCCGATTATAACACAATACTTACATGGAGATAAGGAATACAAATGATAGAAATCAAACCGAACGAGTAACCAACAAAAGGTTCTCATGTCTTTCAGATCAGAATGAACTCTTTCTGGTTCCGATCGAACAGATTACACCGGAAACGGTTTGTGACATACAGCTGCTCTGCTCACTCTCTCAATAAAATTAATGCTAATTCCATAACAAATTCACCAATATCCACACAAGCCTTCTGACTTGGATAAATAAACAAAATAAATCGGTAAAGCAACCAAGCAAATAAACTAACGCTAGATATTTCTTAAGTATTTTTATGTATTTTCAGGTATCTTAGATATCACTAAGAACTTTATTTGGATATGAGGGAAATACAAAGTTTAAAGTGGGATGCCCCTAGGTATAATGCTAATTAGTGCTTGTAAGTTACAAGAAGAGGTCACTCTTAGTGAACGCTCGCGAATCATAAGATCGCTGATTGTGACACTCTCAAAGCGAAATGAACAGGTTTTATGAGTCAAACACATAATTTACACCCTCTTCTTGTTACTTACAAGTACAACTTAGCATTATAACATGTAATGATTGCATAATTCCGTAATTTTTTTTATAGCAAGTGAGGGGAAGCAACCCTGATGCTAACACTACCCGAGCAGGAATGAATATCTCAATACCTTAAATTGGTATGGATGAGCCTGACATAAGAGGTAAAATACCAAAAAATAATACCAAAAAATTTTTCCCACAATACTATTCCAATACCAAACTATGATAATACAATACCAAAATAGTACCACCCAGGTATTCTTTTGGTATCCAAATATCAATTTTTGGTATTCACAAAGTATTTTGCACGTAATTTGTTGGTATTATGCTTTCGTATTTTACCTCTTATGTCATGCTGGTCAATACCAAATTTTGATATCAGATCAAAATTAGGTATTCATTAGTTATTTTCTCCTGCTCGGGTACCATCAGATAGGGGAAATTTTTCCCTACCTGCTAGTGGTGTTAGTCAGCGTGTGCAAGCTACCAGTAACGCCAAATCGACGATCAAATGCATTGTTTACAAAAGCTGATACGTCCCTTTGAAAAAGTTATCGAGATTTATTAGAATCAGTAGGTATCGAGGAAGTTTAGTGTTCATTAAAAAAACATCAATGATAGTTCTTCACAAAAATTTTCAGCTGCAAATGAAGAAAAAACGAGAATAATTAATTTTATTTCGATGTAAGAAGGTGAAACATAATATTGTAAGAGAGAGTAGGCTCTGCCTTTGAACAAGTTTGACGTGCACTTTCTTTGCTGTGATTTTTTTCGGAGAAACGATTTCGGCACATTTTTAAAACAGTATAAGAAACCAATCTGATAGTGATTTCTACAGTTATTCAAGTTTGGGGCTGTCTTTCCATGACTCTCAACAGAACCCGTGTCATGAAGTTTTTTCGGAGCTTCAGAGGGCAGCAACTCCGAAAACAAACTCCTCCAGTGAACCCCCGACGTTATTTCGTTTGCGACGACGTCACGGAGAAGCGAACCACAAGGGCTGACCCTGGGGACTCTTTTAGTCATATTTCATATTAGCTGAACCTGATATGGATGATCAAAATGTGAAAATTACAAAAAGATAACAGATACAGGGCTACAGGAAATTCTCTCTAAAGAAAAGGAATCACTAGGAATCGGGATGTACTCAAGAAGAGGCAACATGCTAATTCTGTTGAATAGTACCAGGTGGATATCATCCTGATTCAAGCAAGAAAGGTGGACCATGAAAGTACCAGTAGCACCATGCAATTTCATTCTGTTGACATTGCCCATGAATTAATTTGGTGAGTTCATTCCTACTTATTAACACTATCTAAGATGCAGGAAAAATTTTGCTTTGCTGTTGTGAGATGCACTCGCGCTTAATAGATAGAAACACGATTGATTATGATTTTGAAGATTTCCTGCAAAAAGGTGGAGAGCGATGCGAGTAGATGGGTTTAGATGCAAGAGATGAAAAAAGAGTTTTCGTAGATTGATTCGCTAGTGTGAGATTTGTCGACCATTTAAAATCGAGATTTAGATGTGTCACACCTCTCGTGGTCAACAGTGTTGAATGGTCACAAACGATTGTACGACTTTTCCCCGAAAACCAGTCCCCCGAAAACCAGTCCCCCGAAAACCAGTCCCCCGAAAACACTTTCCCCGAAAGTTATTGCCCCGAATGTAACTTTTTCCCGAAATACAATTCCCCGAATGGCACAGTTTCCAGAAAATAATTTCCCCGAATGTACCATTTCCCCGAATCTGCGCATCTTCGCTGGTTAACTACTTGTATCGAACAATACCACAATAAACATATTAATGTGCGTCGAATAAAGACAATAGTTTGACTTTCGTTAAAACAAAATGTAAAGGTCAAGCTCCTGAAATCAATGTAATCCTTTTTCAGCAGCTTTTGACCTTTCCATGTAGTTTTAACGAAAGTCAAACTTTTGTCTTTATTCAACACATATTGATTTCTTCGTGCTCCATACAATTTTAGATTCACCCTATAAGGAGTCACCATGTGACTAATATGTATGGCATGGGGACGCATGATATCTCTTCTTTGTTTGTATGGAGTTTTTTTAACGGTCGTACCTATCAAACAAACACACACATTGTATGCAATTAGCTCCATGGATCATACCATATTATACGTCAAAGAATAAACTATGATTCAAAGAAGGAAAATTTCTTGCGACAAGCAAAATTTTCCCTTCTTTGTATCACAGCTCGTTCTTTAACGTTTTGAGGAATAAATATCTTACTAATTTATCAAAGCGATATCTCATTGTACTAAAATTGAAGAACGAGCCGTGATATAAAGAAAGGAAAATGATATCTCTTTGATAAAACCAATTAGATACTCTAATAAAAAATTACCATAAACGAACGATAACTCAAATGTGTGAACGTTAAGCAAATTAACCATAACATTTTTATTAGGGTAGATATTATGCGATACGTTAAGAAACGAGCTGTGCTACAAAGAAGGAACATTTCTTGAAACAAGCAACGATTTTTCTTCTTTGTATAAGGGGTGATGTACAAATTATGTCACGCCCTAAGGAGGGACGTGTAGAAATCTGTGATTGATTAATTTTGCCTCAATTTCGCGTAACATAATTAATGTATGGCCCCTAACGGCTCGTTTTTTTAATTTGATTACGATTAGATATCAGTTTTATAAATTAGTAAGATATTTATTCTTCAAAACGTTAAAGAACGAGCTATGATACAAAGAAGGGAAAATTTTGTTTGTTGCAAGAATTTTTCCTTCTTTTTATCTTAGTTGATTATTTGACGTATAACTTGGTATGTTCCATGGAGCTAATTGCATACAATGTATGTGTGTGTGTGTGTTGGATAGGTACGAACGTTAAAAAACTCCATACTAATAAATAAAAGATACCATGCGTCCCCATGCAATACATGCTATAGTCACTTTGCGACTCCTTATAGGCCGAATCCAAAATTGTATGGAGCAAGAAAAAAACATCATACACCGATTTCAGAATATTTGGTAAAAAATAACAGGAAATCTGTGAAAAATCACCGAACTGTTTACCGAACGTTCAGCTGTTGAGATTTCGGTAAAATTTCACAGATTTCGGTGAAATAATCTTAGTGTGTGGCCTTTACATGTAGTTTTAACGAAAGTCAAACTATTGTCTTAAGCGAACCCTACACGGTAAGAAATATTGTCAATACTTAAAAGTATTGACAATAATATTGATGATGTGAATACAGATATATTGTCAATACCGATGTATTGACGTCAATATAAAATGCAGTGACAATACGATTATTGTCAATACAAACAGTCGTGTAGAGTCCACTTTAATTCGACACACATTGATATGTGTATTGTGGTATTGTTCGATACAAGTAGTTAACCAGCGAAAGATTTGATGAAACTGACACAATTTTCCCTTCTTTATATCAAAGCTCAGTCTTTATGCTCATTACAATCAGATATCAATTTGATAAACCGCCAAATGACATAACAAGTCATAACCACAAACTTTATCTAGGGTGTTGAACGACTTTGTTCTGTTTATCAATATTCAGCAAAGATATTTTTCTCAATTTCATATAGATAAGTTGTAACAAACCCAAGGATCATATTTAAATAGATCGCACAGTGTAAATTGTATCTTTCGGGGAACTAGTTCTTTCGGGGAAATAGTTTTCGGGAAATCGTTCCTTTCGGGGAACTGGTTCATTTGGGGAATCGTATTTCGGGGATAAAACTTTCGAGGAAAGTGTTTTCGGGGAACTGGTTTTCGGGGAAAATCGTACAATCGTCACAAACAACTGCAGAATCTGGTGAGAGCCTACCATTTATTCAATTTAAATTTTTGTACATTAGACGTTTGATTTAGGCACGGTTCGATTTTAGCAACAAAATCACAAAACCGTTCGCTTTTGGCACGGGGTTTAATTTTGGCAACGAGCCAAGATTGAATGGAATTTGAAAATAGTGTGTTTTTGCTCTTTGTGATTACAGCTTTTAATGATTTTTATACACGTAGGGTACGAGATGTCGTGTTTAAATCTTCGATTTAAACAGGCCCGATGTTTTCTGAATCATCTTGTATCTTAAATGCTGCACAGTAGGCCTGGCCGTTTTGATATGTGTGACGCATCTTCGACGTGAAACATATATCAAATAGACAAGAAAAATTAAGTAGGTATATATATCATTTTCCATAGGATGCTTTCAATATTAGATTAGATTAGATTAGATTAGATTAGATTAGATTAGATTAGATTAGATTAGATTAGATTAGATTAGATTAGATTAGATTAGATTAGATTAGATTAGATTAGATTAGATTAGATTAGATTAGATTAGATTAGATTAGATTAGATTAGATTAGATTAGATTAGATTAGATTAGATTAGATTAGATTAGATTAGATTAGATTAGATTAGATAAGATTAGATTAGATTAGATTAGATTAGATTAGATTAGATTAGATTAGATTAGATAAGAAGGTGAAACATAATATTGTAATTCCCAGATATTTGAAAAATGTTAATAATTTTTTTTTTTTTCCTTTGGTTTGTTTTTTACTGTCGATCTTGTTTTCCGTGCTGAGCACCAATGCTACCGACCTGCCAGGAAGGCAGCTCCCACACCTGGATCCTACCTATCGACCCATCAACTCATGAACCGGGGACCAACGGCTTTACTTCCCATCCGAAGGAAGGCGTGATCAGAGATGTTATGCCTCAGAACATCCCGGCGGCGCCGACTGGGATTGAACCCAGGCCTGCAGGGGTGAGAGGTAATCACGCTTACCACTACACCACCGGCGCCGTTAATAAAGACTTTTGTTATATTGCTTATTCAGCAATTACATTATGTAAAAATTGAGCAGGATGATTAATGTTAGGCTGGAATCTTGCGTATCCTAAAAACCATACTATTTACAGTCATAATATGTGCGCAACACCTTAGGTTAGGGCTACTGATCTTCGCATCGTGCGGCTCGAAATCACTCTTCTTCTCCGAACGCGTTCGAAAGAACGATGCAAACAAGTACCTATTCTCGAGCGATGCAAACGCTGCTTTGATTCGAGCCTCTGTGAGTGGCCAGTGAGCGAGAAATATTCCTGCCTGTTCTTGCTGTCCTCATTACAGTCTCGTTCAATTAGGATCGTCCGTATGAATTGATGTGATCGGATTCGAATCTAGTTGCGTGGGATGCAAAACGATGCGAAGCGATGCGATGAATATTCGCGGTGAATATTTGCGACAAATATTCGCCGCGAATGCTGGGTGGAAATGTTAACTGTGAGGTGGAGGCGAACCAGCCCAAGGCTGAAAGCCTCATTAATAAAGTTAAATAATAATAATGTTAACTGTGAAATGTTGAAAAAATAGTTAAGTGCCACATTGAGTAAACGACATTACCATTCATTGTTGCTTTTCTCTTCAGTTCCAGTAGCTTTCGCTTTGCTCTGAAGCACTCGTTGTGAATATTATTCGGCTGCGAATCGAATCGCTGTCGAATGCATCACCCAAGTCTTCGAGCAGAAGTAAGCAGCTGGTGAATGACGAATGATTGATGGCAAAATGCAGTAACTCAGCGAATGATAGCGAAGAGGAGAGGGAGCAAAAAACCGGAAAAAAACGAACCATTCGTGCAGCACTGTATTTGCGTATAACTAGCGCAACGTTTACTGCGATAGCATCAAATCACTGATGAGCAGCAGACAATGCGATGCATGATTCGTTGCGAATATCTGAGCTTTGGCTTAGAGTTCTTTTGCCAGAAATGCATGAGCAATAATAATTCCCTATTGCCTCTCTACCCACCTGGTCTCGACCAACAAGAATTTAACTATAGTATTTTCGTGGTCGAGCATGTCTAGAATGAATACTGCATCTTAGCAACCAAATATTCCTGCTGAAACGTGGAAATCTGGTACATCCCCAGACATTCGCAAAAAAGTTGATCGCTGCCTGTTCAAATTGTTGTTTTTGACGTATTCAGACAATCGATTGGGTAGGTTGATTCTATCAATAATGATATTAAGTAAGTCGGGAGCCCGTGCGTTGTTCACAACAGGAAATAAACATATGCCACTTAGCCACATTGAAATAACTTTGACGGAACAACTTGAAATCTCGCTTGAATCGTCCGTTAACTACCTCAATCACCCATCGACAGATGGTAACCAACCGTGACTATAGTCGCTATATTCATAGTCTGGCGGATAGAATCTCAGGAACCAATTGAGCTGTCAAATAGCGGAACCAATCAAGCAAATCACGACCAACAACAGAAATGAGCACATCAGCTATTGCGAACAAAATCTCGGAAACCGTTTTCTCGTGACTCAAGGCTCGCCTACACAAACTAACACCATCTTTATGTTGGAGAAAGTTTCCCTTATTCGATGATGCCGGTAATTTGCGTTCGATTGGCGAGGAAAGAATAATCAACGTTTTGTTTATAGAAGTTGATAGTACCTTTTCAATTATTGGTCTAAAATATATTGAATTGGTTCCGCTCTTTTATAGATCGAAATTCTATCCGCCAGACTATGAATATAGCAACTATAACCGTGACTGCTTGGCCTGCTCCGTTGTCAGTTGGTCTTGATTTCGTCTTTTGGAATGTGGCATCACTGCTTCATAGCCGAATAAACTAAGTTTTTTCAAAGCGCCCCAAAATCCTCTGTCCAAAATAAAAACATCAAAATTTCAAAATTGTGGCATCCGACGTTGAAGCTGCATAAGGACCATTTGCTTCAATGATGAATCCATCACAGCAAACGATTAGAAAGGGTTTCAATAGATTATCGTATTTATGAAGACTGTACGACTTTCGCTGGAAAGAAAAGTTACTGCTTTTTTGAATATATACGTACGTGCCAACGCAGATGACGATTGCTTTTCGCATTTCCAGCGGAACATCCATGTTTCCGTCTATTGCGTCTGGGATCATGAGATTTCTTCTCACCACGCCTTCTCGGTCAATATGATCAAATCCTTAATGCCAGGGTACAAATTCCAGTCATTTTAAACAATGCACTTAGATTTTTGATTGATGCACCACTGCGCAACTTTACAAGATATATTCCCAAAGCCGTACCTGGAGTGCCACATCTGTTGGTAAGCGACGGAATTTGCTCAAGAATGTGTTCGAACTGTTGTCTTTCAAATCCTACTAAATAATAAAGTTCATTATCATCCATTTCCAACAAGTTTTGGAAATCGAATCGTGTTTTGCTGCAAAGCGGTGCGCGCCGATTCAAAAATGGTCGGCGGCGGCGTTTGGGATAATTATGCTCGGCGGCGGCGGCGTCATCGGCGTCACGCCGATAGCACTTTTAGGCGGCAGCGGCGTGAATCGGCGCGGCATTTTTTTGCGCCCATTAGTTTTTTATTTTCTCTATTTAGGAGATTTTCAGCCGTAGGCTGGTTCATCTCCGACCCATTAGTATTATTTTTTCGAACAAATTGAACAATGAATATGTACGGTCAATATAAAGATAAACATCGCACAGTTTACATTTCTTCAAATATATAATTATATATTATGTAAGTGACATCTCATCATCATATTTTTAAGTTTTATTTGTGAGATCTTAGATCATGAGCAAATTGAAATGAGTCTAATTCGATTAAAATCACAACATTTAAACATCAATGCAATTTGTCCACTTCCAAACAGATAGCTCATTTGGTAAAAAATGGCTTAGTTGTAATATTCCCGAGAGTTCGACAATTTGAAATAAAAAAGGAGGGAAGTTCCTTGCACTAATTGGAAACATTCGCTATGCCTGTCATCTGGCGAAATGCTAGAGCTAATTTTTGGCCTATTAAGCGGATTTCGCACTTTATCCCTCATTTCAAACGGATTTTTTTAAAGTGAATGTTTCCACTATGGGTAGCTAATAAATGTATTCACCTTTCTATAATTACTAAAGGGTGATACGGTCAAAATTTGGTCAAGGGAAAACGCGTGTAAATCGGTGAAATCGTTTATTTAAAAAATCAAATTAAATTTCTTTTTCAAGTTCAATTAGTATAAAATTCAGGAAAAATATTCAGTTAGGCTTCCGCTTTTCCAAATCCGAATTGCCGGGCCTTACGCTTGACCCCTGCCATCAGATTTTGTACAGCCACCTTGTCCACCTTCTTCTCCGCAGAAAGCCAGTTTGCCTTGAACTGCTGCTCGCCCTTAGCAGTTTTTTTGGTCTTCTTTAGGTTCCGCTTGACAATAGCCCAGTATTTCTCAATTGGGCGGAGCTCTGGCGTGTTGGGAGGGTTCTTGTCCTTGGGAACCACCTGCACGTTGTTGGCGGCGTACCACTCCATGGCAAGATGCCAAATCCGGCCAAAACAGTACGGAACAACCGTGTTTCTTCAGGAAAGGCAGCAGACGTTTATTTAAACACTCTTTCACGTAAATTTCTTGGTTGACAGTCCCGGAAGCTATGAAAATGCTGCTTTCCAAGCCACAGGTACACAGGTTCCTTTTGCCGTATAAAACTCCTGTCCCGGAAGCTGCTTGTAGTCGGCTTTGACGTAGGTTTCGTCGTCCATTACCACGCAGTCAAACTTCGTCAGCATCGTCGTGTACAGCCTCCGGGATCGCGCTTTGGCCGTCGTATTTTGTTTATCATCGCGATTTGGAGTCACTACCTTCTTGTAAGTCGATAGTCCGGCTCGTTTTTTGCATCATATTTTATATTGCGTGGTTTGATGATGCTTCATGCAAAGAGTAGCCAAATTCTGGAACTATTTTTGAACTGGACATTGTTTACAAATTGATTCTATTATTGAAAATAAAAAAGGGTGTGGTATAGGGCAACCATCAAGAATTCCGCCTATGTGTAAAAATTTACAATGATGTGGCATCACTGAAACTAACAAACGTTTGTCTCTCACGCTCTCGTCCAGATTTTTCTTTGATATGTGATTTCTAATATTCTGCAATGAAAGAACACCCATGACTGCAACCTCTTGGAGCCAGTTTTTTGTTTTTCTGCATTTCATTCAGTTCAATACTTATTTGCCAATTAATATTTTTTAAAGTGATAGTGTTCAACGTTGGAATTGCATTGATGCTGTTTGCAAAGTTGTAAGTCTATTATAAGGTTTTCGTTGCTTGCTGTCAGCAATTTAAAACATTCGATGATTTCTTATTGTAGATTAAAATGCTGCCCCAAGGAAGGATCACCAGTGATATCTGGTACCGTTTCAAAAAAGAAGAAGGCAGAGGTATATGTCATCACTGCAAAGCCAGCATCGCTATGTCATCAGGATCTTCGGGAAATTTAAAGAGGCATATGAAAGGCAAACATCCATTCATCCGGCTGAATAGAGATGGAACACAGGAGCAACCGAAATCTTCAGCTACAACTGCTTGCACTGTCAACTCAGAAGACGTACAACCGCAACCTACTTGCCAGAACGTGAGTACTCAAAATCGAGAATCTGCTACCAAATCCGACACTGCTGTTACTGGATCGTCTTCAATTTCGATACCATCTGCCTCACAGACTTCGATGGCACGATTTGTCGAAGTAATCAAACCCATACCAATCCAGAAAAGTAGACTCATTGACATTCAGCTCTTGAAAATGGTTTGCAAGGAGTTCCATCCGTTTTCAATTGTGGAGGATATGAAATTCAAGAAATTTGTGCAGCTACTTAACCCATCCTATGTTCTTCCAAGTAGAAAAACATTGTCCATTGGATTGTTGCCAGTTGTCCTACAATGACTTGATGGAAAAGGTTAAAGCTGAGTTGATTGACGCTTCTGCAATTTGTTTAACCTGCGATGGTTGAAACAGCATTACCAACACCGGATTTTACGCACTTACTGCTCATTTCATTAACAAAAATGGAATGGTATTTTGACATCTTTCTTGCTGGAGTGCTCCGAGTTCATGCCAAGGCACACTGGTGAAAATATTGCAACATGGGTTACCAAAGTTCTTCGTTCGTCCGATGTCGAAAACAAAATTACAGCAATTACAACTGATAACGCTTCGAATATGAAGTCGGCTGCGACTATTTTGCAAATGAGACAGTTGGGATGTTTTGCTCATTCATTGAACCTCGTCGTATAGAATGCCATAGCAAATTCCATCAAAGCCACAGTCGATAAGTGCAAGGCGATTGTGCAATTTTTCAAGAAAAGCAGTCATGCTCCTTCAAAATTGCAAGAAATGCAGTTTAAACTCGGCCAAAAGGTTTCTAAACTCAAACAGGATGTTCCGACCTGGTGGAACTCCTCATACTACATGTTGGAACGCATGTTACTCAACAAAGAAGCTGTAATTTCTACTCTGGCACTTCTGGACTCAACACGATGCACGTTTGAGAGTAATGACTGGGACATAATTCGGAAAAGCGTAAAAATTCTCGGCCTCTTTAATGATGGTCGAGATTTCAGCGGAAAAATCAGTGCTGGCTCGAATTATGAATGAGCAAATCAAATAACTTGCAAATGACTACCTCCCGCGGTGTGTCAAGATGCTGATAGATTAGCTAACTGATGGCCTTATTAAGCGGTTCGGGGACAGAGAATCGAATAAATTAGTAGCCCAGGCTACCCTTCTCGATCCCCGTTTTAAGAAGCAAGGTTTCGCAGATGAGGGTAACTTCAACACGGCGTACCAAGATATTGTGGACAAAATGCGGCAAAATATTGGAGCTATGGATGAAATTGAACAGGCCGAGCCACAACCTTCTGTTGCTAAATCATCCATTTGCAAACAGTTTGATCACACAATCAGCAAATTGCACACAGATCAGGATCCTAAAGCTGCAAGCGTAATTGAATTGGATAAATTCTTGGCTGAGTCGTATTTGCCCAGAACTAGCTCACTGCAATGAGCGGAACGTTTCACAGGTGCTCACTTCAGTGGACCATTTTGCCCATCTCTAGCTTGAACGACGTTGTATTAGTCGGTTAAGATAAGTATTGGTTTGTTGGCTAGCGTCGTAGCGGCACGGAAGATCGCTGCAGCCTCGGCCAACAAAACCAAGCCCTGTGGAGGGATACTGCTGCTTTCAGCAATACCGTCTCCGAAAATTCCGATACCTACTCCGTTTATCGATCGGGAGCCGTCGGTGTACCGGTGTACGTGGTCGGCATAGTTGGACCCAAGTAACTCGTCGACCGATCCGCGCAGAATCACGGATGCATCCCCTGCTTTGAAGCGGTTCTTGATCCGATTGTCCAATTGAAATTGTGAACAGGGATAACTTTTCTCTCCATGCCAATGGACTTTGGGGAGGTCGACGCCGGCGGCCGTGCGGTGGACTCTGTTCCCCTCGTCGAGGAGAAAGATCCTATTGTTTCCGGAGGTCTTGACGGAAAGGCGGCGACTTTTGAGGCAATATTTGCGTTTAAGCAGAACCGGAAAGGAAGAAGACCCGATTCGATGCATGCGGCGTCTGCTGGAGTGGATGGCAGGAGAATAGATATGATGCAGATGAAGCTGTTGTAGACCGGTACTAGGGTTCTAACCAGCTTCTCGGAGGTGATACAAGTAATTTCCGTCCCTTGATTTGTTTTCCGTCGATCTTGTTTTCTCTGCTGAGCACCAATGCTACCGACGCCAGGAAGGCAGCTCCCACACCTGGACCCTACCTATCGACCCATCAACTTATGAACCGGGGACCAACAGCTTTACTTCACTTCCGAAGGAAGGCGTGATCAAAGATGTTACACCTCAGAACATCCCGGAGGCGCCGACTGGGATTGAACCTAGGCCTGTTGGGGTAATAGGTAATTACGCTTACCACTACACCACCGACGCCTCTAATTTCCGTCCCGTAAAGCAACCAACTGTCGATGATGGCTCGCGCCACCCGGAACCGAACATCGCGGTTGTTGGATCGGTGAGACCAAGAGATCGTTTTAACGAGGTTGAGTCTACTGCGCTAGTCCTTTTTGACCTGTTGGAAATGTTGGTCGAAGGAGAGCGTTCGGTCGATCAGTACGCCGAGGACGCGAACTGTTTTCCTAGTTGGAATGGCTTGGTCGTAGATCGTAATTGGGGTGCTATTGACTAAGTGATGAGACGGACATACGTGGCATCGGATGCTCTTTCTGACGGACAGTCGGTCCATTTGACGACGACAGAGACTGCCGCTTGCGCTTGCCGTAGGGTTCGCATCTGTGTGGGACCGGTGGCCACAATCAGCACATCGTCAGCGTAAACAAATATGTTAATGCGCCCAGGTAGCCGGTCAAATACCCCGTTCATTGCCACCAGAAACAACGTGACTGCGATAACGGAGCCTTGAGGGACTCCGGTCTCTTCGCTGAAACTTTTCGACCACGTGTTCCCCACCAATAAACGGAATGACCGGTCGGTCAAGAAGTTTCGTATGAAATACATCATATGCCCATTCAAGCCCCAGTTTGTAAGTTTTTCCAAAACAACTGGCGTCCACGTCCAGTTGAAGGCCTTGGGGATGTCCAATGAGATGATTTCAACGTGGTGTTCCTGGTCGTAAGCTTCCTTGAGGATGTCCCCCAGAGTGGCAAAGTACGTGGACGTACCGAAACCTTGTCGAAAGGCATGTTGTCGGTGGTCGAGCAAGCTGTTGGTCTCAAGGAACATCTTGAGTCAACGGTTCACCATCCGTTCGAATACCTTGGCCATGCAGGATGTGAGAGTGATCGGCCGGAACTTAGATGTGCCCCTGTCTTTTTCGTTTGCCTTTGGGATGGGCAAGACGACACTCTCCTTCCACAGCGTCGGATAGGTATCCGAGACCAAGAGTTGGTTGAGCATCTCAAGCATGCAACACTTGCCCTCAAGAGGCAGCTTTTTTAAAAGTGGATACCCGAGATCGTCAGGTCCCGCAGATTTGCCGTTGCTGCGGCTTAGTGCGGGTTGGAGTTCCTCCCAGGAGAAAGGCTCGTTGATCTCGAGGTTGTCCGCGTCAGGCGGGATGCTGAACTCAGCGACTGATGTACGGGAGACCGGAGATGGCCGAAAGTTCTGCGAAATACCCTCCGAGCCGGTTCGGAGATGGTAACTTCGTTAGGCCCAGATGGAATTCCCAACGTGGCGTTGAAGGCGGCGATCCAGACGTTCCCGGACATGTTCAGGATAGTGCTGCAGAAATGTCTGGACGAGGGTCAGTTCCTGATAGGTGGAAGGTACAAAAGCTTGTGCTGTTGCCAAAGCCCGGAAAACCACCGGGGGATCCTGCATCGTATTGCCCAATATGCCTGTCGGAAAGCTCTTGTAGAGGATCATCCTGAACAGGCTGGCGAAATGTACGTAGAGTGAACACGGGTTGTCAGAGAGGCAGTTCGGATTCCGGAAAGGGAGATCGACGGTGGATGCAATTCGGACAGTGATTGACAGAGCCGAGAAAGCTTCCAAACAGAAGCGGAGAGGAAATCGATACTGCGCCGTGATTACGATTGATGCGAAGAATGCATTCAATTGCGTCAGCTGGGAGGCCATCGCCAAGGCGCTCCATAGAATGAAGGTTCCAGACTACCTCTGCAGGATTCTAAGTAGTTTCTAGTCTACGAGACAGACACGGGGCAAAAATCGCTTAGAATCACGGCGGGAGTTCCACGAGGCTCCATTCTAGGTCCCACGCTGTGGAACGGAATGTACAATGGCGTGCTGACGTTCAAGCTGCCCAAAGGAGTTGAGATCGTTGGCTTTGCGGACGATGTCGTCTTGATGGTAACCGGTGAGACGCTGGAAGAAGTGGAAATGCTGGCGGCCGAGGCGATAGATACGATTGGTAACGGGATGCCAGGAGCGAAGCTGCAGATAGCCCATCACAAAACAGAAGTGATGTTCGTCAGTTACTGCAAAGCAGTGCAGCGGGCAGAAATTACCGTTGGAGAGCACACCATTGTTGTGAAGCGCGTGCTGAAGTATCTGGGAGTGATGATAGACGACCGGCTAAACTCTAACAGCCGCATCGAATATGCGTGCGAGAAGGCGGCGAAGGTCATCAACGCAATAGTCAGAATCATGCCGAACAATTCTGGTCCAAGCAGCAGCAAGAGGCGTCTTCTGGCTAGTGTGTCTTCATCGATACTAAGGTACGGAGGTCCTGCCTGGATTGAAGCGCTGAAAACGAAGCAGAACCAAAGGAAATTGAGCAGTACGTTCCGGCTCATGGCCATGCGAGTCGTGAGTGCGTACAGAACCATTTCGATGGAGGCAGTATGCGTTATCGCTGGTATGATCCCGGAGGACTACGAGTGCTATATGACGAGATAAACCAGAGGAGTACGAAAAATGGTGAGAACGGTGTCGATGGTTAAGTGGCAGCGTGGCAGTGGGACGCAGCAGAGAACGGTAGATGGACACACAGGCTAAAACCGATTCTTTCGACCTGGGTGAACAGGAAGCACTTGACGCAGTTCTTGTCTGGTCATTGCTGCTTCAGCAAGTACCTGCATCGGTTCGAACACACAACGTCACCCTTCTGTCTGGAGTGTGGGAATGTGGAAGAATCACCAGAGCACGTGGTCTTCGAATGTCCTAGAGTTGATGCTGTGCGAGGGGAGATGCTGGTGAGCGTTTTTGCTAGCAGCGAGCTCATTAGTGCTAGTGAACTAGCATAAGTGTAAACACCCCATAATGTGCTCACTAGACTGATGCAAAATTTGAAATTTTCGCTCCACAGTGTTCAAACGGTTTCAATTTGGGTCCTGATTAGCTTACGAAAGTTTAAACTCATTTGATAAGAAACTGACTTGGCACAAACCATTTGAAGTTTATACGGAAATTACTATGGGAAAACAAAACTTGTTGTTCATTGTCTTCTAGCCTTTTTACAAATTGTACTGTTAACACATTCTATTGTTATTCTTATGGGAATTTTTATCAGCTACAACTTTACACAAAATCGTTTTTCAGCCACAAGTCATATTAAATAGTTTTAAATTGTTTAAGAGATTGATAATCTTATTGCAAGATTAAGCATCTGTATTTTGGGCAACACTGTATTCTGCAGTGTGACATAGTAGCCATGATTTTTGTCCTCTATTCTACGCTCCATAAACACCATCACACCATGATATCTAGATTGAACAGTTGATTGAGCATAATCATAAGGCATAAGTGACTTGAATCATTGATAATTTTTGTTCCTTACATTTGATCGAAAAGTGGTCTTGAACAGAATTGTAGTTGAGAAAATTTTCAACAAGCTCAGCTATCATTTTCTAAAGTAGAGTGAACTGGTGAATTTTGAGATAGATAAGATCCGAAGTTATGGTTTCTCCTGGAGGCTAATCAGGGCTCAAATTGAAACCGCTTGAGCACTGTGGAGCGAAAATTTCAAATGTTGCATCAGTCTAGTGCTAACACCAGTGTGAAGTGAAAGACGAAGCCGGGAGAACTCTCCGTCGTAGTAGGCTGAACCCACCGCCGGGGGTTAGCCGAGTAGACCGCGACTACGCTGGGAGCTAAATGGCTCATAAATTTGAGAGACGATCAGCGAACTGGAAGCGCCAGTTAGCTGAGGTAAAGTGAGGTGCGTAATGCACAGCCCCCTCCGAAGTAATACGACAAGTGATTCCGGGGGAAAATGGGAAGGCGTCCAAGGAGGTTTTAGTGCTGTAAGAATCCCACACACCGTGTCACCGCGACCGTGCGTCCGGTCGTCAAGCGGTGGCATGAGCATGATGGCCTTTTGAAGGTTTTCTTCTTGCAAAAACACACACACACTTGTATCCCATCGTTGGCTTGGTAGAAACTTTCACAATCGTAAGGGAAAATAGCCTAAAATGCACCCCGGTGCAAAACGCCCGATACGAATTTTCATAGCATTCCCGGTTTTAACTCATAAATTTGACAAGCCACAGTGCTAGTTTCATACTTAAACTAGCATTTCGGCACAAAAAATCCCATAATTAAGAGTGGAATAGCTATTAAGCGCTATTTGTCCCCTGTTCTACCCTACGTGTAGCAGCAGCAGCAACAGCTAAAAGATAGAGGATGAAAGGGTTTTCGGTAGCCTTCCGGTGGTGTAGGGTGGCAAGAAGCTAAACCTCGGGAACATGGTCCCGTTTGTGCCAGTTTTTGGCACCTCGAACTTGTTCTTAGCTTCTTTCTTTACATCCGTGTGGTGGTAAAGGGTGATACGGTCAAAATTTGGTCAAGGGAAAACGCGTGTAAATCGGTGAAATCGTTTATTTAAAAAATCAAATTAAATTTCTTTTTCAAGTTCAATTAGTATAAAATTCAGGAAAAATATTCAGTTAGGTTTCCGCTTTTCCAAATCCGAATTGCCGGGCCTTACGCTTGACCCCTGCCATCAGATTTTGTACAGCCACCTTGTCCACCTTCTTCGCCGCAGAAAGCCAGTTTGCCTTGAACTGCTGCTCGCCCTTAGCAGTTTTTTTTTGTCTTCTTTAGGTTCCGCTTGACAATAGCCCAGTATTTCTCAATTGGGTGGAGCTCTGGCGTGTTGGGAGGGTTCTTGTCCTTGGGAACCACCTGCACGTTGTTGGCGGCGTACCACTCCATGGCCTTTTTACCGTAATGGCAAGATGCCAAATCCGGCCAAAACAATACGGAACAACCGTGTTTCTTCAGGAAAGGCAGCAGACGTTTATTCAAACACTCTTTCACGTAAATTTCTTGGTTGACAGTCCCGGAAGCTATGAAAATGCTGCTTTTCAAGCCACAGGTACAGATGGCTTGCCAAACCAGATATTTCTTTGCGAACTTTGACAGTTTCATGTGCTTGAAAACATCTGCTACCTTTCCCCTTCCTTTTGCCGTATAAAACTCCTGTCCCGGAAGCTGCTTGTAGTCGGCTTTGACGTAGGTTTCGTCGTCCATTACCACGCAGTCAAACTTCGTCAGCATCGTCGTGTACAGCCTCCGGGATTGCGCTTTGGCCGTCGTATTTTGTTTATCATCGCGATTTGGAGTCACTACCTTCTTGTAAGTCGATAGTCCGGCTCGTTTTTTGGCTCGATGCACGGTTGTAGACGATACACCCAGCTTATTTGCGGCATCTCGGAGAGAGAGGTTAGGGTTTCGCTTGAAACTACCGGCAACTCTCTTTGTCGTCTCAGCGGCTTCCGGTTTTCGATTTCCCCCCGATCCAGACTTCCTGGCTGTCGACAAACGTTCCCCAAACACTTTGATTACATTTGTAACGGTTGATTTGGCAACTTTTAGCGATTTTGCCAACTTTGCGTGCGAGTAGCTCGGATTTTCGCGATGCGCGAGCAAAATTTTGATACGCTGCTCTTCTTGCTTGGACGGCATTTTGACAACTGAAGAGTGAATTCCAAAATCAAAATAGGAGCAACATTGTACACACACACACCTTCAAAATGAGGGGTGTTCAGGTTTTTTAAATGCAAAATTGAAAGAAATACGTCAAGTTGATATTGACCAAATTTTGACCGTATCACCCTTTACTTGGTTTGATGAAGATTAACAAATTGTTGAGATATAGTTTAAAATGTACCACACCTTCTTGACAGTAAACTCAGCCTACGGTACGAAATTTGGCCTCAGGTATTGAAATTCAATAGCGCTGCACTTCGGCCTATTGAATGGAGAAAAAAGTTGATTCTATCCAATGTCATTTACCGTATGCGTGATAATGTTTGCACCATCGTACACATAAGGTTCCCGTTTCACCTGTGCATACAATGCCTTGGTTTTCTTTGCATGCACGTAACCTATAGCTCATACCGTAGTAGGCTGTGTATAAAGAAAATGATTTACTTAGTTTGACAGTTGCACCATGACGAAGCGGCAGCGTATTCGTGATTTGTCCCACGCGCAAATGTCGCAAAAAGACATTTAAATCGCCGTGGGAGTGTCCCGGTGGACCGTTAAAAGGGTTTTAGACCAAGACAAGAAAGGACAACTATCCGCCAAGGTGGCCACAGGCAAATACTTTATTTGCTTATCCTTGACAGATACGCGTATTTCGTCTACAATGTGCAGACTTCTTCAATGTCTTGTACTAATACTCGACTGAAGATAATGACTTCAGGTAATTTCCCGAAACTTTTAAAAGGTTCTGATAAATTCAAGGAAATCCTGTGATTTATATTGAAGTTAAGAGATCTTGAGGACATTTCAAATAACTTCAGAGCAGTATCAGAAGTTTCAGAAAACTCTAGACTTTCGGGAAAGTTTAAAAAATCTTGAAGAGTTATTTTGTAGCTTTAAAAAAAATATTGCAGTTTTATCATCACCAACGTGTGGAAACAATTGTTGAAACCTTCATCAAATCTATTGAAATAAACAAAATTGCAACAAACCTTTTTAACTAATGGTCATCCATTATCAAGCCCTACATCGGATCCATTTCAAAGGCTAAGAAAATAGCTTCTGGAGAGAAATTCTCTGCAAAGAAATTCCAAGTCAATCATCGAGTTGACTTTCAATCGCATCTTTAAAGAGATGCTCGAGCTCCTGTCAGCACCAAATCCTGTCAGAAATTGGAATCTCCTTCGTTGAAACGACTACACTCTTGCCGCATTGGCAGAAAATTGTCTGCATCATCAACAAATTCTGTCGAAGCATACCTTCACATCCGAACAGAAACTATCACCTTTCTAGCATCCTTCTCTTGATCCCACCTCATGCCACCTCGGTCGAACTATTTTCGTAACCTCTTTGTGCTCTTCACGTCCGACCATTATCCCTGGTTGGGGTCTGCATGTCCCGATTCCAGTGTCCCATAAAACTCGATGCACCGAAAAGTCTCCTCTCCGGTGAAGGCGATAACAATTTTACACTTCAACGAGTTTCTTTATGTCTTTTTAAAGAAGCTTGACACTCAGCTCCTACACTTGGGTGAACTTCGGTAAGGACAGACAATGGACCCCCCGTCCGACTAATAAACTCGGAGACATTTTATGGCAGAACAAACCGACGTCGTCACTATTTTCCTCGAAGTCGAACCCAGTCTTGTTTCAGCCTTTCCTTGTTGTTTGGCCCCGATGTGAGCCCGGAGTTATTACCATAGAAACGTGACCACGATACGAGATGACGATGATGGGCCATGAGTTCACGAGCATCTACGGATGCGACCATAACCATTAATCACGTTCTTGCCTGAAAATGGGAACCACATTGGACCGCAATCTAATTATCCGGGAGCGCTTTTGGTTTGATTCCGAATTGATTAACTGCTGCAGTTTCGATTGCTTTCTGTTTCGACTTAATGAATGTTCAATGCGGTTCCCATCGTGGCCAGTTCAGATCTCGGAAAGTGATTCATGAGCTTTCCTTCTGGCAGATCAGCGTGCATCCACCAGATTTTGTCCTTTCTCAAGAGGGAAAACGACGACATTAAAATGAATTATGCATTCGTGAGCTCTGCTATCATCCTCCTTCGGATGGACACCGTAAAGGAATCGTGAGCCTTTACCGTCATCGCCGCCCGGGATGATGAGGTTAGAATGCATGGGAAGGTATCATTCGTTACATCGCTTCGGGGGTGGAAAAGTGATGGTCAACGTCGTCGCCGTGAGTTGTCGTTGTCTTTTTGGTCCTCGGGGGAAAACAGTGAACAGATTTAATTGGCTTGATTCGGATTTACTGCTTCGGTGGAGTGTGTGTCTTTCGGGAGATTTCAGGTCCATTTCCATTAGAGGTGAAAAGAGTGGTGAAACTTGGTTGCTCCATTAATTCCTGAAAAATCAAGGAGGCCCATGGTGGATGGTAAAATTCTTTTAATATACAAAATTTCACCTCAATTTGGTTTTCTTAAGCCAACCAGTCACGCTCCAGAAAATCCTCCAATAAAGTAGAATCCCTCCCACATTAAAACAAGTAAGCAAGTAAGCTTTCGTGACCAGGAGATTAAATCTGAAAATCACTATTGATGGAAACAACAACAACAAAATGGCGAGTACCAACGCAGAGAAAAGATGGAATACCATCCACCATCATGATTATCATCATCATCTCCTTGGTTTCATTCGATTTTGATGGGAGAGAAGGACATCTTCCCAGAAGGCAAGCAGCAAACTGTTTTTAGGCTTCAGATGGATGGATTTTTCCTAAGCAAAACCTCACAGCATTTTCTCGGTTCATATCGGTCTTCGTCTTCTGATGATCAATTGTTCGAACCACAAGGCGTTGTGATTTCTCATAACCGACACCACCCTCCGTTGCTATTACGGCTGTTTCAGTGGCATGGAATTGCGTCTTTTCAAGAGTTGGAATTGGAAAGGTTGTCCCGGTTTCTTTTGCTCTGATTGGGCTGGTGGTAAAATTATCACTTTCAACGAAAATGGAAGCTTCCCTCCACAGTCATGACACAAATCCTTCGCCGAAATATTAGTCTTTCTTCGTTTTTGCTTGGATTCGGTCAATGAAGTAGATACGGATTGGACCCAGAAGGATTGCAGATTAGTTTGCGTATTTTCGTCGTCTTTTGAACCACAATGCCGTCACAAGACAACAGACACGACCGGAAGCTTTGATCCCCAAAACAGACAAAACTATTGAGGGGGGAAGACGAGGACATCAACCGTTTTGTTTCGTTTATCAAAACTAACTGGTCTCAGAAATATTGATCTATATGTGCTTCATACATAAGTCATGAGTTACATATATTATGTCTTCATTAAGATTCAACCAGTGCCTTTTAAATGTGGAATTATAATATTACAAATTCAAACGTTCGAAAAATATGCAGCCTATAAATCTATATGTGCTATGAAAATCGTTCTACACTCTTCCAATATGAAATTAGTGGCACCCATCAGATGCACACAGTGTGATATTTAGGCCTATTCTGCGAGGCGTGTGGGGTGAGGTGACAGTGCAGTGATGGTTAAGTGACAATTGTCACCTCGAGTGGGGTGACTCTCCGTGCAAATCAAATGGAGAGTCACTTCACCCAAGGTGACAACTGTCACTTAACCATCACTTCACTGTCACTTCACCCCACACGCCTCGCAGAATAGGCCTGATTATTTGGGCTGCTTTATGACAACTCACGTGCTCCTGTTGAGACAAGTATTTATACATCTCCAAATGAAGTAAGGTTTTTTTTGCTTATCAGAGTGATACAGTATTGATCCACTCCTAGTGATAACAAGAAACCATTAAAAATCCAACGAAATTATTAAATAAATTAAAACGGAAATAGTAGGAACTTTAAAAAAGTTCTGAGAAATTCAGGATAAATAGTTCAAAGAATAAAACAAAAAACTTCAGAACTCTTCAGAGCAATTTTGAAAACTTCATTATAGCTTCGAAAACTTTTAATGATGTATTAAGAAATTTTGGGAATATTTACAATATTCAGAGATGTATCAAAACATTTCAGGGCAGTTCTACAGTAAACTACAGGAAAGTTCAGAACTTTGGTAATGTTTAAAGATCTTTAAGGATAAGTTCCGAGAGCCTCAGGGCAGTTTAATAAAGTTCAAGAAAGTATCGTGAACTGAAAAAAGAGCAGAGAACTTCCCAAGAACTTAGACAAAACTTGTTACTTATCCTGGTCCGACATCCCTCAGGATTGCACCTGCATCACAATGTTGCGCCAATTCACTCGGTCCGTGGCTGCTTGTCTTCAATTTCTTGACCGTCCCACACTTCCAAGATTCTGCTCCACTTGGTCTAACTGCCTTGCTCGCTGTGCTCCTCTTCTTCTTGTAACGGCCGGATTCGAGGTAAACACCATTTTTGCGGGATTGTTGTCCGGCTTTCTTAAAACGTGTCCCACCCATCGTACCCGTCCAGCTTTAGCAACTTTCTGGATACAGGGTTCGCCATAGAGTTGCGCCAGCTCGTGGTTCATTCTTCGTCTCCATACACCGCTCTCACATACCCCGCCAAAGATGGTCCAAAGCAGTCGTCGTTCGAAAACACCATGTGCTTGCAGGTCCTCCTCGAGCATCGTCCACGTCTCGTGCCCGTAGAGAACTACCGGTCTTATGAGCGTCTTATACATGGTACATTTAGTACGGAGGTGAAGTTTACTCGACCTCAGGGTCTTGTGGAGTCCGTAGTAAGCACGACTTCCGGCAATAATACGCCGACGAATTTCTCTGCTGCAGTTGTTATCCGAGATAAACAAATTCATCCACCACCTCGAACTCATCCCCGTCGATTGTCACGCTTCTGCCAATGCGAGCCCTATCGCGCTCGGTGCCTCCAACTAACAGGTACTTTGTCTTCGACGTATTCATCTTTAATCCAACCTTCTCTGCTTCACGTTTCAGTCTGTTGTGTTGCTCCGCCACGACCTGAGACGTTCTTCCGACAATGTCCACGTCGTCAGCGAACCAGATGAACTGGCTGGACTTATTGAAGATCTTGCCCCGCATGTTAAAGCCCGCACGTTTCATAATACCTTCTAGCGCAATGTTGAACAGGAGGCAGGAAAGACCATCACCTTGTCGAAGTCCTTTGCGAGTTTCAATCAAGTCCGATAACGCACACGATATCTTCACGCAGCACTGTACACCATCCATCGTAGCCCTGATCAGTCTGGTCAGTTTCCCGGGAAAACCGTTCTCGTCCATAATCTTCCTTAGCTCTTCACGGTCAATAGTATCATAGGCGACCTTGAAATCGATAAGTAGGTGGTGCGAAGGGACTTGACATTCACGACACTTTTGGAGGATCTGCCGCAACGTAAAGGTTTGGTCCGTTGTCGATCGCCCATCCACAAAACCGGCTTGATAACTTCCCACAAATCTGCTCGTTAGCGGCGATAGACGGCAATAGATGATCTGGGAAAGCACTTAGTAGGCCACGTTGAGAATAGTGATCACTCGATAGTTCTCACATTCCAGCTTGTCGCCTTTTCCACTCCTGTAGCTTTTCTGTATCCCAGATCCTGACTATCAGCCAACTTATCCCATTTTAATAAGTTCCGCTCCGATACTATCTTTCCCAGCTGCTTTGTTGTCCTTAAGCTGTCGAATAGCATCCTTAACTTCACCTATCGTAGAAGCTGGCATGTCCCCTTCATCCGTTGTACCGACGAAGCTATCCCTCCTGCTGCCTTGGTCCTCTACCTCTGTGCCATTCAGATTTTCATAGTAGTACTGCTTCCACCTTTCAATCACCTCACGTTCGTCCGTCAAGATACCCCCTTGAGTTTCTCGTAGAACTTGCGCGTTTTGTGAGAACGATACAGCTGCTGCATTTCTTCACACTCCAACTCTTCCAGGCGGCACTTGTTATCCCGGAAAAGATGGTTTTGCTGCCTTCGATTCTGTTTATATTGCCCACATTTTGATTGGTTCCTTGGTGCAGCATCCTTGCCCGCGCTGCGTTCTTCTCGTCCAAAACCATCTGACACTCCTCGTCCAACCAATCGTTCCGTTGATTCCACTCCACAAACCCAATGGGACCTTCAGCAACGCCGTTAATGGCTGCTTTCACGTTGTTCCAGCAGTCCTCAAGAGGGGCTTCGGTGAGCTCTCCTTCATCCGGCAACGCTGCGTCGAGGCATTGCGCGTAATCAATTGCGACTTCGGGCAGCTCCACTCGCTTTAGATTGTCGTCGGTACCGAAGGTTGTTGGCAACAGAAAGTTTTTGGCGCACCTTAACCATTAAAAGGTAATGGTTCGAATCGATGTTTGCGCCTCGATAGGTCCTGAAGTCGATAATGTCCGAGAAGTGCCTTCCATCGATCAAAATGTGGTTGATTTGCGATTCTGTCTGCTGCGGTTATTTCCAGGTATACCGATATGGGAAGTTATGCTGGAAGTAGGTGGGCTCTTAGAGGCGGAAAAATCGATGAGTCTGAGGCCGTTGGCGTTCGTTAGCTGGTGAACTGTATACTTTCCTATAACCGGTCTGAATTCCTCCTCCTGGCCGACCTGAGCGTTAACATCTCCGATAACGATTTTGACGTCATGGATTGAGCAGCTGGCGTATTCCCGTTTCAGCTGCGCGTAAAAAGCGTCTTTATCGTAATCGTCACTTGCTAAGTGAGGGCTGTGCACATTGATTATGCTGACAGTGAATAAACGGCCTTTGATCCTCAACTTGGACATTCTGTTATCGATTGGCCACCACCCAATCACGCACTTCTGCATTTCTCCCATCACGATGAAAGCTGTACCCAGCTCAAGTGCATTGCCGCAGCTCTGGTAGATGGTATAACCATCCCTAAACGTATGTACCGACGATCCCTTCCTGCAAACCTCCTGCAGCGCTACGATGTCAAACTTGCGGACCCTCAATCAATCGGAAAGAATGCGGGGGGCGACCCCGGCGTAGTGGTTAACATCCATACCTCTAACGCCAAAGTCACGAGTTCAAATCTCACCCCCCGGACAAGTCACGAATGACCCAAGAGTGTTAAAGTGACTATAATAAAAAAAGGAAAGAATGCGGGTACTTTCCAAGAAACTGAGAGACTTGCAGTTCCATGTTCCGAGTTTCCAATCGTTAGTCCGTATCCATTGCTTGGGTCTATGCCGATTGTTCCGGTTCGTATTTACATTGCTTGCTTCCTGTACTTTTGTTATTTTACGGCTGGCTTGTAGGGCCTCTGCACCAGCCCCCATTGTCTCGCCGGGGACGTTGATCAGCCGCTCCTAACATGGAGAACAGACGCCGTTTTGAGCCGCACATCCATGGTGAACAGACGCTCGAAGACTGCACTCTCCGAAGACTGCACACATCGACGACAACCCACCGCTCGACACAGTGGAGGACATCGACCGAGCCCTGGAGGGTCTCCATCAAGCCATATCCGTGGCTGACGAAGAGTGCGTTCGACGAGTTCCTGTGAGGGGTAAGTTTCAAGCAATTGATTCCCACACCAAACTCTTGATTCGGCTCAGAAATGTTCGTAGACGTCAGTTTCAGCGGGATGACTGGGGATCTGCAGCGTAAATACGAAATGGTTGATCTGAATCGGCAGATCGCTTCCAGAATGGTCTCAATCCGGAACGAGAGCTTAGGGCGGCTCGTTCAGAACCTGGACGACCGTTCCAGACCATTCTGGAAGGTTGCTAAGGTGCTGAAGTCTCACCCCAAGCCCATTCCACCACTTAGAGTCAATGACGAACGGCTTATCACCAACGAAGAGAAGGCCAATGCGATTGGGGAGCACATTGCCCAGTCGCATTTGCTTGGCTCCAAAACCCCAAGTCCACTCGAGAACCAGGTTGCGCAGTGCGTCCAGACATTAGATGCCTCCCCTTGTGCCGTCCCTCCAGAAGAACGGATTACAGAGGAACAAATTTGCTCAGCGCTGAAATACAGTAAGAACATGAAGGCTCCCGGGTTTGACGGAATATTCAACCTAGCGTTGAAAAATCTCAGCCCGAGGGTGCACTCGCTGCTGGCTGCCATCCTCAACAGATGCTTGGAGCTGCACTACTTTCCAAGCATCTGGAAGGTGGCAAAAATCATCCCGATCCGTAAACCTGGGAAAGACCCTTCACTACCTTCAAGCTACAGACCGATTAGCCTGCTCTCAGCGCTGAGCAAGCTGTTCGAAAAATTAATCCTCAGCCGACTGAACAAGTTTGTGTAGGAACATGACATTCTTCTTCCGGAACAGTTCGGGTTCCGTAAGGGGCATTCCACCAATCATCAGCTAGTGCGGGTGATGAATAACATCCGGAGTAACAAAGCTGTATCCAAGTCCACAGCCATGGCCTTGTTAGACGTCGAAAAGGCGTTTGACAATGTCTGGCACGACGGACTTATATACAAGCTTTGTAACTCAAACTTTCCACCATACCTTGTGAAAATCACCCGTAACTACCTCCAGCAAAGGTCGTTCAGGGTGCCGTTGAATAGTTCCCTTTCGGGACAATTTCCGATCCCAGCAGGTGTTCCGCAAGGGAGTCTCCTGGGACCACTGCTTTACAGCATCTACACGTCGGACATCCCTCCTCTAGGAGACGGTTGCGTGTTCTTCCTGTTCGCAGATGACACCGCGATTGCCGTCAAGAGTAGGATGTCTCGTGAAATTACGAGCAAGCTCCAACGATGCCTTGACACCTTTACTGATTATGCCACCACGTGGAAAATCAAAATCAACGCCTCAAAAACCCAAGCGATCATGTTCCTTCACAGACAATCGTCAAAACTTAAACCGTCTCCCTCCTGTACCGTAATAATGGATGGTACAAGGGTCGAGTGGTCCACTGATGCTACTTATCTCGGGATGTTGTTCGATGAGAAGCTCCTGTTCCGCTCGCACATAGAGAAAACCCTAGTTAAGTGCTCCGCCTTGGTTAGGTGTCTGTATCCGCTCATTTGCCGCAGATCCCGTCTCTCAAGGCAAACAAATTGGCTGTCTACAAACAGATCATAGCCCCCGCGATCTTCTATGCCGCCCCGGTGTGGGAATTGTGCACTCAGACCCACTGGAACAAAATCCAGGTTGCACAGAATAGAGTGTTGAGGATGATCCTAGATCGTCCATTCGACACAAGAATAGCATACCTCCATCAAGAGGCAGAAATTCCCAAAATAGAATCCAAAATTGAGGATATGACAACCAAATTTATCCAAAAAGGCAATCTTTCTGAACATGCTTTAATAAGCAATTTGTACATAGTAGGTTAAGTGTTTATAGTAGAGTAGGTTAGTTTTAAGCTGTAAATAGTAGTATTAAGTAGTTTCTCTTCAAATTCTAAAAACAAAACAAACCAATCCCACCAAGGTGGTCGACCGTGTACTAAGTCTAGGACTAATTCTTTCAAACAAATTTTGAATTTTGACCATACCTAAAGATGAAGAAAGCAAGTTGAACTTAAATAAAGATCATTTAAAGTAAGTTCCAGAACTTCTTAAAGTTTCTTGAAGATGTTCAGATTTTAAAACTAACCTTTGCAGATCTTTAAACTCCTCCAAATGGTGGGCTTTCAGCCCATATAACAATTTGGGTTTATGAGGGTTCTGTAGACCATTATTTAGACTTGTAGAATGCTATAAAACCACGATAAAGTTTGGAATGCTACTTGGGAGGAAGTTATAGCGATTGGAGCTGCTCTTAAGATCGTTAGACCTAGCTTCCCTGAGGTTATTTGAATATCTTACCTTATGTTATCTGATCTGTTTTTATAATATTCATCTTCCACCGTCGTTAATTGCTTATTTTGGAATCGCTTGGACTTTTTCTCTAACGCTTCGTATTTCATTCCGTGCTTGTGAAGGACGGACAACCAGCAGAAAGGCGGAACCGGAGTAAAAACGGATAGCAAAGGTTTTTCTCTAAGCGGAATAAAGACGCGACCGAACTCAAGCGAAACGTGTTTATTTGTGTCAAAGTACAAGTGTGCAAAAAAACAGAAAAAAGATAGCACTCAACGTGCATAGAAACAAAGGTAGTTAAATTAATTTTCTCCGTAGTTCCCTTTGGTAGCAAGATATCGGTAGTAGCGAGGTGTTCATCATACTCCATCACTCCTCCTGGATGAACACCAAGTCTAGGGTTTCAGTCCAACTTGATCGATGAACTTCTGCATTGCTGTTGGTCCCATCAGTGCAACAGCGACCATTTCGTTGGTCGGGCAGTACACCAATTTGACAACTTTCTGTTCAGACAGCTCCCGTATGTAGCGCTTCTTGGTGTCAATGTGTTTAACACGACCGCTAGTTCTCTCCGAGGTCGCAAAGCTGAGACACCCTTGGTTGTCCTCGAAGATGACCGTTGGTTGTCCTTCGGGTACTCCCAGCTCTGATAATAGCCGCCTTAGCCAAACGGTTTCCTGGCAAGCGAGCGATAGAGCATTGTACTCGGCTTCGAGGGATGAAAGAGCCACAGAACTTTGACGCTTGCTCACCCAGCTTATCGGGCCGCTTCCATAGAAAAAGATAAACCCGGTCGTAGATCTTCTTGTCCGACGATCTCCGGCCCAATCAGAATCGGAGAAGCCCTTGAGACGCCATCCTTTACCTGGTCCGAATTTCAATCGCCAGTCATTCGTTGTGCTCAAATACTGCAGCACGCGTTTTGCTGCACCCCAATCCATGTTGTTAGGCTCGGCGACTTTTCTCCCAAGCAATCCGACGCTCAAAGACAGATCTGGTCGTGCGTTCACGGCCAAGTATAATAACGCTCCTACGAGGCTCCGGTACAGCGTCGGATCATCGAACCTCTGACTGTCTTCAATAGCTGACGTATACCCAGAATCCATTGGGGTCTTGGAGGGCCGACAGTTTTCCATGCCGTACTTACACAGCAAAGTGTCGATGTATGCTGACAACTTTAACGTGTAGAAGCATCCATCTCTCCCTATCTCATAGGCCAAGAAATGACGCACGGAGCCTAGCGAAGTAACGTCGAATTTCTTCCGGAGACTCTCATATACCTTGGCTATATCGGATTCGCTTGCGCTGCCAATCAACAAGTCGTCAACGTAGACTAAAATGACGACAAACGGTTTTTCGTATCGTATGTAGAGACATGGGTCTGCGGTGCTTGGCTTGAACTTTAGCTCGAGGAGTACAGAGTGTAATGCTTTATTCCAGCATTTAGCGGACTGGCGCAGCCCGTATATACTTTTACGAAGCCTACATACCTTTTGCTCGTGCCCTGGAAACGCAAAGCCTGGAGGTTGCTGCTTATACAGCTCTTCTTCGATGGTGCCGTTGAGGTAGGCCGTTCGAACGTCGTACTGCTCCAGGAACAGCTGCTTCTTCCCTGCAACGGCGAGCAGCGCACGCAACGTAGCCTGCCGCGTGACTGGTGCATACACCTCCGTGAAATCCACACCGAAACACTGTGAGTATCCCTGTGCGACGATACGGGCCTTATGCTTCACTATGCTGCCCGTCTCATCCCGCTATATCTTGAATACCCATTTCGCACCAATGGCCTTCTTGCCCGGCGGCAGAACTGATAGTTCCCACGTACTGTTCACTTTGTGTGCTTCGATCTCTTCCCGCATAGCGCATTGCCAAACAGGTTCACTCAATGCATCACGAAAGTCACTGGGTTCTTCGCCATGTAGCACTTGTCCAACAATAAAGTCCTCATACCTGTTTGGTAACACACCACGCGTACGCCGATGTTGGCGGTTCATCACTGATCCATCTGGCACTTCCGGTTCATCACTCTGTTCTTCAAAGCCAGGAAAGTCACTATCAATTGTGTCTTCTGCGTCTTCATACACCGACTGACGCTCTTCTTCCTGCGTCTTTTCATCTTCACTGTGTTCAAACACTACCACTGGGTTTTCTTCACTCTCCGTCACTGGATCATCTGGAACACGCCGCTCCTCCTGCTGCATATCCGGAAGCGCGTTTGCCTCCTCTCGCAGCCCGGCTCCTTTCGGGAGCTCCAGGAACTCAGCATCTCGACCAAAGACTATGCGATTGGTTTCGACATCAAGAAAGCGAAAACCTTTGTGGCAGCCGGAATAGCCCACGAACACAAGCTTCTTCGATCGAGGATCAAATTTCTTGCGCTTGGCGTCTGGTATACGAACATACGCTTCACATCCAAAGATTCGGAGATCTGTCAAGTTCGGTTTGTTGCCTGTCCACAACTCGAATGGCGTCCTCTCAACTGCTCTGGATGGAAGCCGGTTCTGGATGAACGTGGCCGTGAGAATAGCTTCTCCCCAATAGAGCTTAGGAAGGTTGGCATCTAATAACATACAGCAGGCCATTTCTTGGAGGGACCTGTTCTTTCTCTCGGCTGCTCCATTTGACTGCGGTGAGTAGGGAGTCGAGAACTGCTGCTGTATGCCCTCCGATCTGCAGAACTGCTTCAGCCTCTCGCCTACATATTCTCCTCCTCCATCAGAACGTAGTACACAAGGCTTCCTGTCGAAGATATTTTCCACCCACCGAACATATTCCATAATCTTGTCGGCAGCTTCGTCCTTCGACTTCAGAAGGAACACTACGCAAAACCGACTGAAATCGTCGATTAGGGTGATGAAATACTTGTTCTCGCTTGGCGTAGGGTTTTCCATGGGCCCGCAGAGATCGGTGTGTATGATGTCGAGCGGCCGCTTCGACTTCCGGTCTTGAACCTGTGGAAAGGGCTTTCGTACCAACTTACCCCTCAGGCAGCACTCACACACCAACCGTTCTACGCAATCCGTCAGTTTGATTCCGCTGGCCAAATCCTGTGTCACAATTGCATTCACAACACTAATGTCACGATGGCCCATTCGCCTATGCCACGTTTGCTGGCAGTTCACACCATGATTTCCCGCAACCGACAAACACTGTTCTGCCAGCTTTAACTTGTACTGGCAGCCGACCAGCCCGCCTACGGCTAGGATGGTATCATCAGCCGTTTTGATTGAGCAGCCTGTTGCCCCAAAAACTACTGTGAGGCCTTTCGTTGCGAGTTTCCGGACAGAGATCAACCCGCCTTCCAACGAGGGAACCAACAACACATTCTCGAGAGTAATTGCAACGCGTTCACCCTTGGCATTCACGCCCATAACTACGCCACTTCCTACTCCGGCCGATTTTGTTTTCGTTCCATCCGCCAGGGTCACATCCACGACGGCTCCGCGTTTAAAATCCACGAAAAACTCACGGTCGTTGGTCATGTGGCACGTGCAGCCACTGTCGATCGTCCACGCTCCACGAATAACGTCACCGGCCATAAAGCACACGGCCCCACAGACAACATCATCCGTGACCGCTTGCTTCGAACGATCACCACCGCCGCCCCCCGCTTGGGCTTGTTTTGCTTTCATCTTAACAGCCTGGTTGGATCCCGCCGGTTTACGATTTTCACTTGCATTTTCACCACCTTTTTCCGCGAGAAATTTACGGCAGTTTCTCTGAAAATGTCCTGGCTTCGAACAATAGAAACACTTCTTTTCACGCTTTTCTCTGTCGGCAACCCGCAGCGCTTTCTCACTGTTGTCACCACATCCACTGGGATCCGCACGCTTTTGGTACTCGTCACGCAACCGAGCTACCACTAGATCCATCGTGAGATCTTCCTGCGGTCGATTTTCTAACGACGTCACGAAACTACTGTATGTCGGCGGAAGACTGCGCAACATCATAATTATGCGCAACAGCTCACTGAGTTCCACCACCGCATTGTCGAGGTGCTCATACAAACACTCAATTTCTTCAAGATGCCTCTCAACGTCACCGCCCTCGCACAAATTCTTCGAGCATAACTGCTGCAACAACATTGCCTGGTTACCGATGGTGGCCTTCTCATGATACACTCGCAAATTTTCCCACATCTGATGAGCCGTTTCACATTTCTTCACAAAGCGGAGTTGACTGTCCTCAACGAACAGAGCGATGGTCGCTCTCGCTTTGATATCGTTCTTCTTCCACTGCGGAAATTCTTCATCGATCTCCTCCGGCTTCGGTTGACCGATCGTATCCCACAAATCCTCTCGTTCCAGCAAAGATCGCATGCGGAACTTCCACGAGGCATAATTTCCATTGCCGAGCTTGGCAAACGATGCCTTCCAGCCGTCGGTCATTTTGTCTTTACACTTTCGCAATAGGTATCGCGCCGCAACAAATCTCTTCGAAAAGTCTACTCAGAAACTTCCCGGAAAACCACAACTCCACCGAAACACTTCACTACTTCACACTCCCGGATGCCTGTGCCCATAACCTGAAGGACGGACAACCAGCAGAAAGGCGGAACCGGAGTAAAAACGGATAGCAAAGGTTTTTCTCTAAGCGGAATAAAGACGCGACCGAACTCAAGCGAAACGTGTTTATTTGTGTCAAAGTACAAGTGTGCAAAAAAGAGAAAAAAGATGTGCACGTTGAGAAACAAAGGTAGTTAAATTAATTTTCTCCGTAGTTCCCTTCGGTAGCAAGGTATCGGTACTAGCGAGGTGTTCATCATACTCCATCAGCTTGACCGGCATTTTCATTCTGTAGATCGTCCTTGGTTGATTCTAATATGATTCCGCCTTTTTTGGTCGGTTTCTTGTTCACCATCTGTCATTGAATTGCCATGGTAATCTGGGACGAGGCTCACGTCCAAAGTCACTGGTCCACCGAGCGCTCCGTGTGCGAAAAGAGAATGAAAGAAATACGAAAGGGTCAGTTTCAATAAGTGACAGTTTCATCAAATTCCCCAACTAACCATACTCAAGCAAAGTAAGAATATACAAGCTATATTGCGACTATATGGTTACTTGGGTACTCATATGGCCGTCAGAATAGTTCATCGGTTGCGAAGTGAAGTATTCCTGAAAGTGATGCGTTATATTTCTCAATGTTTTGATTTTATCCTAACGTTACCTCAATGTTATATCACAGACAAGCGGACACAACACATTGAACACTAATCATTGTAAATCCTACCGCCATCGGTCGAATAAACTTTGATGGGTAATACACTCAACAGATGGTTGTAGTGTGTAAATGTCAAAAGCTAGAGAATTGATAATGTGCACCACAAGTGGCGGTACTACCAACTAAGAAACATTTAAATTGACCGTTAAAAACGATTCAAATGAACTATTTAAAAGTTTTATGTTTGCTTGTCTGTGATCATACCTATATCGCAACTTCGGGTAATCTGCGAAAGTACTTGCATTTTTCTCAGGCAACCTTTCATCTAACTGCAATTACTCTCTCATACTCGAAATGTACCACGACCAACGACGCCCTATACGCTCTCTGACTGAAGCGCAGGGACCAATAGGCTAGTCAAGTAGTGATCCAATTTTAAATCGTTAGTTTCCACCGGTTGGCACTACACAGAAGCCAGAGAAGTAAACGGTTTATAATGATGAATAATGGTTGAAGGTTCCGTTAAATGAGGCCCACCAGTTAAATAGACAATTTGTGTCGAAGAAAATATTTATTTTCTAACATCAATTCGACGTTCAATGATCACATTTGAATAATACTTTTCTCTTAAAAACAAACAAAACTCGTAAAATTCATGAGATTTCCCATTTAAGCCAACGGATCCATAAATTCAGCCATTCAATTTTCAAATCCATTGCCTCCGATTGGGCCAACAAATTGCTTCGCGGGTGAATTGACAGACAGGTGTGGTACACCAAGAAGGTCCATGGCCTATTGATAAGACTCCTTGCGGAACACACCCAACCTCAGGAATTTGCAATTTTAAGCAACGGACCATTGGTTTTTCGATCATCCGGGCCTTTTGTTATATCTTCGTACCATCTCGGACTGAGGAACGTCTTCTGCCTTATTTTCTTTGGTTTGGTTCAAAGTTCTTCACAGTGGTGTTATCATCATCAAAGCCTTTCAAGATTCTACTCGGGGGAGAGAATGATTGATGTCAGCTGGCTTGCGGTTTGAGAGCTTGAATATTATCTTAAATCAGAATAGATTATTATTGGGGCTTTTGAAATGCAGGGCAATTGTTTAATTATATAGATTTCTCTGAATGTTCAAGGATCTGTACAGATTAGTAGGCGTGCAAACATATACAGTGTATCTCAATATTGAGCGTACATATTTCCTTAAGTTTTAGAGAAAATCAATTTTAGAGCACAATTTTAAGAGATACTTTTCTTAATTTCTGGCTGCTGAATCATCATAAATTTATCAATTATTTGTACAGTATTGGACTTATTTGGTTGCGTTTATTAAAAGTAAGAGCTATTTGAGAAAACGCCTTTTCCTTGAAAAACCTTAAATAATATCTTGAAATATAATGAACCAAACTTTTTGAAATTTTGCTAAAACGTTGAAAATCGTGCGTCATACTAAAATAAATCTTACTTCATACAGGCTATTCCAATAAAGTCCAAAACTAAAACGATAAATCAATAAACATCTGTTTAACCACCAGCCAAGATTTAAACAATTATATCTATCTAAATTGTTCCACTACGCTCAATTTTGCCATACACTGTTATTGCAAAAACTATCGTATATGTACACGTTTTCTTGCACTCATACGACTGCGTGAATATTTATTGCTTGCATTTACATTTACACCGATAGACAGCAGTGAGAAAGAATCGTTCGCTTCAAATGCAACGCCAACTATACCACCCAACCACCCAGCGATATGTTACCTATATAGGAAATGAGGGTTACTAGAATATTGTGTGCAAATACTTGACGGTATTAGATGCTTATTTTTCAAAATATCAATCAATTCATCACACCTTCTTTTCAATCGTTCTCATTTGCAGAATGCTGATGATTTCACAGCTAAAAAAGCCAATTATTCATCTAACCCTCAGTTCCCCTACGCTTACTTACTGTCGGTGAATTTCCTTGGAAAAGTCCAAAAGAAATGGAAATCGACACTGTTGTTGGGAGCTTTTATAGTATGTAAATTTCATGCAACGTTTCAGTTTTTATTTTTTATTTTTCGAGTTCAATGCGAAAACATCAACATGGTAGTTGATCTTGTTTGCGTTTCTGTGAGGGAAACGTGTGCTCCAGTGGAAGTTGCTGCTATTGCATCTGGTGGAAACGAGAATCGAACAGCATCAATAATTTTCCGCTCTTGGCAGTATTTTCCATTCGTCGATTTCAGAACAAGGGCTCATGCACATATTATGTCACGATATAAGGGGAGGAGGGGGTTTCAAATATTGTGACAAATCGTGAGAAGGGGAGTGGGGGTTGAAAAAAAAACGTTAGGTCACTCCAAATTTATCCCGAAAAAAAAAGGATTTAAAAGTTCTTCGGAATTTATTATGGTTGCTCAAGGGGTGGTCACTGTTCACACGAATTTAACGCCAACTTTTTTCTCAGTGTGCCTTACGTGTGCCGGCAGTACCGAGAGTGTCATCAGACTGATTTTTTTTTTGTATGTATGTTTAGCAACCCGTTTAATTTGACAGTTCATATGTGTTATTTGGAAGAAACAAAACAACAAGCAGTGGAATCCTATCGCAGATGTCATGACTCTCGGTTCGTTGCTCCCAAATTCTATCGGAAAAGGACTACACTGAACGTAATAAGCAACGACCTCAGCCACCGAATCGAAGCTTGGAGCGATAACTTTCTCCCGGGAAGGTACTTACAATTTCCGACAGGACAATAACTTTTACTGGATTGGAGTATGATGAGGACTCGAATGAACCACAATTGACTGTGGTAAGTAGACGAAGCGAGCGTACATCATCAGAGGAAACTGGTGCAGATACTATTCAGATTCTGATGAACGCCTCCGGGAGGAGTTTCTCCCGAAAGCCATCGACTCAATCAAAGATGTATCGCTAACGTTCTAGTGGGAGTTTCATCCGGAATCAGACTTCCCTGGTGGAGGTGGAGGCGGGGTTTAATATTTCCACACGGTAAGATATTCCAACGATCGGACAAATGGAGAGAAGTATTATGTCTCTGGCAAAAAGCAGTGCTGGCCAGAGAACATCTGTAAAAGCTGGGGCGCTGTCAATGGTAGACAATCAAACCCCGGTGAAGATTATACCTCCGAACATAGTCCGAGTGATCATCGAAGGCGAATACATTTATGTCAGTTACGGCGAGGAACGAATCATGGAACTGAATGTTGCTTGGCTGATCAACGAAGTGGTGTGGCGTTATGGAATTAAACATGCAAAACGATCACTGATAAAACTACTACGGCCAGATGGTGGCCTTTGAATGGACACCGATCGCCGTACGACCTTCTTTGCTGCTCGGATTCCATAATCAATTCGTACCTTATAGAGTTCGAAAAGCTGCGTGCGGATCAGTTCTACGAGGATGATTGCAAACATCGCGATGTTGAAATGCTTACCAGATATGGGAATTGTCGCGTTTGTCATTGACGCACAACAAGAGACATTAAAAAATGGTAATCCTGGAAAATTCTCGTCAAACAACAATTTATTGTCGCGTGACAAGATCACCACGACAAAATCAAGAATCCATCCAGTCGCGATTAACTATTCTAGTCATATGTCACTCATACTGTTCCTTGAGACATAGTACTATAGCTCATTTAAAAAGGAGGATCACGACAAGAAACCATCCATTCTAAAAAGGAGGACAAATTTAAAAAAAAAGGCCGGAATAATGCTAATTTCCTTCAATATTGGTTTTTCCTATTTCATAAAAAGTGGGCAATACTGCCAAATACCCTTGAATATGCATATTTTGGGAATCGGGATGACGTCTAGAGACCAAAATCGATATCCAGCGCCATATTGGCTGAAATCCAAGATGGCGGCTTCCAATGTCAGAAAAAGTGGGAAATACTGCCAAATACACTTCAATATGTATATTTTTGGAATCGGGATGACGCCTAGAGACCAAAAATCTATATCCATCTTGAAATCCAAGATGGCGGCTTCCGATTTCAGAATAAGTGGGAAATACTGCCAAATACCCTTCAATGTGTATATTTTCGGAACCGGGATGACGTCTTAAACACGAAAATGTTGTCCAGCGCCATGTTGAAATCAAAGATGGCGGCTGCCGATCTCAGAATAATGGGAAATACTACTAAATACCCTTCAATATGGATATTTCCGGAATCGGGATGTTTAATCAAACATGGTGGCTCTCAGATTCTGAATAACTGTCATAAACTCTACAAGATGGGTATTTACGGAACGGGTTCGACGTGTACATCCCGAAAATATATGTCTGACACTTTATGTAATCCAATATGGCGGCTCTCAGATTCAGAAAAACTATCAAATTTGGGTAATTTCGGAACAAGTACTACGCGTACATCCCAAAAAATCGAGGTCAGACGCCAGTTTTGAATCCAAGATGGTGGCAAGTGACTTCAGAAAAACTGTCAAATACCCTATAATATGGATATTTTCAGAACTGGGTCGACCTGTACATCCCGAAAATTGATGGCATTTTGGAATTAAAGATTGCGGCCGTTGTTTTCTGAAGAGCTGTCAAATTCTACGATATGGATATTTTCGGTACATGACGCGTGTAGATGCCGAAAATAGATGTCCGATACCATTTTTGAAATCCAAGATGGCGGCTCTCAGATTCGGAAAAACTGCCAAATACCCTTCATTATGGGTATTTTCCGAACTAGTACTACCATTTATGTCCGACGCCATTTTGTAATGCAAAATGGCGACCATTGACTTTAGAAAAACTCTCAAATACCCAATAATATAGATTTTTTGAGACGACATGTAGATGCCGAATATCAATGTCCGACACCATTTTGAAATCCAGGATGGCAGTTTCCGGTTTCAGCAAAAGATATAAATACAGTCAAATACCCTTCAATATAAGTATTTTTGGAAAAGGAATGACGTCTAGAGAATTACATCTAGAAATAGAAAATGAGTGACCTGAAATCCAAAATGGCAGCTACAGGATACAGGAAAAGTTGAAAATACTGTCAAATACCCATAAATGCCATATTGAATTCCAACATGGCAGCTTCTGGTTGCAGATAAACTGGATAGTAATGTTAAATACCTCCACAATATGGGTGTATTTTGAATGGGGACGATTTGTAGAGACTCAAAATCGATGTCCGACGCAATTTTGGAATCTAAGAGGGCAGTCCTGTTTAAAAAAACTGTCAAATACCCTTCAAAAGACGGAAAATTGATGGCTGTCGCCATTTCTGCATTCCAATTTTCGGCATCTGCACGTCGTCTTTGAGCCGAAAATATCCATACTGTAAAGTATTTCAAGCTGAAATTTGCATTAGTTCCTAAGTAACATTGACAGATTCTTTTCATCGACTTTCTCTTTGTATCCCCATGGCCATGTAAATACATTCCCATGTATTTTCAGCACACAGATCGATAAAAGAAGTTTTTATCTAGCATCTAATACGACAAACATAACAAAAACCGGTTTTGTGCTCAAGTTATTATCGAAAAAGAAATTCGACGAAGAGAATCGATCCATGTTACTTAGGACCTAATGCAATGTTCAGCTTGATTTTACAGTTTTACCCACTTTTTTCTGAAATTGGAAGCCGCCATCTTGGATTTCAAGAAGGCACTGGATATCGATTCTTGGTCTCTAGATGTCATCCCGATTCCGAAAATATACATATTGAAGGGTATTTGGCAGTATTTCCCACTTTTTCTGAAACCAGAATGGCGTTGGACATCGATTTTTGGGTTTTAGACGTCATTTCGATTCCGGAAATATCCATTTTGAAGGGTATTTGGTAGTATTTCCCACTTTTTCTGAAATCGGCAGCCGCCATCTTTGATTTCCAGATGGCCCTGGAGATCGATTTTCGGTCTCTCGACGTCATCCCACAATTTACGTATTTGGCAGTATTTACCACTTTTTTCTAAAACCGGACGCCGCCATATTTGATTCCAAACATCGATTTTCGGCAGCTTCCAGTTGTGTCCCTTCCAAAAATACCCATCACTGCAAACACGAAGTTCAGCGCCAAGATTCAAGCTACTTCGAGTCAGAGGTGAAATCACGTCAAAACAACACAATTCCAGTTATTTCTATCTTGTTATGTCTCGCATGCAAAGCGACATGCATGTACTAGAAAACGACCAGCGGCAGTTTTGTCGCGACAGAATGGAAGAATGACATGACAGACTTTTTTCGTCAATAACCATGTCGACAGTTTCCGTCATCTTGTCGTCCGACGTACGTGAAACGTCGTTCTGGAAAACGTCACGCAACAGATTTTTCGTGATCAAATGAGAGAAAGACAAGAATAGAAAATGTTTCGTCGCGAGACAGCCCAGTAGATCAGTCTTTAAAGCAAAAGTATGTTGCATCGTGCTTGTCAGATGAGCGCTGACTTTTGTTGTTGTCATTGTTACATAGTTTATCGTCATGAGGTTGACAATTCCCAAGCCTGATGCTTACCAATTTTCTCCAATCGCTGGGTACCATGGGAACCACCGGTCTCTTTACACTTCGCTGGGACTTCTTTTCCGTTAAGCCTTTAAATATTCTATTTCAAGCGCTGGGTTTCCAGGGTCGTGTCTAAGAGCTAAACCTATACTTCAACCAACTCACCGATGTCAACTTTCAGAAGCTCACCTTCAAGCCCAACAACTGACCAATCAACATTTTACAATTTGATTTCAGCTTCGCCACGAATCTCCCCACCACAAATCGATCTACCAACATCTTCAACGTTCCTTTCACTTCCTCCTTCAGTGTTTCGCTGTCTCCATTAACCAACACACTTACCAACCGAATCGGCATTATAACCAGTAGCAGTCCCTTCATAGTCATTTTTTTTCAATAAGCTTCCGGAACGATGCCACCCCTTTCCCAACTTCGATCAAACTGTTCTGAAACACCAAAGCCTTCCGCACCAGATCCTCGAACGGTTCGATCGTCTTGAGTGGAGGTTCTCCGATCTCAAAGTCTTCCGGTTGCGACTCCAGCACCATCCGGAAGAATTCCAGTAAGACCCCCCAGTAAGATATTACTGTTGTACTTGGCCATGGTCATCGCCTTGATGACCTCGCTCATCCTAATGTTTTGACAATATGTCCACTGGGAGGAAATTCACGGTTGAAGTTATGAAATAACAAAATCGGATTGTGTCAACAATAGTGATTCTCATTTTGACACATATACAGAGCAGGCGCAGATATAGTACAGTGTTGCCAGTAACTTTAAATATCATGAAAATGTCTAACCATTGGTGCCAATGAATGTGCCCAGGTGTGCCCGTCTGTATTTTTGGCACACTTTGTGGTTGACCGATGTGATTCATGATAACAGGAGTGGCACGTGATAGTTTGAGAGCAACCTGCATAATAAAAATTCCATTTGTAGAACAGTTCAAACTTTACTTACACCCTACTAGATATGTTAACCGTATGTTAAATAGATCTTTTATAGTTTATGAAGAAATGTAATGAACTTGTAACCTTCATGTAATGCTTCATCTACTGCATTTTCTCACGCCGTTGACATGAACCGTTTGATGGAAATTGATGCATTCGACAACATTTTGAAGTTTGGTGGTTCTATCAAACCCGTTATGATATGGAGGATGGAGTACCAGACGAGAACCCACGATACACGAAAGTGATTCAAACAGCCATTCACCACCAATGCTCCAGGCCGTAGTGCCCATAACAGAGTTGAGAGAAGAATTGGCTGGACTTATAATTCCATACGACAACTTCGGTTCACACTTGGACTTGCAGCTAAGAACTACAGACATTGAACTTGAAAAAAAGAACTTTAAGTATGCTGGTGAAACACAAGCCAAAGTTTGGAACCAACTGGTTGTAGATGAATACTCGACAGTGGCTGAGTATATAGATCCTGAAGTAAAGGGTGATACGGTCAAAATTTGGTCAAGGGAAAACGCGTGTAAATCGGTGAAATCGTTTATTTAAAAAATCAAATTAACTTTCTTTTTCAAGTTCAATTAGTATAAAATTCAGGAAAAATATTCAGTTAGGCTTCTGCTTTTCCAAATCCGAATTGCCGGGCCTTACGCTTGACCCCTGCCATCAGATTTTGTACAGCCACCTTGTCCACCTTCTTCGCCGCAGAAAGCCAGTTTGCCTTGAACTGCTGCTCGCCCTTAGCAGTTTTTTTGGTCTTCTTTAGGTTCCGCTTGACAATAGCCCAGTATTTCTCAATTGGGCGGAGCTCTGGCGTGTTGGGAGGGTTCTTGTCCTTGGGAACCACCTGCACGTTGTTGGCGGCGTACCACTCCATGGCCATTTTACCGTAATGGCAAGATGCCAAATCCGGCCAAAACAGTACGGAACAACCGTGTTTCTTCAGGAAAGGCAGCAGACGTTTATTCAAACACTCTTTCACGTAAATTTCATGGTTGACAGTCCCGGAAGCTATGAAAATGCTGCTTTTCAAGCCACAGGTACACATGGCTTGCCAAACCAGATATTTCTTTGCGAACTTTGACAGTTTCATGTGCTTGAAAACATCTGCTACCTTTCCCCTTCCTTTTGCCGTATAAAACTCCTGTCCCGGAAGCTGCTTGTAGTCGGCTTTGACGTAGGTTTCGTCGTCCATTACCACGCAGTCAAACTTCGTCAGCATCGTCGTGTACAGCCTCCGGGATCGCGCTTTGGCCGTCGTATTTTGTTTATCATCGCGATTTGGAGTCACTACCTTCTTGTAAGTCGATAGTCCGGCTCGTTTTTTGGCTCGATGCACGGTTGTAGACGATACACCCAGCTTATTTGCGGCATCTCGGAGAGAGAGGTTAGAGTTTCGCTTGAAACTACCGGCAACTCTCTTTGTCGTCTCAGCGGCTTCCGGTTTTCGATTTCCCCCCGATCCAGACTTCCTGGCTGTCGACAAACGTTCCCCAAACACTTTAATTACATTTGTAACGGTTGATTTGGCAACTTTTAGCGATTTTGCCAACTTTGCGTGCGAGTAGCTCGGATTTTCGCGATGCGCGAGCAAAATTTTGATACGCTGCTCTTCTTGCTTGGACGGCATTTTGACAACTGAAGAGTGAATTCCAAAATCAAAATAGGAGCAACATTCTACACGCACACACCTTCAAAATGAGGGGTGTTCAGGTTTTTTAAATTCAAAATTGAAGGAAATACGTTAAGTTGATATTGACCAAATTTTGACCGTATCACCCTTTATCCAAAATCGATCCCGACCTGCTTCATGAGATCGATACAAATTGGTTTGCTGAGTATGTAAGAACCAGTCAATATATCTTGTAAATAATTAAATGTTCAGATCTGTACGCATATGATTAAAAGTTCAATTGTTATATGGTAATTAAAGATATTTCTTTTGTAGTCAATGTTGCTCACCGATGAGAAGCAGTTTGAGTCACGTTCTGCAGACAAGATTTTTGCCTCCTCCAATATCCATCATGCTAACTTCAGAAGGACTAAAAGGATCAGCTCGAGATGAGCCACAGCATTTTCCTTCGCTGTTTTTATTGAATTCCATGGATATTTTCAAGACGTTACCGAAATCGTTTTCCGGCTTCAAAGTGGTTCCATACGACTTGTATTGCCCGTTGCTCAAAGATTGTTTGAAAGAGCGGGTCTGTACACATTGTGGATTATATTTCGCCACGCAGATTATGCTTCGAGAACAAAAGAAATTACATAAATCCAGAGGTGTCGCAAAACTGAAAACGTGTCCTATTCGAGTAGCTGCTAAACGCCAAAAGGAATGGTTAGGAATCTTTCTTCGCAATGACGGTACTGACTGCGAATTGATCGATGACACCGAATTGGACCTCAATGGTGTCCGTACCGAACATCTTGACACGACAAATGACTCGCATTTTCCTGTCGTCACAACAGAATCCCATCTTCAGAATCCGTGGGAAGACGAATGAAATGGATACTGCTTGGGATGAAATATACGAAATAAAGTACCAAACTACTCAGTGCTGAAAAGCGCAACTTTGTGTGATTCGGAAGAACATAACTACCTATTTTTCCAAATTTAATTATCAGTGCCGAAACAAAAGCTCCCTTTCGAAAAGTACTGCATTTTTATACTATTTTGACTGCAACTCATTGCAAAATAAGATTTTTTTAGCACTCGTAAGTATCCATTGGATCCTATCCTGGATTTATTCTCATTGGATAAATGTACGACTCGGGCTGAAATATGCAATTGTTGCATTAGTAAATGTTACGTTATATCACACTCTAATTCCTTCTTAAATTGCATTTGTTGGGGTGGGGGGGGGGAGGGGCATAAAAATATGTGACATAATTTCTGAGAGGGGGTTTGAAATATTGTAGCTCATTGCGGCATGGGGGGAGGGGGTAATTTTTTTACTAATTTAGCGTGATATAATTTGTGGATCACACCCAATTCAAGCTGAAAAATGCATTAGGTCATCGATCAGTGGGCTGAAAATAGCTAATAGGAATGTCTTAACATTGCCGTGAGGATGCAAAGAGAAAGTCGACGAAGAGAATCTGTCGAATGTTCGTTAGGACCTAATGCATTGTTCAGCTTGAATTGTTTTGCCAATTCATTTTCTCCTAGCTTCCGACAGTCGTCTCGACCCTTGTTTGCGGCGGAAATAGATACACGGCCAATGAGAACGACCCAAATTTTAGTTTAGACTACTCATAATCACACAAACTGAAGGAGCTCAGTGATGACTAAATTTGATTTTTGTTTTCTTGTGGAAAACCTAATAAACTTAATTGAAGATGCTAAAACAATAGCTGTAATTTCCAAACCTACGACTGGATGCCTTCCTTCAAATAACAACTGGAGTGGGGTAAAAATCGGTAGAACTGTTTCAAACACACCATCCCTCTCCAAAGGGGGAGTTTGGTAAAGAGAGATGATAAAACCGGTTTGTACCTTCCTAAAAGTTGTCCTAGCTCGCTGTCTACTCCTCTATATGATATTTTCACACTGCCGTACTCTAAAAGGAACTATCAATTCTATACTTTCATCTCCTCACTCTATCGTAAAAAAAATTACCACTTCAGTCTGTTATTTGAAATTAGCATCTTCAACTATGTAAATCGTTGACTTCACGCAGAAGTAATACTAAGCATATAGTCAAACTAAAAAACTACCGGAAATGAGGAAAATTGACGAACATTTTACTCAGTCTAGGAGAACTACCAATAGACTGAGTGAATTCAATCTTTACTTTCCTCATATTTGGGATTCTTTCATGGACAGACCTGGAAAACTCTAGAAAAACATGAGGAAAATTTTCTTATCGTTGAGTTCCTGTACTTGTTTTTTGCGATTTATGAGTAAACGAAACTCAAAACCCGGTCGTTCTCATTGACCGTGTAGATGAATAAAGGATGATTAGCACAGAAAAAGCAAATTCAGATCGTTGATAATGGAAATGGCATGTTCTCGATCATTCCCTCCACGTAATCGATTGAAGCTGGAAAATTTCATTTGTGGAATTTGAGCGGCTTCTGTAGCAAGAATGGAAACCAATATTTTCCTCCACTAGATAAAGACTTCTTCTGCTTCTTCGTCTTATTGTAGGCTTTCTAAGCTTTTGTACCCGAGTAGACGAGAATATCAAATCAATAGCAAGTTTTACTATTCAAATCGGGGAACAGAACATCAGAAATTGCTATTAGTTTGATTGTTATAACAAGTAAAATATCAAAAAAATTGACGGAACCATAACAGAATAAAAGCAAAGTCAGTTGTTCCACTTGTAAAAAATAGCGAAAATCAACACACATTTTACTTTTCTACCTTATTAAGCTATTGGTTAATCTAATTAATGACATATTACTAGCTTATCAGATCAAAATTAAATCTTCAATCCATGATTCCAAAATATCAACAATATATAGAGCTCAATTTTGGCATGTGGATACATTGTGTTCCAGAGCAACTGTTGGCCAAATTTTAGTGCTCTAGGACTTTGTTTACCCCCCTGACGATAATAGGTTAAGGTATTGCCGAAGCCAACATTTCCCCTAACTCAACTATTACAATAACATTATAAGATCCCAATTAAGTGTTCTAGATGCACTTCCACGGTTATTAATCGAGAGCTTTCAATGCCAATCATTGCATGGATTGGTATATTGCGTGGCTATGCCCAGGAAAGATGTTCCAATGCAGGCCCGGGAGTCGAACCGACCGTCTCCGGCTTGATAAACCGTGCCTTTAGGAACTAGGCTATCTGAGGCCGCACACATTATACCGGCACACTCAAGTCAAATAACAAACAAGTTGCGTGACGAGGATAGGAACGTATCCCATGTGGGTCGACCACACTCCGGGCGGAAAAGTTAACCACCGCTTTGCCTCAACCATAGCCTTCGCCATATCAATATTTAACTTCTGCTACACCCTCGTCACGGTTGGATTTCGGAACTTGCATCCGCTGGCGCTGAATTTGCGAGGAGATAGCAGGTACCACGCCAGCATCACCTTTCGTCCTATTTTTTTTGTGATTCAGTCGGCGTAGACCCGAATAGAAGTTTTGATGTAAAATAAATATCACATTAATCATCCATTCCAAAGACAAACGGGTACAATAATTATCTTTTGCATGGTAAAATTGGCACTTAGAAATCATAATAAATTTAGATTTCTTTGACCCGATCAGGGGCTGTTCATAAACTACGTAGACAGTTTAGGGGGGGGGGGGGTTGAGAATTATCCAAGGCCCATACAAATTTTAAATTTTTTGTATGGACAATTGTCTACGCAGGGGGGGGGGGTCAAAAATCCCAAAAAACTGTCTACGTAGTTTATGAACAGACCCTCAGCTGAAGCATTCGGTTAAAGCAAGCACTTCAAAAGCTTCACAAAAGTTCAGAGATTTAAAAAAAACTTCAATAACTTAATAAAAGTCCATGGGTCTTTAGGGAAGATCCGAAAAGTCCATGAATGTTTTATGAACCTTGAGAAAATGCAGGAAACTTTCAAAATTATCTGGCGAATTCCCAGATTTTCGTAGAATTATGCAAAGAAATTTTTTGGGTTCGTCACAGAAGTTCGGTGATTTTCACTGAAGCTCAGACATTTTCACTTTAATTAAGGTTAAGAAAATGACATTTCAATTGAATTCTCCTCAGAACAAAAAGCTTCACGTGAACTGCAAAAACGTTAAAGAGATTTCTAGAATTTCAGGAAATAACAGAGAACCAAAGGGCCGTTCCATAAAATTTAGAGAAATAACACGAATTTAATAATAATTACAAGGGACAGCCCCATATGGTTGTACGCGATAAGGACGTAGAACTACGTGGTCTTATAGCATAAATCAGCAGCAGCTTGTGTTTGGTGTAGGAATAGGAATTTGAGCGGGGTTCTCTCTGTTTATACTCTTTAGTATGACGCGCTTGACATGATGGCCCACAGCGACTCACAAAGAGCTACTGATTCCGATCAATGGTGGTGCGGCTTCTTCCTCCTTCTATGGATGTTCATGTGGACTGTAGCTCACTGCTTGCAGGCAGCCTTTCGTTGTGTACTGGAGAACAATGTTCAACGCCACACGCCGAAAGCACTGCTGCTGATGATGCCGAAGACCGGACACTACCACACGGTGATTGGAACTGAATCCGATCAGCTGTTGAGGCCAGCCTTGATAGGAAACTGCTTGCAGGCAGCCTTTCGTTGTGTACTGGAGAACACCACCAGTCACCACGCGGTGATTGAATAAACACCGTTTGGTGAGACTGTATAGAATTCAGCTTTGAAATCTGTGTTAGGGAAATTGCTTTTCGCAGGTTATCGGTGATCATTTTAAATATTATAGCAACAGTTGCCCATTCGTGCAATTTTCAATAGTGACATTTTGAAATATGATAAAGTCTATAATTTAAAATATGCGTAGATATATATAAGATCCATTGAAGATAAAATTATTGGATTTGGTCCAGAGGCAGCTGAGTTATTAACGTTCAAAATCTTCCCTAATTTTGTTACATGTTCGGTTTTCGGTTTTCACAAAGTGTACCCCCATATAGAAATCACAGACGTAGTCCTACGTCAAAAAAAAATGCCTTATCCAAACCGGCTTCTGCTTCACCCCTTCCATTAAATTTGGCACAGTGGTCTCATCGACCTTATTCGCCGCCGAACGCCAGTTAGATTTAAACTGCTGCTCGTTTACCATGGATTTATAAGTTTTTTTGAGATTCAAGACCTAAGGCCGAGAACATAGTAGAAGCGATTCGATGCGTTAGCAATAAGCGAAGCGCTTGCGTGAAAGCTCCCTCTATGAGCGTTCTATGGGAATCGCCCAAACCTGTCATAGTGAAAGCGATGCGAAGAGGTGTAAAGCGTTCAGCAAAGCGACAGAGCTGTTCGTGTAGTGTTTTGACGCCTGCGAACGCAAGTGGACTGATTCGATTGAGGAAAAATGAACACCGATATCGATTCACAAAATCTGATTGCTCTCGTTTTAACGAGAAAAGCGCTGTGGGACAAAACATTGAAACAGTACCGGAACAGGTTGATTGTCGATAAACTTTGGCGACAAGTTTCCTGTGAGCTGGGAGGAGAGGCAACGAGTAAGTGTAAATATAGATTTATTTCTTAATTAATATAATGTTTTTTTATTTACTTTACAGCGGATGCAGAGAAGAAAAGATGGAAAAAAATTCTGGTGGCGCAGGACCATCGAACTATGAAACATATACCGCCTGCCCCTTTTTCGAGTCGATGCTTTTCTTGAAGGATCCAGTGAAACCACGCAAGTCCGGCGGCAACCTTTCGGCTGGTGTTGGTGGCAATGAAAACGATGAGGAAGATGAGGACCTCCACGAAAGTGTAACAGAAACCATATCTGATGAGCCAACCGATAATGCAGATGCATATGAAGTCGCTCCTGCAGCTGAAATAATTCCTCAGCCGAACCCACAACCACAAAACAGACCAGGAAAGCGAGGTGTGCAACAGCAGCTGATTGACATTGAAGCCCGGAAATTGAGACTTCTGGAAAAAAAGGCTAATTAGTCTAGTGCTTGTGACGACGATGAGGATGAAGCATTCTTCAAGAGCCTCCTGCCACATGTGAAAAAGCTGAAGCCAAGAGAAAAACTTGAATTTCGTATGGAGATGCAAAGTCTCGTACACAAGCTTGTGTACAAGGACTACAGAACCCTGGATGATCCGAATGTGTACAACATTCAACGTTCTATGCAATTGCAGAGCCAAGCACCATTTGCTGAATTTGAAATGAACGCATCACAGCCATCTTGTTCATATCAACGTAGTCCACCAATGCAACAACATGATGATATTATCACAATAGAGTACCAGGACGTCCCGATGACAAATGAAGATCAGCGCTCCACCATAATTTCCCCAGAAAGGCAATATTAATCAGTGATAACATCACCTATCTCCAGTGTAATCTCCCAAAAATAGTTTTGATTTTTGAACAGTTTATTTATTTTCAACTTCAATATGATAAATACATAAGTTCGAAACGATTTCAAAGCTTATTTCTGTCCATAAAGTCTTTGAAGTAATTACGTACAAAGCGTCCAGTTTGTTGTAGATATGTTGATACATGTGTTGTTCGTCGTCTTCTTAATACCTCCTTCATTCAACTTAGCGGCCTCCTCCAGTTGCACATTGAGTCCTTCATGGTCAATGATGACATTGTGAAGGATGCATATCGCTTTCACAATAAATCCGTTCCTGATTCAATTGGTTTCCACAGGAGCCTCCACTTTGCGGTCATAAAGCCGAACGCACACTCAACACACTTTCTTGCTCTCGATAGCCGTGAGTTGAAATATGCGGATCAAATTTCGTATTAGTGGTTGGGTTTCGTCTCCGACAAATACGTACGGCATTTTCAATGTAAGTTCCTGGGGGCACATTGCGCAGCTGAACGTTCCAGCATCGCTCTGCTTACCTTATCCACCGACTTCCACCATCAAGAACCTGCTATTGGCGTCTGCAACGGCTTGTATAACGCTTGAATAATATGCTTTATAGTTGAAGAACATTGATCCGGAATTATCTGGACATCTGACTCGAATATGTTTGCCATCAATAGCGCCGATGCAGTTTGGGAAATTCCATTTAGTCCAATACTCATTTGCCACCGATCAAAACATTTTCTCAGTTGGCACTGGCATATAAATCGGCTGACATACCGAGTTTGTAAGTCGCCGCGATCGGACGTATGCATAAATAGCTCTATAGAGCATCAAATTGCATATCGGTGCTGATTGCTTGTGAAGTGTGTGGACCGACGAAGTGCATTTTTCGTTCTTTTTTGCCAGACCAAGCAAGTTTCGCTGCACAGTGAATAGAGGGCAAGAAAGGCAATGCCCTATACAGGCGGCCCCAGTGGGGCCCCTGGTCCCCTTCTCCCAGGGGAAGACTTTCCAGCACTCGGTTAGCAAAGATTCTCCGGAAAGTTTTTAGTGATCGAAAGAATTGATGAAGGCGAAACTCTTGAAAAGGTTTCACCTATAATCATTGAAAAACAATTCAAACCTGGTGCGGTGGTGACAATGTCGAACAAATAAGAAGAACAAAGGAGGGAAAATGTCTAATCAATACGAAGAATGATAGACAAGCTCAAGCTCTGTTTAAGCTTAAAACTATCTCTAGTGATATAAACGTTTAGATCTACGAACACAGAACACTAAACTCGTGCAGAAAAGTTATCACGAATCGCGACCCTTACGTAGTTACGGATGACGAAATGCTTGAAGTGCTAAAAAATCAAAACGGTGCAAAGGTAGAACAGATTAAAACGAAGCGCAACGGCGTGGTAAGTGCAACAAACTCGTTCATCATAACGTTCAACAGTGTAAATGCCCCCAAGTATGTGAAGGTAGGCTTCGTACGAATTGCTACTAGGCCGTTTTACCCTCGGCCAATGCGATGCTTTCAGTGTTTTCAATTCGGACACATCGGCAAAGCGTGCAAAGGAGAAAAAAGGTGCTACAACTGCAGTAAATCGTTCCATGGGGATTCATGTGACAATGTCCAGTATGGAAAAGGGAAAGTACCATAATGAAGATCAAGGTTGATCAGAACCTAACATACAGAGAAGCAAAACAAAAAGTGAAAAAAATCGGAAAAAAATGATTACTCTGAAGCGCTTAAGAAGAATCTGGAGACCAAATTTGAAGATAAATTGAAGAAGAGGGAAGAATGGTTCCTCGCTGAATTGAAGAAACGAGATGAAAAAGAGAAGGAAAGGTTGGACCAATACAAAAATCACTTCAAAAAAATGGAAAAACAGATGAACGAGTACAAAATGGACTTAGAAAAGATCAAAAGTCAATATCAAGCTGAGCATGAAAAAAGGGCAGAACTTGAGGATCAAAATAAAGCCCAAGATTTGACTATTCAAAAACTTAAAAAAAAAACTTAAACTATACGCCGATTACGGGGACTACAAAAGCAGTCGAAAAACCAAGCAACATGAAAGTATCGAGGCCTCCCCACCTAGGAAACGAGGAAGTAAGCGAGGCAAAGAAGATAAACAAATTGAACAAGAGGAAAATAGTGACATGGAAGTTCAACAAATATCGGAAGAAGAGGATCAAAGCGATGAACAACACTGTGAACAAATTAATACAAGACACAGAGTAAACAGCAGGTAACCCCACAAAAAAAAAAAAAAAAAAAAAAAAAAAAACAAAATGCAAAGACCCAAAAAAACAAGAATCATAACATGGAATATTCAAGGATTACGCACCAGTAAACAGGAGCTAACAATGCTAAACAATGAAATTGAACCACTAATAATATGTTTACAAGAAACCATGTGTAAAACTGATGCACTGGCAACCATTGGAGGATACAATGTAATACACCGAAAAAGGCAAACCAATAACAGAGCAGCCGGAGGAATAATAACTGCCATCAAAGAAGGTATAGATTATAAAGAAATAGCAATCGACACACAGATGGAAATAACTGCTGTTAGAGTAGAACATCCCATTAACGCCACTGTAATAAACGTATACTTACCGCCAAACACAGTTATAGATAAAAATGAAGTCGTACGAATCCTATCGAAGGTACAAAAGCCGTATATCATGCTAGGAGACATGAATGCACACCACTACTTATGGGGAAGCGAATTTATTAACGCTAAAGGGAAAGTTCTAGAAGAAGTATTCGACGAAATGGAACTAACAGTGTTAAATGACGGAGAATATACATATATAAATAATACAACAGGGAAAGGATCATGTATCGACTTAATCAGCTGTACTAACAACAGGAATAATAGACTTCGAGGTACACGAAGATACGCAGGGAAGTGATCATTTTCCGCTCGTGATCACCCTACCAGCAAACTCAGAAATCAGTAGCAGCACACAAAACTGGAAAATAGACGAAGCTGACTGGGTTCAGTTTACAAATACAGTCTTTTTTAGAATCAGAGCAACAGTAGAAGAACAAATTGAAGAAATTACAAAACAAATTATTAAAGCAGCTGACAAATCCATACCGAAATCAAAAGGATTCCCGGGTAAAAAAAGAATCCCGTGGTGGAATGCTGAAGTTTCAAAAGCCGTCAAAGCCAGACGAAAAACACTCAGAAAATTAAAAAACAAAAATACTCTCGGAGAAGAAAGACAACTCGCATTACAAAATTTTCAGACCAGAAGACAGGAAGCGCGAGACCTAATCAGCAAAGCCCAAAAACAATCATGGGAGGAATTTGCAAATAGTTTCACAGAAAGCACCCCTATAAAAGAAATTTGGACCAATCTCAGAAAGATACAGGGCAAATACAGTAAACCAACCATCAGACAAATCAAATTTAATGGTCAGGTAGCAAACGATAACAAAAGAATTGCTGACCTTCTAGCCAAGGCCTTCAAAACTGTATCTAGTAACGAAACGTATGATAAAGAATTCATTGAATATAAAAATAAAATGGAAGAAATACCTTTAAACGTACCTGTAAATCCAGCTGATGAGTATAACAAACCCTTCAATCAAACTGAACTAGAAGCAGCAATGGAAAACCTCAAAGGAACATCACCAGGACCTGACAACATTCATAACATGATAATCAAAAACCTTCCACCAGACTGTAAACGGATCCTTATAAATACCTTCAACAGGATGTGGAACGAAGCTTACTATCCAACCCTTTGGAAAACAGCAACGGTAGTACCCATATACAAAGGCAAGGGCGAAAGATAAAACCCAAATAATTATAGACCAATATACCTAAATAGCTGCTTAGGCAAAATCTTTGAAAGGATGATAAACAATCGTCTGGTCCATATCTTAGAGTCCCAAAACCACCTGTATGAACATCAATATGCTTTTCGAAAAGGCAAATCGACTACGGACCATCTAACTATGACCGAAGAATTCATCAGAACGGCTATGAGCAAAAAAATGATTACTCAAGCAGTTTTCTTGGACATCAAAAAGGCCTATGATACAACCTGGAGACGATTAGTCTTGAACGAGCTATCCCAAAAAGGCGTTGGAGGAAAATTACTGGCTTATATCCACGAAATTCTCAAAACAAAACATTTCAAAGTTAGAATCAATGGACAATACTCTGACGAAGTAGAAATGGAAACTGGACTATGCCAAGGATCGGTCTTGAGTGTTACACTGTTCTTAATTGCTATAAACACGATAACCAGCTTCATCCCAGACGGAGTAAAAATTCTAATCTATGCAGATGATGTCATCCTTCTAGCAACTGGTACAAACGCCAAAATAACAGAACATCTATTACAAACCACATTAAACAAAATACACAACTGGGAGATGAAAACAGGATTCCAAATTTCGGCGGAAAAAAGTGCAACAATAATTTTCAGAAACCCTAAAAGCAGAAAACCAACGAACCTCGATGGCCTAATACTGAATGGACGATTAATTCAACATAAAAAACACCACAAAATACTGGGTGTAATTTTTGATCAACATTTAAAATTCAGAGAATATGTAGAAGAAACGAGATCATCCTGTTTACAAAGAGTACAGATTCTAAAATACATCGCAGCCAGACAATGGGGTGGTGACACTAAAACACTTACTCAATTATACAAAGCTACAGTATTGGAAAAGTTGCTGTACGCCGCACCAACAATAACATCCATCAACAAAACCTGTATACAACGACTTGAAACAGTGCATAACGAAGGCCTAAGAGTAATATGTGGAGCATTCAGAACAAGTCCCATCATCAGCATTCAATCGGAGACAGGCATCCCTAACCTCAAAACATTACTCAACCAAAGATTAGTAACACATTTTGCCAAAAAGAGAGCAACTCCAGAAAGCTTTCCCCACACACCTCAAACCGATACCCGCACAGAGGATCCTAGCAGCTACAGTTCCGGAGAAATGTGGAATGAATCACGAAGCCCAGACCCCAACACACCGGAAATAAGGGCAGCTGATGTGATGAACAGTATTGACCTAACACTACCCACGATTAAGTTCCTAACGGTACCAAAAACAGCACCCTGGAATAGAAAACCAATTATTATAGATAAGCACCTCTGGCACCTAAGCAGAGAGAATGCAAAACCCCCAGAACTGGTTCAAGCATTCAAAACCCGGAATTGTTCTCTATACAAATTTCATCGTGCAATATGTACCGATGGATCCAAAAAAGATGGCAGAACAGGTTACAGCGTAGTGACTGCAGGCTTAACTATACGTAAAAGAATAAAAAAACTTGTGCAGCATATACACAGCAGAAAGCCTCGCCATAATTGAAGCACTGAAAAGGATTGTCCAACAGGAAACAGTCGGAGCATATATCATTTATACGGACTCCCTAAGCGCAATAACAACACTGGAAAAACAAAAAATCTCCAGCGTCTGGAAAGACGAAATCATCGACCTCTATAATAAGGCAGCACACAATCATTCATGTGTAACTTTTGGCGGGTCCCTAGCCATATTGGAATAATTGGAAATGAAAAGGCAGATACGGAAGCCAAAAAATCCCTCAATACTACGGAAATAATAAGTGCAATAGACAAACAAGACGCCAAGGCATTTATTAAACAAAAATTCCTAAATAAATGGCAAGAAGAATGGACTAATACCACCGGAAACGCTCTACGTAAAATAAAAAAAGGCATTACTCCGTACAAACAGTCCATGACAGGCAACCGTAAACAAGATGTAATGATGACCAGACTTAGAATCGGTCATACTCTTCTCACCCACAAGTACATACTAGACAAAGAAAATCCACCCAAATGCCAATTCTGCAACTCCAATTTGTCTGTCAAACACATAATAGCAAACTGCCCAGGTCTCGATCACCTAAGAACTTCAATTGGAATTTCAACAAGCTTAAGGGAAGCACTGGCGGACGACAGGGAGAGTATGGAAAAAATAACACTGTTCTTCCAGCAAGCTGGGCTAGTTAAGCAAATTTAATAAATCGTCGAAACATCAAAACCGTATCGCGCCATCATCATTTATTAGCTCGGTCACCCAAAATGCCAGCTATAAAAATCCCCATCGATCGGAAAGAGTCAATAGTCATACATCAAACTCCAGTCAACCATCATCATGGGCAACAGCGACTCCAAGGACCAAGAAGTGAAGCAGATAGGTGACCAACAGGTTACTGTCATTGAAAACCAGGAGGTGCATTCGGAGATGCACTCCCAGCATGAAGCGAAGCTGTGGATCATCATAGGCATGCTGACCTTTATCATCGCACTCAACCTAACAAAAATTGTAATCAACAAATGTCGGAAGGAGGCATACAAAGCAGCGCGAAGAAAAACAAAAGTGAATCTATATAATGTACTATAACTCTAAAGTCACAAGACCCGAATGACAACAGTTAAAAGGTCTTTAATAAAGAGAAAAAAAAATCGGCTGAAGAACTTCCCATAATGCACGTTTCTCGGACTACGCTAGCAACCGTTGATTGACCCATACGGAATGAAAATGCGAGGCTAGCAAAACATGACCCTGTTGCAAGGAACCTGCAAAAGAAATGTACAAGGTGCATTTGAATATGATGTTGTTCCAATAATCAAACAAATTTAATCATACCTGAGAGTAGCAATCAATCGTCCACAAGGTAGAATCCGTTCTTGATTAAAGTTAGTCCAGTCTTTTATTATCTTGTTTGTCACTAAATTCAAAATCAGATCGATTGTTCATATTCATTCTTGTGTAAGACCGAAACTTTTCTGGATATTTACGAAGATCTTCGTACAATCTGAAGAACTCCCCATATCGCCTTCTATTTCGATTGATCGTGTGAACTGCGAACTCTCTTTCGTTGTTCATTACGGAATTAATCGTGCTTGAGGAAGCGAAATATTCCTCATCGGATGCATCCATGCTGGATTCAAACAAATTTGAACAAATATTTTGCACTGCACCCGTGACTGTAATGTTTTCAAAAACGCTTTCGCTATGGCATAGATTGCTTTGCTTGTCGCTTCATTTTGCTTTGCCAATTGCTATCGCATCGAATCGCATCGAATCGCTTCTACTATGTTGTCAGCCTAATACTGTTCGATAGGGCGGAGTTCTGGGCTGTTGGGAGCGTTGTGGTCTTTGGGTACCACAACCACGTTGTTCGCATCGTACCACTCGACTACCTTTTTCCCATAGTGGCAGCTCGCCAAGTCCGGCCAGATCAGCGCAGGTCTAATATGTTGCTTTAGGAATGGTAGCAGCCGCTTTTCCAGGCTCGTCTGGACGTCGATCTCTTGATTGATGGTTCCCGTAGTAATGAAAATGCCACTTTTTAGACCACACGTGCATATGGCCTGCCAGACGAGATATTTTTAGGGGAACTTCGATAGTTTGATGCTTGAAATCTGCCTTCACATAAGTTTCATCGTCCATGACGACACAGTCGAACTTTGTGAGCAGATTCGTATACAGCTTTCGGGACCGCTGCTTTGCCGACGTGTTTTGTTTGTAATCTCGGTTCGCCACCTTCACCTTCTTAAACGTCGACAACCCGGCTCGTTCTTTGGCCCGCTGCACAGTAGTATGGGAGACATTGAGCTTGCCAGCGACTATCCGGATGGAGAGATTAGGATTCCGCTTATATTTCACCGCCACCTTCTTCGTCGTCGCTTCCACGTCCGGATTATGATTACTACCGCTTCCAGGCTTCCTAGCGGTCGACAGACGCTCCCCGAACACTTTTAAAACGTTTGTCACGGTCAATTTGGCCACATCCAGCAATTTTGCCAACTTGGCGTGTGAGAACGTCAGATTCTCTTGCTGCGCGAGCAAAATTTTGACACGCTTCTCCTCTTGCTTGGACGTCATTTTGAAAACTGGAGAGCAAACGTGTTACACTTTTCGAAGCTATGCCGACACAAATGCGTCAACAATTGCCGAAGTTACCGTGTATACTTTTAATAAAAGCAACCAAATCTTCAATGCAACATCATTATCCCTTCCTTCTACACGACGTCACTAGAGAGGTCCATAGAAATGGATTTATCTCATTCTCGCACAGTCGCACCCGCCGAACAATTAGCCCGAGATACAATAGGACGGCAATTGCAAGGATTGAAATCTGGCGTGGGGTTGGTTTCAGCCGGTGATGCCTGAAATTTGTGAGTTTTCCTAAACGAACAGACGTTAAAAGTGATCTAATATTACTAAGTGATAGTGAGCTCACTGTATGTTCAAACGGTCCCAGAGATCGACAGATTTGATGTGCCGTAAATGAATGCGACACCCGTACAAGACACGTGCATGGTAAATTCGCTAAAGCCGGATAACTCACCCAGAGAGGTAACAAATATTTTTGCATAGTACCCAGCATTCTTACGAACTCCTTACAGTATTGCATGTACTTCTGGAACTCGAGCTACTCAAATCGGGATATCTACGAGAGGGCTCTCCAAACCGTCACCGTTTCGACAATCGGAGGACAATAGGTCAAGATGACTCAAACACGCCATTAGGTAATACGAAGTCATTCATGCAAATTTGGATTTGTACCAATTTCCGATTTTACAGTACGATCGTCTACGTTATCTAACGATCGAGATCATCCAGCCTGCGACAAAGAGATACCAAAGGCTCTCAGAAGGTAACCTGATCATTATCAGTGATGACCAATGACTGGCTAACGCAGTGCCACCTCTACAGAGGGCCTTTATTTACAGAGATCACCTGACGATCGTACCCGGTCGAGCGGACCATCCCGGGTCGCCTCAAATCGCGCCACCAGACACTATTGTCTCGTCAGCGCATTCCAGTGGATTGCCAGGAGCGATAAATCCACAAATCGGTGATAGTTCACCAAGGCGGCTGAGTGCAGCGGTGCGGCACACAAGGCAATAGTGCGACGCGCACAGACGGGGCAACGGGAGGCAGTGGACAGTGCGACGAAAGACTGCTGCGTGACAAGCGCTGATACACTAGTGCCGTGGGGCTACAGAGGAGTGTGACGGTTGCATACCGAGCGTCAACACGGTCTGGCTCGACACCGATACGGCGACTGTTTGTTGTCGCGCGATAAACGGCGGTGCATCGACGCAACAGTGACGTTGTGGATCTACGGTGCAACGAAGGGCAACGACCTGATTGCGCGACACGGCGGTGCATCAGCAACATGAGCATGCAGGTGAAGCAGCATCACGGGGCCCCCAACGATACGCGTTAGGAAGAAGTAATAGTCTGTAGTAATAAGCTTTTAAGAGATGCATATTAAATCGTTAAGTAGCAAAATCCTGATGTTATCGTTCCGTGATTGAGTTTTTTGAATGAAATCATCCTCGTTTCATTCCCGGCCATCTGTAGCTAGTACACCTTATTAATCGTGAGTGGCTAGCAGGCCCAAATAAGAGCTTTGAGTGTGCAATTGCACCGAAGGACCACTTCTCCCTTTTGTGGTACAGATTCCGTCATTAGCACTATTAATTGACTTTGATTGCATTGAGTTTCGACATTCCTGTCGTATCTTGGACAATTTATCATAGTTAAAGAGAAAATTGTGACATTGGCGCCCAGACAAAAAACCCACTATTGCGCGCAGTAATTCGCGTGCGGTCAAGTGAGTGATCAGTGATTATTGGTGATACGAGTGTGAAGTAGCAGATCCATCATGGATTTGGACCACCTCACCCCAAAGGAACTGGACTTTGAACTGGCGGTAAGATCAGCGAAAGGATTGAGAGGACAGGATCGAAACTGGAAGACGTCACGGCTGCTACAACTGATAAGCAAGGAGAACGGAGGAGGAGCAGCTGCACCAACAGCGTCATCACATGTGCTTTCGGACGTCGATAGCATATACCAGTGCCAAGCGAAACTACCTCCAATTAGTCAGGCGTTGGAGTCAGCTTTACGACAGAACGACGAAGATCAAGTAAGGGTGTGCAGATCCAGGCTGCTGCACTATAGATTCAGACTGTCCGTTATTTCGGATCCGACGATAACAGTAAATGCTAAGAAAACGCTGGCCAAGATCGACAAAGAATTCCTAGTAAACTTGGCGTGTGCAAATCCAGATAATGAAGAAGACAACCCCGATCCCGAAGAACTACCTGGAGATCCAGATACGCAGCAAAGACTCAAGATCGCGCAGCTACAATCTAGCATTAAGGAAGCTTCCCAGCAGCAACAACTGTTGGAGCAGGAACTTCAGCAACAATTGCATCAGCAACAGCAACAGCTACAACAACAGGAAAATCAACCAACTCCGGAAAACCAGCATGAACTGTACGAGCAACAAAAACAACATCAGCAGCTACAGCAACAACAAGACATAATACGACAGCATCAGCGACAGCTGCAAGAGGAGCAGCAGCTCAGACTTCAACAGCAAAAGCAAGAACAACAGCTCCAACAACTAGTGAACCAGATGCAACAACAACAACAACAACAACTGGAACAGCAGCTTCATCAAGAGCAGGTCAGAAGGCAGCAAATGGAATTGCAGTTGCAAAACCAACTACACCGAGGCATTCCAGGGGCGGGACCTCAGAATAACAACATGTTTCCAGGATATTGGGGCCCATACCTCCAAAACCAATCAGGAATACCACAGCAGGCATCAGGAATGGATCATATTCCTCCCCACTTGCGAGATGACTTCAAAAGGTTCCTAAGATCTCAAGGCAGGCCCACCACACCAAGAACACCGAATCAACAACCGTCTGCAAACAGGTTCACTCAACCGGTACATAAATGGCCTTTCGAATACACGGGTCAACCCAATATCATTCAGTTAGGTGAGTTCCTCAACCAGGTAAACACCTACGCCGACACTGAAGAAATTGATGAGCAAACCTTGCTTCGATCAATCAAACACTTACTCAAGGGACGAGCTCTTCAGTGGTACATTCGCTCCTATCTTCAACTAACCAGCTGGGAGGTGTTCAAGTCAGAAATTAAGCAGGAGTTTCTACCACCGAACTATTCCGAGATCATCAAGCAGGACCTCTACTTACGCTTCCAAGGCCAACACGAGTCGTTCACGGCGTTCTACAGGGCCTTGGTTGCTGCATTTGAGATAGTAGAACCAGCAATGTCAGAGTTGGAGGAACTGTTCATCGTGAAATCTCACCTGAATTCGGATTACACTCCGATAGCCGCAGCTTCTCGAGCTACCACAGTTAAAGAGTTAGTCACCGTCTGCAAAGACTTTGAAGTGTCTCGATCCTATTCAACAAGCCTGAAACTACATCGCATCAACGTCCAATGGTGAACAGCATGGAAAATCCTAACAGGCCATTCAACAGACAGCCATTCAACGCAGCACAGGTCAACATGGTAGAACTAAATCCAGAGGAGGAAGAAGATTGGAACCCACTGGACATTCAAGAACGTGAAGCTTTCCAGCAGGACATCGCTTGGCAGAATGAAACAGCTGCAAATGCCGCAGAGGAAGTAAACGCAGCTCGCTTGCAGAACAACTGGAGAGAAAGGCCAGCCACAAATCCACAGCAACCAAGCAGCGGAGAGCAGCGAACAGGGAATTCAGCGTCAGCGATCATCTGTTGGCAGTGCGAAAATCCAGGTCACACCTATCCGAACTGTCCTAACCAAAAACGCTTCCTTTCTGCTACAGTTGCGGGAAAAAAGGATGTACAATTCGAAACTGCGATGCTTGCATTTCGAGATGGAGGCAACTGGATTCGGTTAATGTTCCACAGCATTCGGGAAACCGCAGCTGCGAGAACCCTCAATAAAAGGCTTGGGCTCTCCCGCTATAACTGATATCCCTTCACTCATCAACATTCCCGCATTCTGCAAAGCAGAATATATCGTAATCGACCCAGAAAACAACGACAATTGCCCATATGCAAACATCAATATCCTAGGTCGTCAATTACGTGGTCTCCTGGACAGTGGAGCAACCTGCAGTCTAATTGGGGGTTCACTTTCGATAATAGCGGACGAATTAGGGTTAACCAAATTTCCCGTCAACGGTGAAGTAAAAACAGCTGACAACTCTGCGCATTCAGTTTCATTCTTCTCCCACGTGCCGATATCCTACAATAACAGAAATCTTACCTTACCGGTGCTCTTCATCGAGACTATGCCTTCCATTCTCATTTTGGGAATGGACTTCTGGTCCAAATTCGGTATTAAAGCAACTGTTTGCACTGTTACGGCTACCGAACCATCGATCATCGAATCTTTGTCAGCACACGATAAGCAGCGATTGCAAACAGTTATCCAGACGTTCCCGACTTCACGCAGCAAAGGCAGTCTGGGAAGAACGAGCCTGTATTATCACAAAATCGACACAGAAAGCGCTCCTCCGTTTAAACAAAAATACTACCCAACATCCAAGTTCGTGTTGGACGACTTAAACAAAGAAGTTAACCAAATGTTGGAGCTAGGAGTCATCGAGGACGCCGTTTGCTGTCCATGGAACAACGCCACAGTTGCGGTGAAGAAAAAGGACGGCTCTATGAGGCTATGCCTGGATGCCAGAAAGCTGAATTCCGTTATAGTGCAAGAGGCGTATCCAATTCCACAGATAGCTTCAATCGTAAACAACTTGAGCGGATCGAGGTTCCTGTCCTCAATCGATCTAGAATCGGCTTTTTGGCAGATACCACTGGAAGAAGAATCAACGCAGAAAACCGCCTTCACCATTTCTCAACGTGGACATTATCAGTTCACCGTAGTACCTTTCGGGCTGTCAACGGCCAGTCAAGCGCTTTCACGCGTGAAGAATCACCTATTCATCGACCTCGAGCCGAAGATATTTGTTTACCTGGATGATTTGGTGCTAGCTACGGAAACGTTCCATGAACATTTAGATCTCTTGAAGGAACGTGTTGGACGAAGAAGGATGGCACGTGGACGAGGTAACGAAAGTAGAAGCGATCAGCAAGTTTCCTGCTCCAACCACGAAAAAAGAAGTTCAACGGTTCATCGGGATGTGTAGCTGGTATCGGAGATTCATTAAAGACTTCTCGCGAACCGCCACTCCACTCACGGAACTAACAAAGGCCAAAACGAAATTCCGGTGGACGGAAGAATGCGAGAAAGCGTTCCAGACTCTCAAAGCTCATCTCGTCTCGGCACCCGTTCTTGTAACTCCGGATTATTCAAAACCGTTTTCAGTGGCTTGCGATGCGAGTGACGTTGCAGTAGGAGGAATTCTCACGCAGGCAGGACATCGAAGGTGACGAAAAAGTAATCTAAAAACTGATCATAGCAACCATTGTATAAACACTCAAATTTCAAATGCAGCATTTCAGGTTTTTGTTTATGCATTTTTAACAGAAATGCACCAATTTGAAGTTGACCAATGTTTGCGCGTTCCAGACTTTATAAAGATCCGCCCTCATGTGCATCCTCCGTTAATATTTTTGAGTGGAAAGTCTACCACTCGGAGGCTACACATTTCCGGTCATTCACTTCGAATCCGTTTCGAGTTCTCTCAGACTCCGTTAAAAAGTTTAGCATAACTTAGAGATTTTTCACATGTTTGACATAACATTGTATACTTTTATGCAAAACGTTCATCACGAAAAACGTCTTTATGTGGAATGGACCATCCCCGGTAGTGTGTGCTCAATCGTTGGAAACTTTAAGTGAATTTCTATTCGGGATGGATAACTGGCTATCCGCACCGACTATGGCTGAAAGACAAACATCATCGCTACGGGACGTGTCTACATTCCTAGCGAATACATCAAGAGGCCTCGGAGTATGGGTGCTGAATTTTATCACGTCAGGTTGAACCGTGGATTACCGTTTCAACTTTTGAACACCGCTTTCCCACTTCGTCTCGGGTGCGAATGTAATCAAAAGTTCAGTGTCTGGGAAGAGATGCATAGAGTGTGTGTGTGTAGATGTACTGCGTTACCGTTTGTTGGTTTGGTTCAATTTCGTGGTGTTTGTCTAGGAATATAACTTCGTGAATTTTCCTAACCTAACCGGAAGGCGTTCCGCATTTTGTGTATGTCGGTTGTTAAAATTCGAAACATCTTTCATTGACTACAGCTGCGTGAGAACTATAAACTATAAGTAAACGGATATGAGTCGTAATTGCGTAAAATGTTCGTGTTTGTTGTCGTTCCGTTTGGAACGAAAAGTTTTTTAATTAAATTGTTACCACATATTCGATTGTTTGATAAAACTTTGTAGAAAGATCTTTACACTCATTTTCACAATTGATTATATAATCCACAATAATTCATGTTCCGATCCCGCGTTTCACAGTTTAGCAGTGCAGCACAATTAGCAAAGCAAACATTTGAGCAGCATTGCAGCAAATTAGATTAATCCCCTCATTAAATTTTCAATCATCCAATATAATTAATTCACCATGTCTTCTAAACGAAGCTCACCACCTCCTCCCTCCCAACACGCTTCAAAATCAATTAAATTTGTTTTAACGAAAATACTAACACATCCGGTTCACCTCACTGCCATTGATTATGAGAGGGATTTCTGTGACCAAGCGAAGGCGCGGCTGGCCGTTTGTCCGGAGCTGGCCCTGCCAGACTGGCAGATCTTGCAGAATTGGAAACTAATTTTCCAATAGGATGGATTCAGCCAGAACCGATGCGTTGAGGAATGAGAATAATGTGATGTGAACACACAGTCAAATCAGATATGTGTCATTCCTCATCGAGGATTGGCCGTTCGGTTCGAAGCGGACGACAGCTCTAATGGGCAGTTAATTGAATTATATTCAAGCTGAAGTAGATAACTGTTAATCATATTTACATTTGGAGTTCATAATTCATCATTACTTTTCGACTGTGTTGAAATCGTTGTTGCTTATCCAATAGGTCGGATTTCGACAGAGATCCTTAATTAAACAGCTGCTTTCTCCCCAATTACCCCAGAAAGCATATACCACCTCCCAAACGTGTTATTTCGATTGAGTGCTGATAAACTTCACCAACGCCAATTTCCTGCATGAGAAGCACCATCATCGTTTCTGGATTGCCAGCAGTGTGGTTGATAATGATGATTATACCATGGAGAGTTCCTCGATCTCGCATTATCAATGACTGGTCATTATGCAACTTTCTCCTTGTACCTATCACGTGCTGGGTGGGAAATGCTGAGAGGAAGCCATCGTCGGAGAATGTGCATCAGCAAGGGTGGTGAATGGATGGACAGGTTGGTCGGATCGTATTATCTAATCGATGTGTCATTAGCAAACGCATCCACCCCCGAAAGCGTTCCAATTGTGTTGGAATGTTCACGCTCATTAGCAGAAAAGTGATGGCCTCGGCTTCCTGTTTCCGGTTGGTTAGACACGTTTCTGTGTTGAATCATGTAAATTAGACAAACAACAACAACGACGACGAACTCAACTGAAACTGATTAAAATCTCAATTCGTGTGACAAACAACGCATGATGATTAGGAAAAAAACGTGACAAAACAGGGAAGGGAGGGAGAATTTTTGGTGACCTACTTAATGCGTGCTCCCTAACTCAGATTTCTATACTTGACAGGGAATCGAAACCAGCCCACTGTGGGAGAAGGGTGGCCATTAATACAACAATTTATTATTTTAATTTCACATATTGATATGCCAATTGAGAGTACATACTCTAGTTAAGAAAAGCTGAAAATATTTCAACTTAATAGATTGCCAAAGTAACATTTCAGGTTTTATCGAGGTTTTATAGCATTCTACAAGTCTAAATCATGGTCTCAGAACCCTCATAAAACCAAAATTGTTACTTGAGTGGCTAACGGAAGATACATGCTACCAAAGTTGAAACAAGCGGAAAATCATAGAAATCTAGCGTATTTTTAATCTTATGTTTCCCATATGATGTACAGTATTGTTAACTTATTGAAACATACCATTTAAAAGTTTTAAATCTAAGCTTTCCATTGGGGTTATCTACATTACAAATCGATCAAAGTTTTGGATAGTCACATGAAAGAATACTAAAAAATTACGATTTTTCAAAACTAAATCATGTCGCAATAAAAAAAAGTCCACCTCGTTTCGCTCAACTGTTCATAAGAGAATAAAGTACAATCCTAGTGCTAAATTTCAGCGAAAGTTACATTTGCACTTACTTGCTCTTTGCAACCCAGCATGATCTTACTTTATATAGGGTGTCCCAGAATGTCTAAGCCCGATTAAAAAAAAAACGATAACGTAACTCTGTTTACAGCAAATTCTATTTTTATTTCGTACGCATGTTCTCTATAGTATTCTCTTACAGTTAAACGTATAACATCTCAGATCCGATTAGTCGTAAGCCAAGGAGCGGGTGTTTGATCTCACGCTGCTCATTAGCTTCAGCACAGATGCCTTTCCAACAATTCTGGATACTTTTTCCCAGTCTTTTGCAAACTTTGTAACGGAATCCGCTGCCTTCACGTGTTTCCGCAAATACGCTTCGGTCAGGACCCAAAAAGCTTCGATTGGCCTGGCCTGGGGACAGTTTGGCGGATTCATCTCCTTGGGTACGAATTGGACCTTGTTGGTATTATACCAGGCTACCAGTGTCCTTGGAGTAATGAACCGATGCCAAATCCGGCTAAAACAGTACTGAGGCGTCGTGTTTGCGGATCATGGGTAACAGACGTTTGTTTAAACACCCACGCACGTAAACATCGGTTTTCATTGTCTCCGTTGTCACAAACGGTTTGGAAAGCATACCACACTCACAAATGGCTCGCCAAACCATAATTTGCACGATTTTCCGGTACAGATTTCAGTCAACAGTGTTCGGTTAACGTCCAGATTTGTGCTTGTCCTGGAAAGTTGCTTCATCACCATACTTCCTAATCGCGCTTGGAACAGCTCCGATACTAGCACCATCCAATTTCGCTTATTGACGCAGAAAAATGTTGGGGATAGAACACCATTTGTGTACGATCTGTTTGCGCTTTTCCGAAGAAATGCTTCGCATTGTCACGGAAAAGAACCAACACTTGCGACACACGAAACTGTTGGTCGAAATGTAAACAATGATTCAGCGTGATGATCAGCTGCTTAAAAGTCATCTGAAACAAGCAGGGGTGTTCCAAAGCCGTGCTTAGACATTCTGGAACACCCTATAGCAGGGATGGAAAATCATTTACATTCATTTCGTGCATTAATTGACATGCATTTGCCTCTAACTTTTTTCATCAACAGAATACCGTAGAATAGTGTATGAAGCTTTTGTAGCTTTTTTTAACAGCTAAAATCTGAATCTCTTATACATGACGAACTAGAGGTGGCAGAACATGTTATTGTTTTTCAGTGAATGCAATTTACATTCACTGAAAAACAATGGTGGGTTCTTATCGTACTGATTCATCATGCATAAGAGATTCTGATTTGAATTGTTAACAAAAGATGTAGTTAATATCAAAGCCTACAGTAGCTTCATACTCTATTTTACGGAATTTTGTTTGTGAAAAAAGTAAGAGGCAAATGAATGTAAATGAATGCACAAAATGAATGTAACTTTACCGGCTGAGCTCGAGTTAATTAGTAATACCTTTTTTTTAATTTTATATTAGATTTTCAGTTTAACGCAGGCCTGTCATGGTGGTTACTCATGATTACTCCATGAGTAACGAGCTCCACAGAATATTGTTTGGGCGCAGACTTTTTGCTCTACATGCGCTCCTCTGATTCAGGCTGCACCAAAATGCCATCTAGATAAGTATGCGTTCATGGGAGCAAAATATCGAAAATATTTTGTCTTCATCCAGAATCAATCCGTCAGCAAATGTTCTACCGTATGCGTGATAATGTTTGCACCATCGTACAAATAAGGTTCCCGTTTCACCTGTGCATACAATGCTTTGGTTTTCTTTGCATGCACGTAACCTATAGCTCATACCGTAGTAGGCTGTGAATAAAAGAAAATGATTTACTTAGTTTGACAGTTGACATTTCAATCACCGTGGGAGTGTCCCGGTGGACCGTCAAAAGGGTTTTAGACCGAGAAAAGAAAGGACAACTATCCGCGAAGATGGCCATACATCGTCTGAGGTCAGCTCGGGTTCCGAGGGTTATCGCTGCTATCAAAAGGAAGATCCGGGTGAATCCAGTGCGTTCAATAAGGAAAATGGCAAAGGAACACGGGATCAGTGACTTTACGGCACGGAAAATCGTAAAGGAAGATTGCGGGGTGAAGTAGGAGCACGGAAAAAAACTCACAGGATAACCAACCGCATCCGGGAGCTGCGAGTCGAACGATGCAAGAAAATCTTGAACTTCCTTAAGCGAAAAAATCCGGTAAACCGACCGGTTTATTAGTTCTCTTCCGGTAAAAGACGTGGCCGATGCGCACAAGAACGTGTATCTGACCAAGCATCCTGCTAGCGTTATGGTGTTTGAATTGGTGACTTCCGATGGCAAAAAAATGGACGCGGTGTTCATTCCAGAAGGTCAACACGGAGGTCTACATCGGGATTTTAAGTAAATATGTTCTTCCGTGGATCAAAGTACAGTACGGTCCGAAGCCAAATGTTGTATTTAAATAAGTGGTTGCAGGAACATCTTCCGTTCTGGGCGAAGGATATGTGGCCGCCATCCAGCCCCGATCTTAATCCACTGGATTACTCAATATGGTGCGTCATGAAGGCCAAGGCCTGTTCTAAACGCAACCCGAGTACAGCAAGCCTCAGACAAACATTGACCCGTACCTGGAAAGAAATGGATCCAGACCACATTATTAGAACCTGCCGTGCATTCCGGAAGCGTGTGGAGGCCGTAATTGCAGCAAGTGGAAGCTCGATCGATGATTAACATAGTTTAATACTCTGAGAAATATCCCCTTTTGAATAAATAAATAAACTCGAAAACGAATTTTTTGAGAATTTTGACATTGCTCAATACCCAAGTAACATTGCTGGTTCTATCGCGGGTTTATAGCATTCTACAAGTCTAAATCATGGTCAACAGAACCCTCATAAAACCAAAATTGTTACTTGGGTAGTGCAAACATTATCACGCATACGGTATGCTTATCAAATATAATCTGTTGTATGCCAATCAGGTATAAAGAATTTGATTTTATTAGGGCCGCCACATACACAACTAAAAATTAAAATCGCTGATTTGGAAGATGAAAAAATATTGCTCTATTGTGATAACAAAAAAGTTGGCAGGGAGGGTTGAATTTTCAGTTAACCCTTGTTCGATGAGAACATTCATCGATTTCTGTTTGGACGAGGTAATAGTGCTTGGACATCGACTTGGAAAAATTCTTTTCGATCCTTCGGATTCTTATAGTAATCTGCTTAGAAATCGATTAAGAGAAACGTTTTACTGCCGCCAAGACGCCTAAACGCAAAAGAAATGAGCAATCTCTTGATCTCCCTTCTGATGACATTAATTTGAAGAATCAATCGGAGTTGCTCACGGATGACGACAATCATCCATCATCCAGGCAAAATTCCAGTAAACTTTCCCGGCGTAATGCCAACAAGGAAAAGGTCCCCCCAAGGGGTAATCAACTCTGCACACTGTGCCGAAACACTGTTCAGCACGATAGGGCACACTTTGACAAGTAGGACACAATTAATATAATATAAAACGGCATCACTGTTGAGTGTTGACATTTAGCCAATCGTTGCCTACTCAGTTAAAAACTCGGTTGAATCTATTGTTAAGCGGCTTCGAGGATCGTTAGAAAAACATCCGTAAGTATTCTCTAAACCATGAATCCCTTCAAATCTAGAAAAACTCGGTTTGTCTCATCCGATTTGCAGCAAAAATTCCAGCGGCTCGTGTTTTAATCCAGAACAGCCTCTATTCAATCAGGTTCTATCAAGAGGCCGGTTGAGAGTGTGTTGTCAATACGGCTGAAGCGGGTTACCTCCAGTGACAATTCTCGATAACTTTTTCAAAGGGATGTATTAGCTTTTGTTAACAATGCATTTGATCGACGATTTGGCGTAACTGGTAGCTCGCACACGATTACTAACACCACTAACAGGTAGGGGAAAATTTCCCCTATCTGATGGTAGTGTTAGCATGCGTGGGCGAGCTACCAGTTACGCCAAATCGACGATCAAACCCAAGTAACCATTTTGGTTTTATGAGGGTTCTGTAGACCATGATTTACACTTGTAGCATGCTTTAAAACCACTATAAAACTTGCAATGTTACTTGGGAATGCATTGCTTACAAAAGCTGCTACGTCCCTTTGAAAAAGTTATCGAGAATTGGCCAAAAGTCTGGAAGATCTGGTCATCCAATACGACGGTACAGTTCGGAATGCAATCGGCGAAATCGTTGAGTCTTCCTATGGTGAAGACTGGTTGGATCCCATAATCATGAAAATCAAAACCAATGCACGTTCGCAGTAGATTTCAAAGCAAATCAAAATTAAGCCGGTTGCGGAGACAATTTTGAAGAAGTCTGGCTGGGTAATGCTTTGAAAATTAGAAGTTGCCTAAACTTGGGTTGTCGACCGACACGTTTTCGATTGAGGATGGAATCATAGAGAAAAATGGCCGCCAGTTGTCTCTTTGATGATAAATTTGGAAGGCCACGCAAACAATCTCATCAATATCAAATAAATGGATCCCCTATATGCCAGGGATAAACCTCAATAAAGCTTTATTACAGAAATCGCTTCTTATTTTTGGACTAAATATTATATACTATCGTGGGTTTCCGATCTCGAAGCGAACAACGAAGGATCAGAGCAGGATTGTATAGGGACTCCATAGGGATGTCCATATAATTTTGAAACAAGTCCCTGTACTGTTGTGGAATGTCAATACGTATTAACCCCATATATTCCATCAGACCTGGACTGGTGCACGATTGCCTTAGCGCAAAAGCAAAATCTAATTGAAACGGATCATTGCAGTAAGAAATGCAAATACATTCTATTCTATTCCACGAGTCCGATATCAAGCACATCCCCGTCACCAGATCGGGTTATTTTGCAGATGCCTCGCTGTCACTATCCTTCTGTAGAATGAGCTCGTATCAAGGGTCCTAAGTGCGATGGGCTGCCTACCAATCGGTCAACTGTAAGGCATTGGTCATTACCGAAAAAAAAATTGAGGCCGTATTAAAAGCTAGCTCGAGGATATTGCTCCTAGGATCGGGATGAATTTGGTGGCAATTTGATCCATCATTGATCAAGCTACGCCTTCGTTTCTGTACATCTGCAAGGAATCAGCACTTCATCGATCCGGAATCTGGTGGACGGGTTCAATTTGCTTGAACACTGTATAGGTTTTATGGCTTTCTCTTGCTCTACCACTTCCCGAAGGGAAGCTGATTGCTTGCCATGATCCATCAGAGAAATTGAGAATGTAAACACAATCACAAAAGTCGTAGCTTTCGGGGTTGCTAAACTCATCGATTGTTGACACCTTGATAGACATGTTCGGCACAGTGCTTAGCACAGCTTTCGGCACAGCTCAATCACTCCTTACCGATTAAGGTATGCAGAGTTGAATGCCCCTTGAGGCCCCCTCTATTGTGATAACCACTTTTGATTTCCATGCTTTTCACACGGAACTTTTGAACTTCGTTAAATTCAAGTTTTTACTTCAAATTGGACGTAAATTATTTCATTTCTTGAAATGATCGTCTTGATGGAGCCGGTGGTGGCTTTGCCATCTTTTTTTTTATAGACTATTGATTTGATCTTAACTGATTCATGTCAACTTTGTAGCCAATAGGTTACCCATCAAGGGCTAATTAACTCAGCACAATGTGCCGAAACACAGCATGGCACGCTGTTCGGCACGTTAGGGCATACATTGTAGATACAATAAAATATAATATAAAATGGCATCACTGTCAAGCGTTGACGTTTTGCTAATCGTTGCTAGGAATGAGTCCTTTGGTTACTCCAATAAGTTCGTGGATTGTGACATGTCACATTTAGAAAATCTGTTAGTAGTTTCTGCATCATGAATCCAATCAAACTAACAATAACCAGTCTATCTGATTTCAGGCATAACATTTGATAACGGCACAAAAGCATTTGTAAACAAACTTTCTAAAGCCCTTTACACGCGAACCAAAGTACGCCCACGCAAACCAACAACATCATCGGATAGGGGCAAGTATCACCTTTCCGAAAGTGGTATTGGTTTGCGTGGGCGTACTTTGGTTCGCGTGTAAAGGGCCTTAGAAAGTTTGTTTACAAATGCTTTTGTGCCGTTATCAAATGTTATGCCTGATTTGATTCGCAGTGATAACCCCTGCGGCTTGTGATTTTGTCTACTAGAACATCTGGTTCGGAATGCGGTCGGCGAAAACGTTGAGTTTGCCGTTGGTGTAAACAGGTTGGTAAGTACATTGAGTTCAAAAACGAACCGTCAGTTTATGTGCTTTTCCAGTACGTATCTCTGTAGGAACGAAACTCTTCTGAACGGTGACTGAATTGTGCCGGCTGTAGAAGAAATGTTGAAAAAGTCTGTTTGCAACCGTAGTCGAGCAGGCACGTGTGACGCTCTAGTACTAGTGAGGTGACTCTCTGTTTTATTTGCACGGAGATTCACCTCACTAGTTCAACTTGTTCATCGCAAGAGGCCCCGGTGCGATGGGTGGCCTTCCGATCGGTCAACTGTAATGCCTTGCTGAATTTAGAAAATTTGGCTCGCTGCAGAGTGAGTCATTATAGCTTCAGCGTTGCCAAACTCGTAGGATATTGACACCTTGATTGGCAAACTTCGGCCTACTTCAGCACGTTTGGCATAGCACATGGGACAGCTAAAACAGTCGGCACAGATTAAGGTGTGCAGAGTTGAATAACCCTTGTTACCCATGCTTCTGATCAACTTTCAGTAACTTTTGAAATATCCCAAGAAATAATTTCTAATCTAAACAGCTCTACTTTCAATTGCCATAGAGTTGATTGAAAGCAATATCGAACATTTATGGAAGATTACTTCAATCCAAATATTCCTTTGCAAACCAAAGATGATGTTAATTATGCTCTTTGATCTCTGACTACTTCTACAGTTGAAGCAAGAGTTGCCTCAGAACCAAAATGCGAGTTTAAATTCGATTCAATGATAATAGACGACGACCATCAGCTCTTGATCCATCTGAAAAATGTCCATAGGAGGCAATATCAAAGCACACGCGACCCTGCCATGAAAGTTATCTGACGGGATTAAACAAAATCAAATTTATTAAATTTTCTGCCCTGAGGATCAATGCTTTGAAAACCTGGAAGCTCATAAATTTTTTGAAAAAAAAAAACCTCAAAAGCCTATTCCAGCGCTTAAAGAAGGTCGTAAAATTTTGATCACAAATTCATAAAAAGCTCAGGAACTTGCTAAGCAGGTAGAGAGTTCCCATAATTTCAGTTTATTTATTTATTTATTTCTACTTGTCAACAGATAAAATAGTTACCCTAATGACAATTTTCTATATCTTAACATCAAAACTGCTTCAAACACAAAATTAACGCAAACATCTCTTAAAGCTACGCTTATTTTTCTCGCGGGACACATTAAAATCGAACACATAATAACAACTATTGAAAACGCGGCACATACTCAACATTGGTTCGTGTACGCCATAGTTGGTCCTCGAACGCCGGTTGTTGAAGAACGCATGCAGCCGGAGGTCCCGTCGTTGAGTGTTGATGTCAAGAAGACTGAGAAGTGTGGAGCAGTCGACGTTCCCTTGCAGAAGATCCGCAACGAAACAAGCCTTCGCCACATTACGCCTTCCTTCCAAGAGCTCCAGGTCGATGAGGTTACAGCGACTATCATAGCTCGGCAAGTTACGCGGGTCGCGCCAACGAAGGTGTCGCAACGCAAAGCGAATAAATTTTCGCTGAACAGCTTCATTTCTATGGATGGCATTCTGATAGAATGGCGACCAAACAACGGCAGAGTATTCCAGTATAGGTCGAACCAGGGAACAGTATAAAGCCTTCAGGCAATACACGTCCTTGAAGCTTTTGGCGAAACGGAATAAAAATCCTAGCTGCGATGAAGCTTTAGATACAACATAAGCAATGTGATCCTTGAACGTTAATTTGCAATCGAGCATGACTCCCAAGTCCTTGACAGTCGATTCGCGTTTCAAGCTTATTCCTCTTAAGGTGTAATCGTGGAAATGCATCGCCCGTTTACGGCCAAAGGAGATGACCGAGCACTTGGACACATTTAAAGACATCCTGTTTATCCGGCACCAATCATCAAAGACTTCAAGTTCTTCGTGGAGGAAATGAGCGTCTTGAGGCCCTTTTATTACGTAGTAGAGCTTCATGTCGTCGGCGTACGAGAGTTTAAGGCATTTGAGGATCAAGTTCACGTCGTTCATATACAACAGGAAAAGCAATGGCCCCAGGTGGCTGCCTTGAGGAACACCAGATGTAACAATGAAGGGTGGAGAAGCGTAGTCACCGATCTTAACAGATATAGATCTGCCAGTCAGATAGGAGCGAAGCCAGGTAAGTAGACTCCCATGAACACCCATTTTGTCATATTTAGAGATGGTAATTTCATGGTTCACTCTATCGAAAGCTGCAGAGAGGTCGGTGTATATGGCGTCAACTTGATGGCCACGTTCAATCTCACGAATAATGAACGATGTAAAAACAGTTAGATTAGTCGTCGTCGAGCGCTTAGGCATGAAGCCGTGTTGATCCTGAGAAATACTGTACGAGCAGTCTTGAACCAACTTTTCCAGGACAATTAGCTCGAATAGTTTGGAGATACCATTCAATGCAGCTATTCCGCGGTAATTGGCGACAGTCTGCTTGCATCCTTTTTTGTGAACAGGGAAAACAAACGAATCCTTCCAACATTCTGGAAAAACTCCGGAGGTCATTGACAAGTTGAAGACCTTAGCTAAGGGCTCTGAAAGAGTGCCTAAGCAACGTTTCAGTACTAATGAGGGAATGCCATCTGGACCAGATCCTGTTGATGTTTTCATCTGTTTCCCGGCTGAAATCACCATGTCGCTGTGGATGGTGAATGGAGAACCAAACACCGACGTACGAGGGACATTACTCGTGGCAGCAGCAATTTCCTGTGCATCAAGAACTTTGTCTGAAAAAACGCTGCTGAATTGTGTGCGAAACATATTGGCGATATCTGCGACGGAGTTGGCATCAGTAACGCCATCAGTCATATTGGACGGCAATCCCGTTTCTTTCCGTTGCTCGTTCACATATCGCCAGAATTCCTTAGGATTAGCTTTGAGACGACTCTGCAAGTGAGACTGATGTGCGTTGTACAAGCTTGCATTGAGATCTCTGTACTCGTTGTTGGCGCGGACGTAATTAGCCTTCGTAGAATCTGTGTGATATTTACTGTGTTTCCTCAGTGCAGCCCTTTTCACCTTTTTCAGATGCTTAAGATCAGAGTTCGACCAGGCGGGTTTGGCAGGTTTACACCGTAGTTTTTTAGGCACAAACTGATCGATAGCGTAGAATATGATACCACACATGGTCGAGGCAGACGAGTTTGGGTCTTACTAGTCAGATTGAGAATCAGATTTTTCGGGATTATCTGAATATTTTCTCTCGGAAAAATATTTTTGATGTTTCCTGGAGGACTGTTTTGGACGATCTTACTATATCTTAAAAGTTTCATATTATGAAAGCTCCAGGTGGATTATTGGTATTTATAACGATTACATTAATTTAAGAGCAGTGAAAACTGATGCTATATACCAAAATCTTCAAAGAAGCTTGTAGAATTTCAGATTGGTCCAATTAATTTTAAAAACATCATAGGAACATAATGGAATGAAATTAAATTCCGAGAATTTCAGAGACGGTTCATCAAAAGACTACTGGTACATTGAGAAAGCTCAGAAAAATTTTGCAACACTTCACAGAAGCTAAGAAAAATTCTAGGCGGTTTCTAAACTTCAGAGAAAATGCAGGAACTTTCAAGAAGTTCATAAAATTTCAGGGATATCTAGAGAATTTAAAGGAAGTCCAGATAACCTTAGAATAATTGTGGGAACCTTAAAAAAAGAGCCAAGAGCTTCAGGAATGTTACAGATCTTTAAGGCAGTTCCGATAGCTTCAAGCAAATTTCGAGAACTTAAGAAAATCCCAGACTTTTGTGGTAGTTTAAAGTCCTGTCAGAAACATATCAGGAATTTAATAAAAGACCGGGGAACTAACGGGAAGTTTTCAGATTTTTATGACAGTTTCATTAATTTTTGGGCAGGAGAATTGCACAAACTTCAGCAAAGCTCCAAGAGCAAAAGGGAGTATTAAAAAAATCAGAGCAGTGCCATCAGGAACTTTAAAGTTGTTCCGAAAAAATAAAATAATTTCGCAAAAACTTCCGCAATGTTACGAGAGAATACGAGAATAGTGTAAGAAAAGTTCCGTAAGCGTCAGATCAATTTCGAAAACTTAAGAAAAAATGCAAGACTTGAGCAAAGATCAAAAAACTTCCAGGCAGTTCCATTAGTTCCAGACAACTTCAAGAACTTTCAAGAAGTTCCGAGACTTTCGGGTAGTTCAAGAAATTTTTTATACTGTGGAGTCGCTTATAGTACTTTGGGTGGAAGATCAGATAACTTTAAAGCAGTCGTATTAATTGCAAGAAGTTCCGAAGAACTATGGAAACTCCCGAAAATTTCAGTGATATTTCGAAAACTGGAGAATCTTCAGGAAAGTTCCATCAATTCCAGGATGATTGCCAGATCATTAGGGAAGTTCCAAAAAATTCAGGGAAATCCAGGGAAGTTAAGATATTTTGAAGAAAGAAGAGAGGAAAGTCCAGATCTTTAGGGTAGCTACAACAACTTCAGTGAGCTCAGATTTTTTTAGAAAGTCTATTCAGAAGAATTTCAATAAAATTCCTAGAACTTCTGTGACAATCTTGGATTCGCGTAAATAATTTAGATTAGAAATTGAGGAATTTAACCTCCTAATCCTGATAATTTAAGGGAAGTTCAAATAAGTTAAGAGAACTTCAGAAAAGATAATGAAACTTCATAGAAGTCCAGATAACTTCAAATTAATTCCGAGAATTCCTGTTAAATTTCGAGAACTACAGAGAAGATCCGAGCTTTCAGAAAAATACGGCAACGTCATAGAAGATTAATTTATATTAATAAAATGTTGACAACTTGAGAGACGTTCTGAAAACATCTAGTAAATTTTGCAAACTTCAGGAAAACCCAATGAAGTTCATAAAATTTAGAAGCTCTTTAGCAAAGAGCTTCAAGATAGCTCCTTTAACCAATGGCATTTTCTGCGCTTCCTTAAATTTATCGGAGATTCTGTGAAGTTTCAAACATATCTGTATATCTGTTTAGTTTATGGACTGCAGCTTCGGTAGGGTATAGATTAACGAACCTTGTCAGGACTAGGAGTTGGGGGTTTGATCTGAAACCATGACGCACCACGAAGACGTGATCTACCCCTGTCACGGTAGCTGTGATTAGTTTTGGGAATAAAACGCTGAAGGTAGGTTCTACTGTGAGGTGGGACTAACACTAGTTGAGTAACCCGTTCTATATTTTTAGATCAATGATCTCAGACCCAGGTATTGCAGATTTTCATCAAATATAGAACTCTATTTACTCACCTGATGACTCGAAGTTTTATTAAAAGTTATTAAATTTCAATAATTAACGAAAGAGGTTAGTTTGCAGCGTTCTGGTGATCTCAATCAAAGGCATTTCTCATATCCTATTTTTTATGGAAGCGAATGATATAATATATTCTATGTTTATTTAATTAATACCAAATAGAATACACAGTTTTAGTACCCTCAATTAAGAACAGAGTTCTTACCTAATCACACGCGCGATCGTACGATAAGTCTAAAGAAAAGAACGTTTGCTACATTCCAAATAATCCGTTTATCGATGCTTTCTCCACGACATCGCTCATGTTTTGAATGTCTTCTTCACTGCGGCCATTTCTAATCTGATAGTTTCTGATACTCACTTGGCTGTTCATTTTCTTATGGGAATGTGTTGGTGTGTGAGCCATACTGATTCCGCTTTGTTTGTTCGCACACATGACCACGCTTACCTATAGTCGCTATCAAGGTGACTACATATTGGTGTTCTAATGTGTCAAATTCATGATTCAGCCATGTTGGATTTTTGTATGGGACAGCGACCGAGTTTGTTTACAATTTGCTCTAAAACAGCACTTACCCCCCCCCCCCCCCCCGCGACCTCCTCGCCTATATAGTGACAGTATCACCATTTATATACCCACCATGGTCGCTATATTCATCGTCTGGCGGATAGCCAATTGATATGTCAAATAGCGGAACCAATCGAGCAAATCACGACCAACATCAGAAAAGAGTACATCAGCTATTGCGAACAAAAGTTCGGAAACCGTTTTCTTGTGATTCTAGGCTCGCCTACACATACCAACACCATCTTTAGGTTGTGAAAAGTTTCCTCAATCCGATGATGCTGGTAATTTACCTTCGATTGGCGAGGAAAGAATAATCAACGTTTTGTTTATAAAAGTTGATAGTACCTTTTCAATTGTTGGTCTACAATATATTGAATTGGTTCCGCTTTTTGATAGATCAAAATTCTATCCGCCAGACTACAAATATAGCGACTATACGCTTACCGAGTTGCACTATGAATACGTTGGCAATGATTTCAATTCTGTTCTTGTTGTGCTTCTTACTGTACTTTAGACTTTCACTGGTGACCATCATTTGCCATGCTTTTAACTTTTCACTGCATGGCAATGCAATCAAGCAGTGATGGTCAGTTGTTGCTCTGGAGACACTCACGAAATTAAACGGCTTAATTTTACCCACAGCAACGATTTAATGGGTATAACTGGAACCAGGAGAAGGGAATATTTGTTCCACCTTGGATCCAGAAGACTACGAAACTTCATCATATTTATCACGCAATCCCTTGCAGTTTTTTTCCTGGATGATTGGCCATCTCCAGATCAAGACCAAATGTTGGTGCGTGAAATATAGCACCCACTGGAAACACCTTGTCGAAGTCAGCTGCGATCGCCATCTGTGGATATTGTATAATATATGCAAAGTCTGTTGTCCAAACAATTTCGATTATAATTTGAACAATATTACAAACCTAAATAAGCATTACCATCTTAGTAGCTGACTGCAAACATGGAAGTGATCCTCGGAGGGAAAATGCCGGTTCATCCCTTATTATCCAGAATGTCATGGATGCACGTCTGATTGACGGCGGTACCAGGCCCAGGAAACGGTTTTCGACAAGTTGTAGTTAGTCTCTGGATAAAGACTTCCCAATTTTTAGGTTGAATGCTGCGGTAGCGGTCTGTCATCTAAAATAAGTATAAAAAGTAGAACAGTTACTTAATCTTAAATTTTTGATCATGCTTCATTTTAATCATAAGTTATAGTAGTTGTAGTAGTTCTTGTTGATGAAGAAAGGTCTGCTAAATCTGGAAAATTTTGAAACTGTCTAGAAGCCCAACCCAATGGAAGCCCATGAATTTACCATAAAGGAATTCAAATAGAGCAAGAAGCAGTTTTCAACATCACAAAATTGGTGAAAGCTATCCATTTTTATTCATTGAAACACTCACACAGACACTCACACTCACATACACATTTACTTTATTTTGATGCATAAATATATTTTAACCAATCAGTGCTGATAAAAATCATTTCTTCTACAATAAACTTAGTTGAAAATGAAGACAACCTTAACAGATAGACCTACTACTTGCATGAATCTTAATTTTGGCATAACAACAATCTCTTGATCGAGGCAACCTCTGAGTATCGTAATCAACATTTCAAGAACAACATGGGAAAAGGGCATACAAGCTTTTTGTAAACAAACATTCTTATGCCCTTTTCTCGCCACCCATATGACACCAACGCAAACCATCAACATCGCCGGATGGGGGAAGGTTTCCCCTTCCCGATGATGTTGTTAGTTTGCGTGGGCGACCCTCGGTAGGCGAGAAGAAGGCCTACAAAGGTTTGTTTACAAAAAGCTTGTATGCCCTTTTCACATGTGGCTCTTGATTTGTTTTCTTCATTCGTGCCTGGATGGTCATTATCGCCTCCGTTGTTGTCAATATAAATATTTGTCTTCACTTGGTGGGGATGATTTTGAGGATCAAATGCAAAATGATTATCTTCATTTTACACAAATATAGCGCTGAAGTACATGTCGTGTAAGTTTTTACACACAAACCGATGGAAATTATTGCCTCATGCTGAATTGAAGATAATATCGAGGTTTTAGGCTCTGGAGTTAACAATATTGCCCAAAATGAATTTGATTATTTTGCTTTTGAGGATCATTTTTGATTGGTTGGATAATCAAGCACTGGAGAATATCAACAAACGTGTATTCGTTGATGTATAATGAACTCATTTGCACATTTCGCTAGTACGTAACAGCGAAGATTTTCAAAACAAACGCAATTCATCTACCCTGGGTTGAAGCGCTACTCCTTGCGTGTGATGGTGAATGATACAGAAACTGTAACCAATACAATCGTAAATCTGCAAGCAACGTTTACCGAACGTATGGCCATACCCTCCCCACTAAGAAACCTCCAAACTCCTGTAACACGTATGAGAGGTCGTAGAGTCCTTTGCATCTCTTTTAATATCAAATTCGTTTATTAACGGGGTTAACACCAGTTCCAACCCAGTGCGAAACCGAACTTTTTGTCAGTGTGAACCTCAACCTGAGCTAGGTTTAAAAAACAAACGAGCAAATTGACGTTTGTCAGAAAACAAGCAGACCCAATCTTGATACCCGATCCGGGTTGGAACTGAATAATAAACGAATTCGCTATAAGTAAGTATCTAACGAAAAGTCCTTCCCATCCCCAAGGACTCAAGCACGTGGCCAAGACAGTTTTTGATTATTTGAGATACTGCTATTTCCATCTAAGAGGCCGAGATCAATCCCATATCTCGGTCAAAACTCGCATTTAATGGTCTAGGGCTTGTACTACCTACGAACTTGTGCAACTTGTTTCTTGCTAATGCTACCATATGCGTGATAATGTTTGCACCATTGAACAATGTTAAAATTAAAAAAAATTCTCAAATTTTTTTTTTTATTTATTCAAAGGGGGGATGTTTTTCAGAGTCTTAAACTATGTTCACGGAATGCACGGCAGGTCCTAATAATGTAGCCTGGATCAATTTCTCTCCAGGGGTAAATGTTGGTCTGAGGTTTGCTGTACTCGGGTGGTGTTTAGAACAGGCCTTGGCCTTCATGACGCGCCATATTGGATTAAGATCGGGGCTGGATGGAGGCCACATGTCCTTCGTCCAGATCGGAAGATGTTCCTGCAACCACTTCTGAGTGCGGTTCGAGGTGTGGCACGGAGCCCCATCTTGTTGAAATACAACATTTGGCTTCGGACCGTACTGTTCTTTGATCCACGGAAGAACATATTTACTTAAAATCCCGATGTAGACCTCCGTGTTGACCTTGTCGCCTTCTGGGTCCATTTTTTTGCCATCGGAAACCACCAATCCAAACACCATAACCCTAGCAGGATGCTTGGTCAGATACACGTTCTTGAGCTCGTCGGCCACGTCTTTTACCGGAAGAGAGTCGGTTCTGGAATTTGATACGGGATCGACGATAAACATGCTCTCGTCGGATAACAGGATAACCGGATTTTTTCGCTTAAGGAAGTTCAAGATTTTCTTGCATCATTCGACTCGTAGCTCCCGGATGCGGTTGGTAATCATGTGAGTTTTTCCCGTGCCGTCGACTTCGCCCCGCAATCTTCCTTTACGATCTTCCGTGCCGTAAAGTCACTGATCCCGTGTTCCTTTGCCATTTTCCTTTTTGAACGCACTGGATTCACCCGAATCTTACTTTTGATAACACCACCTTCGCGGATAGTTGTCCTTTCTTTTCTCGGTCTAAAACCCTTTTGACGGTCCACCGGGACACTCCCACGGCGATTGAAATGTCTTTTTGTGACATTTGCGCGTGGGACAAATCACGAATACGCTGCCACTTCGTCATGGTGAAACTGTCAAACTGAGTAACTCATTTTCTTTTATACACAGCCTACTACGGTATGAGCTATAGGCTACGTGCTTGCAAAGAAAACCAAGGCATTGTATGCACAGGTGAAATGGGAACCTTATTTGTACGATGGTGCAAAACATTATCACGCATACGGTAATGCTATTAGTTTAAACTATAGTTTAAACATTGAAATTTAATGACCACCCTCTACAATTAAATGTATTTTTGTGTATTTGGGATAACGTTCCAAGGTTGGGGGAGCTGGGTTTTTGAAATCGGTGACAAGTAATGTAGAGAAAAACGAGTCGAAAGGGGAAGGAACATCATTAAATAATAATAAATTCTGATGAAATTCTGAATTAAAAAAATTCAAAACTTGATAGCTTTAAAAAACACATCGCTGATTGTTTGATATGTTGTGTAAAAAAGGCAAAATTTTCAAGGAAAAAGATGAAAACATATTGCGCTCTCCGTCTACAAACCATAAAAAGCATGAACAACAATGCTTTTCAAAACAAAATCCCAATGTTTATTTTTTCAAAGTATTTTTAATAAACTTTCATTAAATATTTTGATCTTTGAAATCGACCCAGCAGTTCATACACTTCAAAAAATCAATGTTTTTTTTATATGTGTAGCAACATATAAAACAATCAAACCGTATAGAATATAAATTTCATGTGGGCTTTATAAACTATAAAATCGCTCATATATGCTTAATAAACATATATAATAGGTATTACTAGCGTCCCATTTAAAAAAAAATGTGTGATAACTAATGGTCAAAAACAATAACATCTCACACATAAATTTGAAAAGCGATCAGAAATAGCATCAATATATGAATCAAGAGAGAAAGCGTGAGGATCAAAACTACAAAATGGCGACTGAAAAGCGTTTTGCGTTCGTCGTGCTTAACGAGTTCGAGCTTCCGGAGGATTTGTTTTCGATTTTTGAAGGTGATATTTATCCCAATAACATCAGTTTTGTGGTTAATTCCGATTATTTTTAGGTCAAGGTTTTGATTTGTTCTCTGTGGTCAATATTTCCACAGACGAATTATCAGAAGCGCTATTGGAGACTCAGAGCGCATCTGGACAAAGCTGGAATATCGATGAAATATTCCGGCGAATAATTTTTTGGCGGCAGAAATATGTAGATATTGCAAATTATACATTTTGAATATTTTGCTAACACAATCATTGCATCTTATAGGGTTACGATATCATGGGGTTAACAAAGATAGAAGTCCAAGCGTCTTGGCTTCAGTCACAAGAACTACATCCATCAATTTATATTGAAAAATGTCAAAGATGCCATTTTGAAAAAGAAAAACACAATCCAAAATGGCCTACTGTTTACAAAAAAAAGTAGAAGAGTCTGTGCCAAGGGGCACGAACGGAAGCTTGACGTAGGACCGGAATAAATGTGAAGAGCATTTAGTTCTTTTAATTGATCAATTATCTATTATCTCAACTATTTCCGTTTTTGAATTGTAGTGATTAAGTCCATTTAAGTTGATTAAGAGAATCAATCAAAATCACTTGCACCCCTGCTTCCAAGTTTGGTTACAAGATTACAACTCTGGATAGCATTTTGTGTGGTCGTTGGGAGCTTGTGGTTCTGAATAAAATTCTATTAAAACTGTTTACTGATGTAAGCTTGATGGCATTTTCCAGGAACACCTTCAGCACACCTCGTAGATCAGACCGGAGATACGTTTGACACCACCACGGCGAGCCAGACGACCGATGGCGGTTATCTTGAAGAACTTTGCGATGACGCTTGGCGCCTCCTTTACCAGACCTTTTCCTCCTTTGCCACGACCAGTCAATTGTTGCTTGTTATGTGTGAAGGAGTAGACTAGCCACCACCTTCCTACCACGCCGTCCGAAGCGAAAATGAGCTAATGCCATTGATGTTTAAATGATCTTTATTTTAGTTTAACTTGGACGATTACCATATAAATTTTTTACTAAGTGATTTAATTGCTTTCTTCATCTTTAGGTATGGGCAAAATTCAAAATTTGTTTTACAGAATTAGTCCTAGACTTAGTACACGGTCGACCACCTTGGTGGGATTGGTTTGTTTTGTTTTTAGAATTTGAAGAGAAACTACTTAATACTACTATTTACAGCTTAAAACCTACTCTACTATATACACTTAATCTACTATGTACAAATTGCTTATTAAAGCATGTTCAGAAAGATTGCATTTTTGAATAAATTTAATTGTCATATCATCAATTTTGGAATCTACTTTGGGAATTTCTGCCTCTTGATGGAGGTCTGCTATTCTTGTGTCGAATGGACGATCTAGGATCATCCTCAACACTCTATTCTGTGCAACCTGGATTTTGTTCCTGTGGGTCTGAGCGCACGATTCCCACACCGGGGCGGCATAGAAGTTCGCGGGGGCTATGATCTGTTTGTAAACAGCCAGTTTGTTTTGCCTTGAGAGGCGGGATCTGCGGCAAATGAGCGGATACAAACACCTAACCAAGGCGGAGCAATTAACTAGGGTTTTCTCTATGTGCGAGCGGAACAGGAGCTTCTCATCGAACAACATCCCGAGATAAGTAACATCAGTGGACCACTCGACCCTTGTACCATCCATTATTACGGTACAGGAGGGAGACGGTTTAAGTTTTAATGATTGTCTGTGAAGGAACATGATCGCTTGGGTTTTCGAGGCGTTGATTTTGATTTTCCACGTGGTGGCATAATCAGTAAAGGTGTCAAGGCATCGTTGGAGCTTGTTCGTAATTTCACGAGGCATCCTACCTTTGACGGCTATCGCGGTGTCATCTGCAAACAGAAAGAACACGCAACCGTCTCCTAGAGGAGGGATGTCCGACGTGTAGATGCTGTAAAGCAGTGGTCCCAGCAGACTCCCTTGCGGAACACCTGCTGGGATCGGAAATTGTCCCGAAAGGGAACTATTCAACGACACCCTGAACGACCTTTGCTGGAGATAGTTACGGGTGATTTTCACAAGGTATGGTGGAAAGTTGGAGTTACAAAGCTTGTATATAAGTCCGTCGTGCCAGACATTGTCAAACGCCTTTTCGACGTCTAACAAGGCCATGGCTGTGGACTTGGATACAGCTTTGTTACTCCGGATGTTATTCATCACCCGCACTAGCTGATGATTGGTGGAATGCCCCTTACGGAACCCGAACTGTTCCGGAAGAAGAATGTCATGTTCCTCCACAAACTTGTTTAGTCGGCTGAGGATCAATTTTTCGAACAGCTTGCTCAGCGCTGAGAGCAGGCTAATCGGTCTGTAGCTTGATGGTAGTGAAGGGTCTTTCCCAGGTTTGCGGATCGGGATGATTTTTGCCACCTTCCAGATGCTTGGAAAGTAGTGCAGCTCCAAGCATCTGTTGAAGGTGGCTGCTAGCAGCGAGTGCACCCTCGGGCTGAGATTTTTCAACGCTAGGTTGAATATTCCGTCAAACCCGGGAGCCTTCATGTTCTTACTGTATTTCAGCGCTGAGCAAATTTGTTCCTCTGTAATCCGTTCTTCTGGAGGGACGGCACAAGGGGAGGCATCTAACGTCAGGACGCACTGCGCAACCTGGTTCTCGAGTGGACTTGGGATTTTAGAGCCAAGCAAATGCGACTGGGCAATGTGCTCCCCAATCGCATTGGCCTTCTCTTCGTTGGTGATAAGCCGTTCGTCATTGACTCTAAGTGGTGGAATGGGCTTGGGGTGAGACTTCAGCACCTTGGCAACCTTCCAGAATGGTCTGGAACGGTCGTCCAGGTTCTGAACGAGCCGCCCGAAACTCTCGTTCCGGATTGAGACCATTCTGGAAGCGATCTGCCGATTCAGATCGACCATTTCGTATTTACGCTGCAGATCCCCAGTCCGCTGAAACTGGCGTCTACGAACATTTCTGAGCCGAATCAAGAGTTTGGTGTGGGAATCAATTGCTTGAAACTTACCCCTCACAGGAACTCGTCGAACGCACTCTTCGTCAGCCACGGATATGGCTTGATGGAGACCCTCCAGGGCCCGGTCGATGTCCTCCACTGTGTCGAGCGGTGGGTTGTCGTCGATGTGGCGGTCGACCACGCGTCGAAACTGGACCCAGTTGACTCGATGGTAGTCCTTCCGCTGGCACGGTGCAGGGGCCACGTTGTAGCCCAGCTCGGTCAGCACCGGTTGGTGGTCCGAACTCAGGTCGTTGACGGCAACCGGCTTGGCTAATCTGGTGTTTGCCAAGAACAGGTCCAGCGTCGATGGGTTGCCCGTCGGTGATGTGAAGGTTGGTTCGTCCGGAAACCAGACGGAATAGAGACCATGTTGGGAATGGTCGAATAGCAGGCGGCCGTTCTAGTTCTGCTGGTAGTTCCGCCAGGCCTCGTGCCGGGCGTTCAGGTCCCCTCCGATTACGAAGCGGGCATTGGTGCGGGTTATGATGGCAAGGTCGTTCTTGAACTGCTGTGCTGTACCATTGCTAACGGTACATTGCCGGGGACAGTAGGCGGCGATGAACCGGATGTTTCCGGTCGATGTTTCCACCTCTACGCCGACGGCCTCGATGATGGAAGTGCGGTTGTGGGGTAGGGTGCAGTACTTGATGCCTTTCTTGATGATGACCGCGACACCGCCCCCCCTGGAGCTGGTGCGATCAAGCCGGACAATGCTGTGGTCGGGCAGCCAGAAGCTGTCACCGGTCTTGAGGTGGGTCTCGGTGAGGAGGCCCACGTCGATGTCGTGCTTGCGGAGGAAGTCTGCAAGCTCAATGTTTTTCGCCCCTACGGAGCGAGCGTTCCAGTTGGCGATCTTTATGGGTTCACGGTCCATAATTAGCGACGAAGGAGATGATAGCTTGGAGCTGTTGTGTTCTTGTTGCGCAGGTGCGCTTGATGATGATGGCCTGGGCCAACAGAGTGACGATCTCATCCGTTGACAGCGGAGAATCGTCTGTAGCTTCACCGGTTGTACCGGCCAATCCCGGAGCAGGGGGATCCGTCGATGGGCCGGAGGCTTGACTGGGTACTGCAGCGGCAGCCGACTGGGCAGCAGCCAACTGTTGGTTGAGCGGGAGCGGCGCCAACACTGGAATTGGCCGTGGTTGGACCGGTGATAGCGGAGGAAAGTTCTGCGCGTTGTTTTCCGGGACCTTCTTGCGACCGGGCTGGTTGTTGGACGAGGCCTTCTTCCGGATCTCGGCGTATTCGGCCCGCTTCGGACAGGCCTTACTCGTGGCCTTGTGGGCAGCACCGCAGTTGGCGCATGTGGGAGCGGCTTCCTCGATGCTGTCGCAGTCGTCGATCTTGTGGTTTTTGCCGCATTTGATGCAGCGGCTGGCCATGCGGCAGTTCCTGGTGCCGTGCCCGAACAATAGGCAGTTCGAGCACTGAGTGACGCCACGGTGGGTTGGCTTATACTGCTCCCACTTCACTACGATGTGGAACAGTGTGCGTGACGTATGGAGATCCTTCACGGTTGTGGAGTTCTTCTGCAGATGGACCAAGTAGAGCTGGTCACGATACTTGATGGCCTTGCTGCGGGTCATCTTGTGGATTTCGACCGGCTTGAGGCCGTTCGCCTTAATCTCGTCCATTAAGGTGGTGGTGTCCATGTCGTGGAGCCCGCGCAGCACCACTTTCAGCGGCTTGGTGGCCTCGACGTCGTGGGAGAAGTACTCCAGCTTCATCCTGTCCAAGAGGGCCTGGACTGCGTTGTAGTGATTTTCGGCCGAGACCATCAGTTTGTAGCCTTCCGTGCACCGTTGAATGGTGCAGCGAAGGCCCTGCTTAATGTAGAAATCCAGCTGCTCCCATAGCCCGGGAGGGAAGCCCTTCACATAGAAGGGTGGCAACTTAACTTTTTTAGGCACCGTCTCAGGGTCCGACTGCGGCTGGGCTCCGTTCTGCAGGGCGGAGAACGGATTGATGCTCAGCAGCTTTTTTGCTGCCGATGCGGTGGCGCTGATGTCTTCAGGTCTGGGTCGTTTAGTTCCGGGAGGCCCCGGCTGCGGGTCCGCAACGCCTGTCGGGACGGGCAATGGGGTTTTCTTCTGCTTCTTCTGAGCTGGCTCGGTGGTCGCGCCGTCTCCTGGGAAAGTCTGTTTTCCCGGTAAGCCGGCACTCGCGTTACCGCGCGATTTCTTACCCATGGCTGGGTCAGCGAGAGCGTCACTATACAACGCGGAGCTAATTCGACTTGCGAACGAACGAACGAAACTAGAGAGAATTCAAATCGACTGAACTGCTCAACAGTCTGGCAGCGAATGAGCTAATGCCATACAGCAGGGCTCTTTTATATCTTTTCAGGTTAAAGCAGAATGAATGGTATAAAAGCTACAAAGACTCCTCCCATTGTGAGTAGTTTGCTATCAAGTAGCGACACTGGCTCTTTTCCTTTTGCATACATGGCGAATGAGAATGACCCAAATTTGAGTTTAGTTCACTCATAATCGCCAACAGTGCAGGAACTCAGCGATGAGTAAATTTGTCTCATGGTTTCCTAAAAAATCTGCCAGAAAATAAGGAAATTGACGAAAATTTTATTCAGCCTCGGAGTAGTACCAATAGACTGAGTGAATCCAATCTTTACTTTCCTCAAATTCGGGAATTTTTCACTGGAAAATCCTGGAAAATCTTTGAAAACATGAGGCAAATTTACTCATCGCTGAGTTCCTGCACTTTATTTCTTATTTCTGAGATAACTAAACTCAAATTTGGATCGATCTCATTCGCCGTGATATCACCTTGAAAGATATCAGCGCCGGTGGTTAGCGTGATTACCTTTCACCCCAGCAGGCCTGGGTCCAATCTCAGTCGGCGCCACCGGCATGTTTTAAGGCATTACAACTCTGATCACGCCCCGTTGGTCCCCTGTTCATGAGTTGATGGGTCGATTGGTAGGGTCCAGGTGTGGGAGCTGCCTCCCTGGCGTCGGTAGCATTGGAGCTCAGTACAGAAAACAAATCTCGCGTCACTTTTCAATAGGTCCTATCTACATTGATCGATTCTCTTCATCGACACTCTCTTTCGTAAATAACTCGGCTTCACAAATGTTTCCTACCGTCTTCGTCAAATTAGATGCTAGATTGTTGCTTCTTCCATCGAAAATATCCGGCCGTGGCGATTCAAAGTTGATCAAGGTTGATCAAAATAATTTGTACCCCTGCTTCCAGTTTGATTACATGAGCATTTTGTGTGGTCGTTGGTTCTGAATATGAACAAACAGGCAGATGAATTCTATTCCTACTCTTTACTGTAATAAGCTTGGTGGCTCTGAAAAGAGCCGTATTGTTGCCAAAGTTGGTGATGATTTAACCTCCGAAACCAAACAGAGTGCGTCTCTGTCACTTCAAAACGTAGATGACATCCATGGCCGCTTACGCTTGGCGTGTTTAGTGTAGATGACAGCATCACGGAACACCTTCAGCACACCTCGTAAATCAGACCGGAGATACGTCAGACACCGACACGGCGAGCCAGACGACGGATGGTGGTTATCTCGAAGAATTTGCGTTTGGTTCTGAATATGGCGATGAGCGTGCAAAATTTTACGCAATTCCATCCTCCCTTTTTGCACGCGCCCGAGGATAAGAGGCAAATGCCACTTCGACTTGTTTCGTCTACTTACTACTCTCTGACGACTGTGCTGGGGAAGCAGCATATGCATGTAGGTAATTGGTGGATTTGTTAGTTAATTCGACGCTTTTGGACAATGCTGGACATTTACCAGTTTTTCAATAGTTTATTGTTGAAAATCAGCATTCGGAAGCATTGTTATCGATGCGTAGCCATATTTCTGATCGATTGGTGATAAAATTATTGAAATTGGACCAGGGGCAGCTGAGTTATTAACGTTCAAAATCTTTCTTAATTTGTTACATGTTCCATTTTCGGTTTTCACAAAGTGTACCCCCATATAGAAATCAAAGACGTAGTCCTTCGTCAAAAAAATATTGCCCATAACACACAGCTAGGCAAAGTTTATTGCAAATCGGAGAAGGTCTAATTTATTCTCATTCGTCATTTGGCGTGGAACTGCTCAACGCGGAACAGATCGGGCCAGTCGGATTCGGAATTAACCATTTTATTCGAGCTCTTAAAACGACGTTTACTACCACTCGAACTTTGAAATAAAACATTATTTTGAGATTTTTTCTTCTAGAACCTCGAGAAAAGTAGCCAACATTTGTGCGTTTCATAAAAAAATATAAATTATTTGGTCCAGTTTTGTGAAATCGCTGGTAGAAAGTCACGCCAAAACTGCTTGACAAAGTGGTCAATTGCTTCGCCACTGGTATAATCTCCACCGTAAAGTATCGAAGCTGTTCGGAAATGGAGCTGCATTGCGAAAAGGGATCTTTGGGATCCCACAACGCCAAACCGAACTATCCATTAAATTGCTATCCTAGCATTTGAAGGCACCCGGTTCAACCAAACCAATCCAAGCACAAAAGGGACGGAGAACGGAATGAATCGATTGCAGATGTATGTACACAATTTATCCGGTTCTATGTGCATCGCCCCGGGTTGTCGTCAGCCGGAATTTTATATTATTCGCAAAGGAATAATAAAAAAAAAGTGGGAAACTGTTGATCTTTTCCACGCTGCAGTTGTATGACCGGAGGATTGTTGCATTCAAACTGCTCGAATGGCCAAAAGCCATAGAGACCGAGGGAAATTATAAAATTGAATTACCAGTTGAATCTGAAGCTCGATTTTCTGCTTCCGTGCAGGCCGATGAACCCGACTCAAATTTCAGATTCGTTTACTCTAATTCGCAAACACGCAGGTGACGTATAGACCATAGTACATTTTGCGAATTTGAATAAACGGAACACGAATTTTAGTCAGATTCAGCGGCCGAAGGACGAAAAAATAAATGTGCTTAACGAATTTGGTTTCATTCCCTTGATTAACATTAAATTCAGGGAGAGTGTCTTTGCATTGAATAATCCTTTAAAGGAAAGTACAAAATTTTTAAAGAAAGACAGCATTACTGTGCAATCCCAATGTTCAATGGAATCTTAAAAGGAGTCTTTAAGGGTAGGGTAAATGCTCCTATAGTTTCGGTACGTTAGATGCGTTAGGTTCCTATAGTTGTGTATTGAGCCTCCATGCACAACTATAGGAACCTAACGCTTTCAACCTACCGCAACTGTAGGAGCGTTTCCTCTATTAACTTAAATATTTGCTGGGAGCGATTGACCGAATTGTTCAAATTAATGAAACAACCCAAAGGTTATCATATTTTCTGTCGTTTTTTTTAATGCATTGTAGGTTTTGCTTTGCTAAAATCAAGCATCTACCACATGGGAAGCTGAGTCCCATTTTATTGTAGAATTACTTTCCACGACCAGTCTCCAAATCCCACCACAACCTCGCCCGTTGGTCTTTCAATGGTCTTTCATTCAATTTTCTAACCATCTTCCGCACGTCTTCACTCTTTATATATTCAATGCAGAATAACAAATTCCCTTTCGACTCATGAACTGGCTATAGCTGACCACAAATCATTTCACTTTACATTCCAGGAAGGAAGAAAGAGCTCAATTGCGATAGGAAATGAAAAATATTTCCCAAATTCAGTTTGAAAACTGTATGGAAGCGACTCAAAAGGCAGCTGGATGGAATCAAAACACCATTCGTCTGGCTAACACAATATGATTTGCGAGTGAAAAGTCGGCATTTTGCATTCAAAAACTCAATCTAAATTCATGAGAATGTAAGCAAAACGATTGCATGTGCTTCTCTGAAAGAGATATTTAGTTACCAAATTTTCTCCGTTCTTGACCAGGATCAGGAATACTTTTCTGTAATCTCGTGAGTAAACTCGATCTCCACTGAACCCTCGCCCTTCTCGGGGCTTGGCGAGATAAATGAGAACTTTGTCTTCCTCTGCTTCCGGACAGAGCTTGATGGAAGTAATTAATCAGTCTGGCATTCGCTGTAAGGAGGAGAATATAAGTTTCCCAGAAAATGAAGCTATCTCCTACCTATCAAACTGATCCTGTCAGGATTTTAGCATCCACCCACCTGGTTACATGCAATCAATTTACTTACCCGAAGTGAGCAGTAAATTTAATTAAGGAAGGCTCACTTGGAAGTTCATTGATGGATCGATGGAATGCTCAACTTCAAGGACTACTCACCTCACATTAAAAGCAGTGTTCCTTTTGTTTTCGCTCCGTTGTTTGCTTGGACCGGTATCAAAAATTATAACACCTTCAACAGCTCTGATCCCACCGAACTCGTCGTTCGCCTTAGATTAAGCCCCCTGTAGGATGTTTTCCTTTTGCACCGATCCGAGGGTTGCGAAATCACCGATTACCTGAATGGGTGAATGGGTCTGTGTGTGTTACAGGAAGAAAACAAAGACTTATCGGTTAGGTGTCATGCATGAGGTAAACGAGGAAGGGAAGGGAGGCGTGGTGCTTGGGAAACTCACTCTCCGATGGGGGCTGCCATTCGGGATCCGTGCATGGCTTGAGCGGCCCGGGCGCGGGCAATCAGCGTCATTACGGTCCGCTTCGTCGGGTTCATACTGGAACGAGGACCATCCAGCAGGGGCCGCTTTCGAGCTGTGTTGGAAAGAAAGATGGGAGAATTATGAGGGAAAAAGGCTTCACAACAATGTGGAAATTCGTCAAGAAATGCTGATGGGAATTATTGAAACATTGCTGACCGGAATTCTACCAACTTTCCTGCCAAAATTTATTGAAGAGTATGAAGTGAAATTTCACATTTATTCCTGAATTGAACTCCACAGTAGTTTCTGGCCAAAATACCACAAGATTTTTGTTCTATAAAAATTCCCTTCAAAAATTCCATGAGAATTTTATACAAATTCCTGGATGGAAATCTATACGAATTTTGAAAGAAATTAAATAACATTAGAAAACAAAAATTAGGGGTATCGACTGGTTTTAGGGAGATTTATTTTTTATGGATTTCACAGCCAAGGGTAATCCAAACGGTCAGTTATGCATTGCCCAACGTTTCGTCCGTTTATTGTGGTTTTTAGTTGTTGGGTTCTCAACGGGCATTGGGACTGCCATAAAAAATGCTTGATTTTGTCCCGGAAATTCTAAAGCCGACACTTTTCGCCTACACACTTAGAAACATTGATGTAAATTTAGGTGCTCTGAGTCAGTTTGTGAAAGGTATAAAACATGTTCACATTAATATATGTCTACAGGTATCGTCAACTTCATTTCTTTTCATGGATGCGTCAAATGCTGCACTATTGGCCAACATTCATCATTGCTTCGAATTAATATCTTTTCACAAACGTAATATGAAGGCCATTATGAAGTATACAACATTCGTGAAAATGGAAAAGTCAAAAGAATTCCTGTTACCCCACCACTTCTACAGCTACCCATTGATAAGGTTAAAGATTTAATTGTTTCTTATTCATTGCATCTGCTACATCTAGGTATCATGAAGCGATTATTAATAGCGATGATAGAAAATGGCCAAGTAGTGTCTTTGAATCAATAACAGGCATCTTACTGTCAAAAATATTGCCAGTTGAAATCCACAGAGCAGCTCGTGGCATCGATTTCTTAACCCATTGGAAAGCATTAACATTAAATTCAACACAATAAGTGAAATAAATCATTCGCATTCCTTTACCAATGTTCAAAAATAAATATATCCTCTGTTAAGGTATGCATTTAAAAAAAGATTCACTTAAATTTGCTTGTATTAAACTATCCGAAAGCTTTACTTTGAACAACAATTTTACTAATTATAATATCTCACAAAGAATAGACGCATTGTTGATATGCAATTCGCAAGCGCAGTTGAATTTTTCGGTACAGAATTACATTCAGTTGAAGAACTTTTCGATAGTTCTTTTCCGTCTACAAACATTCATGTGTTTAAAACATCTTTCTTACCTAAATTCACAGTTTTCACTCCTCGCAGCACCGGATGAAGAAACGCATTAGCCGATGCAACGAACGCCAGTGTCTGCGGTTCGATGTCTGTCGTTGGCAGGGCTGCAAAGAAAGAATTCAAAAACCATAAAGCAACAGCCGGAATCATTCGAACCTAAACTAAAAGGCTACAGCCGATTGGGATCCCTGGTCCATGGACGGTCGAAAAAAGTTCCACCTTGGGAGTAATACTTATCCATGAAATAAATCGCTGCTCCGAGGCGCATAAACCGACAGTTCTTCTTTCACAGCCACAAATGAACCAACTTCCAACCGGTCGTGTCCCAACACGACATCGGTGATATCAAATAGTAAATTACTGCTGCACCTCAATCCCACACGTCCACCCTGAGGTCGAATTTTACGGCATATCATAAATTGAGCCTCTTGTGCCAACCATGCAACACAACACAGAAAATTCCATTATCTCATAAAACTTACACGTTCTAACGTCATGTATTACATAACTCAAGTTGAGCGCCACCACCACCGCCACCAGCTTCCTCAGGAGTGTGGTAAAATATGAAGTGATAAAATGTGGGAACTTTCTCCTTCATTAAGGAAACGGGCATACACACACACATTCTCACACTTTCGGTTGGTCCTTGCCTCCTGCTTCGGTCATCTGTTGCAAGTAAGATGGCCCCTCTGACCGACGACTGACCGCATACTCATTTGGTATGCATTCTATATAGTCTGCGTCTCCTTCCCCTCGACGGTCTCGATGGTGTTTTACTGGCCAGTTGACAATTGGCGTAGCGAGAGTTTTATGTAGGTAATAGATCGCAATCATAAAGGCTTGGGAATATAATGAAAAACCATCATTAATGGACTAAAATAGCAAGGGGTCAAGGACTTAATTTCAATACTTGGTGTCGAAATGATCATCTACAAGGTCAGTTGACTATACTCACCAACTGACTCGAGCAAGTAATATTCTCAGGCGGAATAAGTCTGTATCTAAGACATCTGCCAAACTTCGGAGAAACTTGAATGTTCTCTGATTATTTCAACAACTGGAAAGTCCGTATCAACTTGGTGAATACCCAGTCCATAATCTTTTCACATTTCCAATCACCTAGACTTTTCCGTCTGTGAATATCGAAATCTGTTTAACCGGTGGTGGAATGGTCGAAAGAGGTAGTCCAGCTCGGACGACCACTAGACAGCAAGCTGATTTTCAGGGAGCACATTGACAAAACTAATAGCAGCTTGGTAAGACCACAGTATCCGCACATCAACAGGAAGTCCCCCCTGTCCCTGATAAATAAGCTTGCTGGTGCCACGAGGATCCAGTATAAGATCCTCAGGATGATCCAAAACAGTCCTCCGTGGACACGTAATCCTGAGGTTAGACACTGGAGGAGATGAGAACGTTAATCATGAAAAGGTTCAGAGACATCTGTCTGAGGTCAAATCATTTTTTTTTTTTGTTTATGTTGAATTATTCAAATGAAATAAAACATAGAAAAACCTTTAAATTGAGATAGGGGAAAAGTTGACTTCGTCAATATCTTAAACTATTATTGTCAGGAGGGTTAACAACGTCCTTGAGAGCACAATTAAAGTGCGAACTAAATATATAATTGGTGTAGTGGACAAAAAGAATTTTTTAACTTATTTTCTAAAACTACCTTTCAAGTTCCGCCAGAAGGTGCTTAGAATGCTCTTTAATTATGAATTTTCAAGTTCTTATAACGACTTTAAAATGAGGTTGATTAGAATTCAATAGACCATTTTCGACCAAGCTGCTAAAGCCTCAAACAGCCTTTTATCTGAACTTTTGGTTACTAGGGCTAAACGTTTCAAACTTAGGACAAAAGCACTAGGAATGTTGTCTTGCCAAATTCCCATCTAGGTGGACAAAGCTCTTAACTCCACTTGCATCCATTTCAGGAGCCAACACCTCTCATCACATACCGACACTTCCTAATAGAAGAAGCTGTCACTTTTACGCTAATAGCCGTTGAAACACAGACCAGAACGATCATGCAACAAGCTTACTTACAGTTTACAAAACGATTAGCCGACGTCATGTTCACGTTGACCGCCATCAGATTGCTTATATCGGCGGCGGTTCCCGACAGGAGCTGCTGATGCTGATGCTGTTGAGCATTAGTGCTGTTGGTATGTTGCTGCGACGAGTGTTTACTATTGCCATCCGATCCGTGCGTCGTTCCAGCGGAAAGAATTCCCCTACAGCCCGTTGTGATCGAATCAACTCCGCAGCTCTGATGGTGCATCATCTCTGAATTACCGTCGAGACCGGTTCCGTTCAGTGTCACGTTGCCGATGGATGTGCCGTTATTGCTACTGCCGCTGCTGCTGCTGCTATTGACGTTCTGGCCGTTGGAGTTGCCATTCGTTCCGTTCGGTACTGCGTGGGAAACGGGAGGAATAAGAATTAATTGAAGTGAGACTACATGGACTGGGATTTGACCCGAACATGTGCTATTAATATTGGAAAATTCCAGTTTAAAACTACAAATAAATTGCGAACTTAGCTGAGTTATGCTTACCGTTCTGTGTCGAGTTGAGTGTCTGCATCTCCCACATTTGCTCCTGCCGGATATCGTCGTGGTGATCCTGTGGATGAATCAAAGAAACAGAACTAAATTAGTAAAATGAGTATGCGAGCAGAGCACATCATTACAGATGAAATTGATAATTGTTTCTACAACTTTGCTGAGGAATGATCCAACGATCCAACTATAGCTTATAGCATAAAAGGAAGATTCTTGATTTGAATTTTAATGAGGACCATCCTACTCACAATTCTCATAAATGAAGAAAAATTTAATTATAAACAATTTCTACGAAGACAGCAACCGCCTAAAATCAACAGAAAAGGAATAAATATTTGTTTCCCGGTAAATTTCCGTTTCGGACTACGCTCTAACAGGATTTATGTTGTAGCTAATGAAGTAACGCATCGGAACAAACCTATTATTGGTTTGTGCACGTTGATCGATAGAACGGAAATGGGCGACTACGACGAATTAGCACTCTATCCTACTGCAGTCTGGTTCAATAACTCTTTCAGTGTTTTCGGATCATCTTCGCACATTAATTTAAATTGTACAGAGCTGGGACAAATACAAAGATCAACTTGTTTATCAAATGCTGTGCCAATGCACAATGCTCCAATAGTGCAATCTAATGGAAAACATTTAATAACTCTAAAATGAATAATTTTCGTAAACTTGTATATGCGCCTGCGATTTCTATATGGGGGTACACTTTGTGAAAACCGAAAATGAAACATGTAACAAAATTATGAAACATTTTAAACGTTAATAACTCAGCTGTCCCTAGACCAATTTCAATAATTTTATCATCAATCGATCAGAAATATTCCTACGCAGCTTTTGAAGTTGAGACCTTATCATTTTTCAAAATGTCACTATTGAAAATTGTACGAATGTACAACTGTTGCTATGATAATTAAAATTATCACCGATTGCATGCGAAAGGTTTGAGAACCACTGCATTAGATAGCTGTCAATGCGTTGGTGGAGCTGACGAGGCTCGTCGTTGCTTCTCGCATGTGGGTGTTTTTGCCTCGAAGTAATTGAGATCCCTGTTTGCTGTGCGTCTTCAAGTGTATCTTCGCTTTACATAGTGTGCTAGAGAGGTTTTTGTGCTTTCAAGCAAAGAACAGCCACGTGAACGGGAAGAGGAAACTTAATTCTAATTTCAGTGCTTTGAAAGCACATTGCCGGAAAGAATTGAAATGTTATCCTTGGTCGAGGATTTGAAACGGTTGGTTTTGCCTGATTTCTTAGGATGGTCATCGAAAAAAATGAGCTTTCCGCAGAATCGCTTAGTTTTGAGCAATATCATTTTCGTGTAAGTCATTGTGTTTCTTGTTATTGAGTCACGATGAACACTCCTTCTGTCAATCATTACATGAATATCGGTTGTTTCGTTCGTCAAGTGCATCAGTACCTTCCTTCGTTTTTTCCTCTTGCACTTCAATTCGGGGCTCATTCGACTTGTCACGCGTCGCGTCATCAGGCATCAAAATATAGTATCCAGATAGTCCATATCGGTTGCCGATAGAGATGGCATCCGTATTATATTTGGTAATAAAATGTTATTTTATATTACCGTGCCAGCACCATATTTGACGCGTCCCTAATGATGACGCACTCGTCTTATTTTCATCGCATCTCGATTTTGACAAGATATTTTTTTTAAACTTTGTTACACCATCATCCCTAGAGCACAGGAACTAATATTTGCAGAAGTAAAATTTCAAAAATAATGATTGAAAATAGTCGAACATTATTGAGTGCGTCGATTTAGGAACCGCTTCGAATATGCTGCCTCCACGGTAAACGAAAATTAAATTAACAAGGCCATTCTGGATATGGCAGACCACTACAATATGGGTATTTTCGGAACGGGGACGACGCGTATATGCCGAAAATCATGGAATCCAAGATGGTAGCCATCAGTTTTCTGAGAACGTGTCAAATATCCTAAACGTTGGGTATTTTCGGAACGGTCAAAACGCGAAGATGCCAAATTTTGATATCCAACGCCATTTTGGAATCCAATATGGCGGCCATCGAGTTTCAAAAAAGTGTCAAATACACTATAATATGGGTATTTTTGGAACGGGCTGAAAATCAACACTCGACGCCATTTTGGAATCCAATTTAGTGGCCATTGATTTTCAGAAGTGTCAAATACCCTACAGAACGGGGACAACGCGTAGATGGCGAAAATCGATACTTGACCTCATCTGTAGAGTATTTAACACTTCTGCAGAAATCTGAAGCCACCATCTTGAATTTCAAGATGGTGTCAGACAACGATTTCCGGCCTTTAGATGTCAGCTCGATTCCAAAAATACTCGCATTGATCGGTATTTGCTAGTATTTTACTCTTTTTATGAATAAGATTTTAAAATGCCGTCAAACATCGGTTTCTGGCCGCTAGACGTTACTGGGATTTCAAAAATATCCACATTGATAAGTATTTGATAGTGTTTTCCACATGTTCTGAAACCATAAATCGCCATTTGGGATTGCAATCAATTGACATCGATTTCCGACCTCTACGTGGCATCCCCGTTCTGAAAATACCCATATTTTAGGGTATTTGATACTTTTTCTCAAATCGGAAGCCGTCGTTTCGGATTTCAAAATGGCGATATCGATTTCAGGCTTCTAGACGTTAACCTAATTCTAAAAAAATATATGTATGGTATTACTTTTCTTAAACCAGAAGCCGCCGTCATGGATTTCAAAAAGGGGTCGGATATCTATTTTTATTCTCTAGACGTCATCTCGATTCCATTAATTACCATATTGATGGGTAGTTAACAGTATTTTGACGTAGGACTACGTCTGTGATTTTTATATGGGGGTACACTTTGTGAAAACCAAAAATGGAACATGAAACAAAATCATGAAAGATTTTGAACGTTAATAACTCAGCTGCTCCTGGACAAATTTCAATAATTTTATCATCAATCGACCAGAAATATTCCTACGCATCTGATAAATTAAAGACTATCATATTTCAAAATATCACTATTGAAAATTGCACGAATGTGCAACTGTTGCTGCGATAGTTAAAATTATGACCGATTGCCTGCAAAAAGCGATTTCCCTAGCACAGATTTCGAAGTTGAATTCCATCCGGTCTCACCAAACGGTGTTTATTCAATCACCGCGTGGTGAGTGATGGTGTTCTCCAGCACACAACGAAATGCGTCGCATATCTTTTTCCAAACTCTACCCACCCCGATTGCAAAAATACCCATATTGATGGGAATTTTTCAGTATTCAGTATTTTGACACTGACGAAGTCTGCATATTGTAGACGAAATACGCGTATCTGTCAAGGATAAGCAAATAAGGTAGTGAATTTGAATGGAAATTAATATTTTGCACTTTTATAAAATCGAAAACTGCCGCCTTAGATTTCAAAAATGGCGTCGAATATCGATTTTCATTCTCTATACGTCATACCGATTCCAAAAAAATCCATATGAATGGATCGGCATAAGTATTTCCCACTTTTATTATAAAAATCTACTATTCCGGCCTCTAGACGTCAATCTGCTTCCAAAAACACATATATTGATGGGCATTTGGCAGTATTTCCTACATTTTCTTGAACCGGAAGCCACCATCTTGGACTTCAAAATGTCATCATATATCGATTTCCGGTCTCTAGAGGTCACTCCGATTTAAAAAAAAAACCATTGTGATGGGTATTTTACAGTATTTCCAGCTTTTACGAAATCGGAAGCCGCCATTTTGTATTGCGTCTGATATTGATTTTATTCTTTAGACGTCATCCCGTTTCCAAAAATACCCATATTCATGGGTATTTGATAGTGCTGCACCGAATATTTGGCCGCCGTAGTATTCGGCCGAATATCAAGTGTTGAACTAACAAAATTTCACTCAATCGTTTTGTCGACTACTCATTTGCAAGAAAATGGTTGAATATTTGCGAAACTTCACATGTAAACACCGAATACCAGGCCAAATAGCACTGTTTGATGCAGCTCTAGTATTTGACAGTATTTTCCACATTTTCTTGAACCGGAAGCTGCCATCTTGGACTTCAAAATGGCATCGGATATCGATTTCCGGCTTCTAGACGATTAAATGAAAAATACACATATTGATGAAAAAAAAAACCACCCGTCAATGATAAATTTAACATCCACGTACACATGCGCTTAAATGAGTAAACAATCACCAAAAGTCAGAAAACCTGCGCGAAAGTGGATCGAACAGTTTCGCTTCGATACGAAAGTAAGTTCATTTGACAATGAAATACGAGATGAATACGAGTCAAGCCAAAACAAATAGCATGAAAACTGATCGAAAGTGGTTCTGTTGATGTTGAAGGGGATCTGCTCGAAGAGATGACGGCATGACTTTCAATTGAAAGTGATGGTTGACAGCTTCGTAGTCGCTTGACGACTTTCGAAAGAAAGTGACTTTGTTGGGCCCTGGTTACTTCTTACGTGAAGTTCACGATTTTCAAAGTTGGGAGGAAATGCTATACTTTTATCAACATGAAGCTTTAGTGCGATAATTTATTAGCTGGAGAAAGTTCAATCTATCGTATCCAGAACTTTCTTCAGCTAATAAATTATCGCACTGATGCTTCATGTTGATCCAATTTTAGCATTTCCTCCTAGCTCATGATGTTTGATTCACTAGAATTGTGTGATCAAGATCTTTGGCATCTGATTTCTCAACAAAAACTGCCGGGGATTTTCGAAATATAGGTATAGTTATGTACAAACACTTGCTCTACCTATGATCAGCTGATCATGGCCTAGATGCAGAATCATCAATAAAGCTGGTAGCAACATAGACGGGCTAGCAACACTCCAACCAAGGAGCCAATAGCAGAACGAACGCGATTCATCTGCACCGTTGACAACGACGACGCAGAACTAATGGGGACGGACGTGGACTCCTGACGCAGCAGCTAATCTACCATCGATTGGTAGGTATCATTTCATTTTCAAAATTAATAAGTTAGTCCAGATTAGGTAGACAGAGTGAAAAGACAAAAGTGAAGTGAAACTTTGTACAGTCAAGATTCCTATAATGCGGATTCGTTCTTGCCGGACTCCTATAGTATGGATGCCACTGGATTCCTGTAGTACGGTCGATCCGGCACGTACCATATGGGATTTGAGCTAATTGGGACCAAACACTGAGTGTACGGAAATTTGAAGAGATAACTTCCTGATACCTTTGGAGAAGTTGTTAAACAGATAATTGACCACCTTTTTGGAAGAATCAGTTTCCAGTAAGACACAAGTTTGGTCCTGTTGAATATCCGAAACATCCGTAAAAGTGGTCAATTCATGAAACTGTTCCTAGAGCTCCGAAGTTTTTTCGAAACTACTCAGAGCCGTCTTATCACAATAAATTCGGAGTTTTGACCAGACAATTGATGCCGAGGACCACGAGATGGTCTACTAAAAGATCCGAAACATCCGTAAAAGTGGTCAATTCATAAAACTGATCCTAGAGCTCCGCGGTTTTTTTAGAAACCAGTCATAGACATCCTATCAGAATGAATTCGGTGATGTGGCGCACAATTCTGAGGAATTTGAAGTGCGGAAGGGGACTATAGATGTGATTCCTCTGAGGAGGAAGATAAAAGTGCAACACCTCTGAGGAGGTGGAAAATGAGTAGCTGTTAGTTGAGTGGAGAGTTATTTCTTGAGAATGAGGTTATGATGTCAATAGGCTTTAAAAAAACACACGACTAACGATGTTTACATTGATTTTTTTAATGCATGTTCCAATGTGGAATTCATCTTGAGGGATGTCTTTGTTATGATTGGTAAATTGCAAGATGAGTAAATTTGTTTTTTTTTATGATTCTAGATGCGATGAAAATGAAAAAAAAATCATTTGGCGAAAGAATGGAAAGCTTGGAAATTTATTTTGACACGTACGACGTGATGAACCAACGTAAAAATAGGGCGAAACTGTTGCATCTGGGTGGAAAACAGTTGCAGCGAGTGTATGACAATCTACCGGATGTCGATAAGATTCCACTAGTGACAACGAAGATAAACTGGTACGATATAGCTGTTGAAAAGATGGACGCCAGGTTGTCAATATATTTTGGAACACTGTCGATTGAGGAAGATTAAGTAAGAACGAAATGAGTGGTTTTCGAATTCGTGAAGCGCATCAGGCAACAACTTCTGATTGTAGACTGGAAAAATACTCTATCGAAGTGAAAGAAGTTCTTACGGAAATTTTCGTAATCGATACCATCGTTGAAGGATGCCTTTCTGATAAACTACGGCGCCGAATTCTACAAAAGGATAGATCGTTATCGGAAATTGTGGAAATGGGCGCGATGATGGAAGGCGTCGAGAAGCAGATTAGATATATTGGAACGTTGAAGTCTCCCGATACAACAGAAAAGGTGTTTCAAGTGAAATCGGAACGAAGTGTGAAGAACAGGACCGCGAACCGAAACCCATCGTACAATCACAATTTTTCTAAATCCTGTGAAAGATCCGTCACATGTTATCGTTGTGAAACGAAGGGTCACATTGGATCATCAGAAATTTGCCGCCGCTGTAAGAAAGCTGTTCATTTTGAAGCTGTGTGCCGTAAACGTACCGTTGGTATCTGCATCGGGAACAGGGAAAACCAATAAAATTCGCCTGATCGAAAGTCACGACTCTCTACATATACAAAGAGCAAACCTATCCGACCATAAACCTTCTGAAGAATCACATGATTCAAAGGTGTACTACTGTTTTTACGGCGGCAATGAATCGAATGTCGATGAGTGTAGTGTAGGAGGCATTCTTCTTAAACTATTGGTGGATTCGGGATCCGATATCAATGTGATACACGAAGAGGCCTGGAGGCTTCTCAAACAGCAACAGGCTACGGTGACCAACATGCAAAAGGGATCAAAACAAGTAATCAAAGGTTATGGTAGTGACATACCACTGAGAGTTTTGGAAACCATCGATGCAGAGCTAACCATTGCTTCGCGAACGGTAACGGCAAAATTTTTTGTTGTTGAAGGAGGTCAACGCTGTCTCCTCGGAGATGCCACAGCCAAAAATCTTGGAATTCTGAAAATTGGTTTTGATATTAATTGCAAATACAAGTGCAAATACATATGGACCCATCTGTCAAGCCGGTATGCCAGCCTGTACGATGCGTTCCCATTCCATATGAGGCTGCAGTTAATAAAAAATTAGACGATCTTTTGACGCAGAACATTATTGAGATGAAGATCAATACCAATTAAATGAAACATGTATACTTTTGGTTCTAACGAATAATAATGATTGACTTATTATTGGAATATTTTCTCAACATTTCAGGTAAAAACAGGTTCAACAACGTGGGTGTCGCCTTTGGTAATGATGGGCAAAGCCAACGATGAGCCACGTGTGTGTTTGGATTAGAGAAGAGTGAATAAAGCGGTGGTCAGAGAGCTATTTCCAATGCTGATTGTGGATGAATTATTGGCTCGAATTGGAACAGGGAAAGTACGTAGCAAGCTAGACATCCGAGAGGCATTCCTTCAAACGGAGCTTGCGCCCTCATCTCCTTTTCCGATTCAAACGGCTTCCTTTCGGATTGGTTTTGACTCCGGACATTTTTCAGAATTTTTTTTTATGGACGAGATTTTGTTGGGATGCGAAGGAACAGTTTGCTATCTAGATGATATAGAGGAAATGTAGATAATGTCGGCCTACATGTCCCTAATTTGGGCCTATACATAAATTCAGCAATCGACTAAATTTTCAATAGCGACCAAAAATATCCATTAGTACCGTCTTAATGACGCGTTCATCTAGATAAAATTGATAAATAGCAGACTTTTTGCGATGGGCCCAAATTAGGGACATGTAGGCCGACATTACCTATATTTCCCCTATATAGAGGGAAAGGACATGGATGAACATGACAACCGCCTAAAGATAGTATTCGATCATTTTAATAAGCGCAGTTTTGTTCTGAATTTTCAGAAATGGTTAATTAGAGTGTCAGAACTTCAGTTTTTAGGTCACGTAATCAGTTCGAATGGGATGCGGCCGTCTTCATCCAAGGTAGAAGCTCTGCTGTCTTTTTGTCAACCGAAAAACGCAGCCGAAGTCAAGAGCTTCCTAGGTTTGGCTAATTACTTATATAAATTCATACCAAACCTAGCTGCTGTAGATGAACCACTCATGAGATTGTTGCATCAAACGGTGAAATTCCAATGGACGCAGGAACAGCAGCACGCGTTCGATATCATCAAACAAGCTATGACGAAAGAGAACAACTTGGGATACTATAACTGCAAGGACACTACATCGGTGATTGCCGACACGAGTCCTACGGCATTGGGAGCTGCTCTTATTCAGACTAACAACCAAGGAGAGAATCGTGTGATCTGCTTCGCTTCCAAATCACCACCAGACAGAGAAAAAGGCGTTGGCATTAGTCTGGAGCGTTGAAAGATTTCAAATGTATCTCCTGGGGAAGCCATTTGATCTAATAACAGATTACAAGGCATTGGCGTGCCTTTTTATTTCTCGTTCGAAACCGTGTGCGCGAGTTGAAAGATGGGTTCTCCGACTTCAAGGGTTCCAGTATAACGTTAAGCATATATCAGGGGAACATAGTAGATGCGGTTTCCAGGTTATCTACGCTGAGACCCGTGCCTTTCGATGTTGCAGAAAAACTATTCGTGAACGAATTTCGACGCGCAGCTGCTTCAACGGCAGCTATCCGTTGGGAAGAAATGGACCGTGCGTCTGACCAGGACAAAGAAATATCAAAAGGTTTTGAAGCTCTTAGCAGTGGACGTTTATTTGAACTACCAATTGAATACCGCATCATAGGTAGAGAACTGTTTCCCATTGGTAATGTGCTGATGAGAGGGAATCGAATAATTGTTCCTAGGAACCTGAGAGATCAAGTGCTTTCCCTCGCTCACGAAGGGCACCCGGGCACCCGGATGATGAAAAGTCAACTTCGGTCTTCGGTGTGGTGGCCCAAAATAGACTCCGATGTTGATTCTTATGTGAAACGTTGCAGAGGATGCTTACTCGTGTCAGCTCCAGACGCTCCTGAACCAATGAGCCGACGAAGCTTACCTGTTAAACCGTGGGAGGACGTGGCAATTGATTTTTTAGGACCATTACCAGAAGGACAATACCTGTTGGTTGTAGTCGATTACTACAGTAGGTACTACAAAGTGTGTGTAATGACCACGATCACGGCTGAGGATACAATCGCTGAATTGATAAAGATTTTTAGTCGCCACGGAATACCGGTTACACTGACTGCTGACAACGCACCACAACTAAGTGAAGAATTTGAGACGTTCTCCAAATTTTGTAAAGACTATCGTATTTTACTAATCAATACCGTCCCTTACTGGCCCAAAATGAACGGAGAAGTAGAACGCCAGAATAGAACAACACTAAAGCGTCTAAAGATCGCTCAATAATTGGGTCAGGATTGGTGCAAAGAGCTTCTGAAATTCTCATTCTATTCTTCTTCAGAGAATGCGAACTAAACTTCCACACACCACGCCTACCTGTGACGATGAGGAGGTAAGAGATCATGATTCTTTGATAAAGGAGAAAGGGAAGAAATAACTCTAAATTCATTCTGATAAGACGCCGGGCCTCTAAGCTCAGTGTCAGGAACTGACCACTTTTATTAATGTTCCGGATCTTCTTGGTGAACCATCTCGTGATCCCAAAGGTTCCATTTTCCGGTCACAGCTTCCGTTTTATTCTGATGATTCATCTATGAGTGATACAACCACTCACCACACGGTGATTGAACAGACACCGTTTGGTGAGACTTGATGGAATTCACCTTTGAAAACTGTGTTAGGGAAATTGCTTTTCGTAGGCAATCGGTGATAATTTTAATGATCATAGCAACACTTGCACATTCGTGCAATTTTCAATACTGACATTTTGAAAAATGATAAAGTCCTAAATTTAGTAGATGCGTAAGAATATTTCGGGTCGATTGGTGATAAAATTATAGAATTTGGTCCAGGAGCAGCTGAGTTATTAACGTTCAAAATCTTTCATAATTTTGTTACATTTTCCATTTTTGGTTTTCACAAAGTGTACCCCGATATAGAAATCACAGGCGTAGTCCTACGTCAAAAAACTGTGTAGCTCTAGTATGATTCATGAAACTGATTTAGCACTTTTACGGATGTTCTGGATTTTGCGGTGAGTCTCTATGATCAGTTTAATGAATTGACCACTTTTACGGATATTCCGGATCTTTTGGTGGACCATCCTGTAGTCCACAGAGTCCAAATTAAGGTCATAGCTCCAAATTAATGCTGATAAGACGTCTATGAGTGGTTTTGAAAAAAAAACCATGGAGGTCTAGGATAAGTTTCATGAAATGAAGTGATAGAAATTTTTAAACGATATTTACAGCGGCCTTATGAACCCTAAAAAATTAGCGAAATCTCAAGCTGCTTAACCTCATATCAACACCTTCACGTCTTTGTCAGTAAATTTTCCTCGGATTCCACAAAAATCTGACATCCATCCACTCGGAATGTGCACGTCGTAGAAATCCTTCCGGATCTTTGTTAGACTTTCCGGAGTGCGAATGAGCAAAGTTTCAACAACCATTTCCATCCATCCTGTCACTTCTTCTTTAACCCTCCATTCCACTTCCATTCATATCAGCAGCCTAGTGGTCGGAGTAAGCTTTCCATATTTTATGGCCTGTAAATGGCTCGGTGAAGAGTGACACAGGATGACACTCCATGGTGTCCAGATAGGAGACAAATTGGACATCAGAGCCTGGAGTGCCTCACGAGTTGGGCCGCTCACTGACCGCACAAAGTGAACGAACAATGGGGCCAGCAAATGTAGTGAATTATTCAGGCAACTGTCCCTGGTCTGTCGGATGATGGAATTTTGCGATTTGCTCGCTTTTTGTTCTACGGTGATGTGGCGAGGATCCGTAGCCATTCCATCAAACTTGGTGGGGTGCTTTTCTTCCCAGAGAATGTCCTAGCAGTAGCTGTCATCTCTACGTTGCTCTGTGTGTCCTTTCCGCATAGTGATGATGGAATTATGATTGACGGCCAGCAGGGTGAAAGTAGTTTTTCGTCCTCTGACCCGCAGGGGAGATGGATTCTTCTCGGTCACCGGGATAATGGATCTCCAAGAGCTCGTCTGTCTTCGCATCGATGAATGGAATGATTAATTGAATTTCCATGTACGGAAGGCACTTTTTTTCAAGTATGAAGACGAACTAAGCTCTACACTGAGCAAAATCATTACCGTGAAATGATTATTTAAACCGCAAAATACCGAATGGCCCACGGGTTTCAATTTCAATTAAGGCCAGGAATGGCACACCACCCACCGTTATCGCCCACTTTCCCTCTGTCTCGCTCTTCAAAGACCTTTCAATCTTGTTAATTGATTCACCCAGTTTGTATTGACATTGAATGTCACTCAACCTACGCACAGCAAGGCTGTTAGTTAAAGGCAAGCAGTACTATCGTCGAATAAGCGGCTTGGGAAAAGTCGTAAATCAACTGGGGAAAAAATGCTTTTTGAGCTAAGGGGGTGATATGAGTGACAACGTCACCGCTTGAAGTTCGACGGAAGTATGAGATTGGGAGACAATGTCTGGTGACAAGGTTTTTCCATTCGGTGGCAGATTATCTTTGTGAATGCAATGCGAAACGAAATAACTTTTGCCAACTTCACCGGAATAGCAATTGTTTTAAGGCGTGTCATGAGGAAAAGTTGAGTTTAGGTAGGATGGACATGAGAAATCGAAATGAAATGTTGATATCTACCGATCTACCATTTTTATTTGAGCAATACCATTTATGGAAATCTGGCTCACTTGTAAAATATTTCACTGCGAACTTTTTTGTAAATCAAACTTAAGTGATTTATAGTTCCCTGAGATTTAAATGCTACATAAAACATTTACTGGTGGGAGCCGAGCCAACGCAAGTTATTCGAATTGACGAGAATACACATATTTGAAACAGTCAGTTACTCGTCAATTTCACAATTCCACAGTTCCACAGTTACGGGCTAAATAGCAAAGAGTTAATTAGCTTTTGACTCGACTTACACCGATTTGCATGAAAATTTGCATAATTATTTGTTATGGACAATCATTCACATTTGTGCAAAAATTCGACCATTGTGGACCTTTGCTTCAAAATGGTGTATTTGACAATTTTGTGTTAAATCGAAGCATGAAAACATCACTTTTAATCGAAATGACATTTTAGACAAAGTTGTAGAGAAACTTAAAGCATTTTTTGAAAAAAAAATACATACGGAAACTATTGGTTAAGTTTTTTAAATACTTTATTAGGGTGAATTTTTGCTACTCCTGGGCTAGTTCATCACCAACAAATTTCAAAAAGTGTAAAAATCTTAAATAACTCAAAATGTCTTTGCTCAGTAGTTTTATGATTCTATTTATTACACTGCCTATAATCGCATATCAGTCCCATACGGATTTTCGTCAATTTTGAGATAACATGCGACTGACGAAATCCTTGTTGTTGGTGATTTCAATCTTGCTTCAGTCAACTGGTCATCGAATGAAACAGGGTTCTTTCATCCTCGCTCTAATGGTTCATACATTACACCTCTAGTAGCATCTCTCCTAGATTGCTACAATACTGCTGATCTTCTGCAACGGAACGAGATCTTCAATGAAAATCATGATCTATGTTTCCTTAGCCGTGAACTCGCCTGTAATTGCTCGGTTCAAGTGGCACCTGAACCACTAGTTAAACATTGTAGACACCATTCACCTCTGAAGATATCATTACACTTATATCAGACTTGCACTTTTCGGGTTACCGTGGACAGCGTATCGTATGGCTATCGTAGGACTGACTTTGAGGGAATGGCAACCTTTTTGGAAAAAAATCAGCTGGGTCGATGAACTCCGAGATCCTGACGCGAATGCTGCCTCTTCTATTTTCTCGAATATTGTCGTGTATGTGATCGACCAATGACCCTCCTTGGACCAACCACCGACTCAACCGACTGAAGTCATCCAAACGAGCTGCCTTGAAGACATTTTGTAAACTTTGAACGGATACATCGAAGAGGAAGTACAACCTCGTTAACAAACAGTACTAGCGGATCAACAAACAGCTTAATCAAGCCCATCAGCGCAATCTACAAACTAAACTCTAAGCAAATCCCAAGAACTTCTGAAATCATTTGAACGATCAACGGAAGGAATCGGGCTTCTACAATGTACAATACGGATCAAGAAGAATCAGATACGGATATGGGAATCCCTGACCTGTTCATGTCACAATTCAGCAGTCTCTTCGTCAAAGAAAATTTACCTAACGAGCACATCAGTGATGTTCCCGTTCTTTCTGCTGTCGGACCGCATCCGCCTATCTCGACTAATAATGTTCGTAGAGCAGGCCTTCGTTTGAAAAATTCTTTCAGCGCTGGCCCTGACGGAATCCCTTCCACGGTTGTTAAGAACTGTACCGGAGTGCTGCCCGCACCTTTAGCATCCATCTTCAACCTCTCTTTGGATCCTGGGATCTTTCACGACTGTTGGAAGGATTCTTTTGTTTTCCCTGTATTCAAAAAAGGCAATAAGCAGTCGGTGTCCAACTACCGTGGTATCGCTGCATTTTTTGAACTATTGGTGCTAGATTATTTAAAACACACATGCTCTAGTTACATCGCGACTGAACAACACGGATTTATACGGAAGAGGTCGACCGCTACAAATCTCGTTCAATACACATCATCAATCATACGCGAGATGGAAAGAGGTCATCAAGTGGATGCTATCTACACCGATCTTTCTGCTGATTTTGATAAAATCAATCACGAGATTGTAGTGGCCAAACTATAGCGACTTGGTTTTCACGGTTTCACAGCTTCGCTCATACCTCACCGGTCGACATATGTCAGTGAAGATTGGAGATCATTTTTCTCAACCGTTCGCTGTTTCTTCTGGTGTACCTCAAGGCAGTCATCTGGGACTGTTCATATTTGTATTGTATCTGAATGACGTTCCCTTTTCGATCTGTTGCCTGAAGCTGTCTTATGCTGACGATTTCAAACTATACTTTCTTATACTTAAAGTTCTGATGGACTGGTTTCTTGAACTCGACTCTTCAGCTGGTTAGCATGCGATTGAATCAACCTATGCCTATCTCCGAGAAAAAACGTTGTAGGTTACGTTTTCCACCTTCTCGATGACCGTCGCTAGTTCCCATTGCCAAGAATTTGCTTGATGAACCTTGGCATACACCAAATCGCCATGCTGGAAACTCTTCTTAAATAAATGCGCCGTGTTTCCTGTTGAAAGCGTCGTTCTGCTTTTGTCTGTCTCTGGATGTGGTGGTGTGCTTACTGGGCTGCAGCAGCGATGAGACGGTGCGTATCGACCTACCGAACATCATTTCAGCAGGAGATCGCTGGTTGGAGTTGAGCGATATAGGGGAAATGGCTTTAATGTTGGCCTATGGATCTAAGATTGGGCCCATCGCTAAAAATATGCTATTTATCAATTTTATCTAGATGAACACGTCATTGGGACGATACTAACGGTTATTTTTGGTCACTATTGAAAATTTAGTCGATTGCTGAATTTATATATGGGTGCAAATTAGGAGCATTTAGGCCGACATTACATCCATTTCCCCTACTTTCAGGAATTTTTGCAGCGCGTTCCTCTAGCGTTTCTACTTCATCCGAACGAATTTTCCGAAGGCTTCTTTTCACGGTGTCCACAAATCTTTCAGCCAAACCGTTGGATTGTGGAGGGTAAGTTGGGGTGCGGATGTGCCAAATACGGAGATTGGTGCAAAATACTTGGAATTAGTGTCGTGAAAATTGAGTGCCATTGTCGGATACGATTATCTCGGGTACACCAAACGTAGCGAATGACCGGTTCAATAGTTTGATGGTGGGGTTAAGTGCACCTCAGGCCACTTGGAGTGCGGGTCGACCACCACCAGAAAGTAGACACCATCTACACTACCCATAATCGCAAATCAGTCCCATCCCATTTCCTATCCATATGGGACTGATATGCGATTATGGGCAGAACAGGTCCTGCGTAGTCGATGTGAATCCGGGACCAGGGCTTACTTGGAATGGGCCACGATTCTAGTGTCGTTTTCGTCGAAGCTTTACCAGCTGTGGAACATGGTACGCAGCGTATGACGAATTCCTCGATCTCGTTATCCATACCGGGCCAGTATACATGCTATTGCCTTCATACGAACCATTCCTGACCACGGTGGAATTGATGCAGGATCCTTCGTCGAAACATGTTGGGAACGACAAATCTATCGCCGAACATCACGCAGCCTTTTTTTTTTTTTTTTTTTTTTCTTTATTAGAGAGATTTTTAGCCTAAGGCTAGTTCATCTCTTTTAAAAATTACAAAAAAATAATTGGGACCTCAAAAGGAGGATACCAATCTTGGCAAGTGGGCATTTAGTTTAATTATATAAAATATTGTAAAAACACTACCAAAAGGGCCAACGAATTCAAAAGCACAAACAGAAAACACTCAAATGTTGTAAAAAAGATTCGCCTCCTTCAGGAAGGCGATGAGGGCGTCTGCTGCCGGGGACTCGTCGCCAAGCAGACTACGTATGCTGGTTCCCTCCAGACCGAAGGCAACCCGAAGGTCCTCGAGCTCCACACAGTTGATGAGGATGTGTTCTACGGAGGCTGGCACTCCGCAGGTTTCGCAGGTTCTCCGGAACGGTGTTCCTCCGAAATTATGGGAGGCCCTGCTATGCCCGGTGCGCAGCCTGGACACCACTTGCTGCTCCTTGAGGCTCGGTCGATCCTTCCAGGGATCGGTGGTCGCCTTGATTTTTCGTAGTTGGTGAGTTCGATTGTTCCTCCACTCGTTGTCCCACGCTCTCCGAACCGTCCGCTTGATCCATTTCTTGATGTCCTGGAACGGAACATTGTTAGAGAACCTGGGTCCGATGGGGCCTGAGCCGGCGAGGTGGTCGGCGATCACGTTCCCCTGGATGCCACAGTGCCCGGGTACCCACATATATACGGTGTTGGGCGGCGCATGCGTTACCGTCCCTTGTATCCACGGATGCTTTGGTGCTTCATCGGTTAGGGCCATTATTGCGCTTTGAGAGTCGGTAACGATGAGGATCGGCCGATTGGCCGGAAGGGTGGTTGCGTGAAAGACGGCCGCTGCCTCAGCGGAAAACACCGAGCACTGGGCCGGAAGTGAATTGCTGACGACCAAACTATCTCCTGAAACCCCCATTCCCACTGCGCTGCTGGAGAGCGAGCCATCAGTGTACCTGATTTCGTGATCTTGATAGTGCGCCCCGAGAGTTTCGACGACTGTCCGGCGCAAAGCCAGTGTGTTGTCTCCTGCCCTGAAGCGGTCCTTGATTCGGCTGTCGATTCTGATCTGATGTGATTGCCAACTTTTGTCTCCGTGCCAGTGGACCCTGGCCACTGGAGGGAGATCTACGTCGGCGACCGTGCGGAGGAGTCGGTTCGCCTCGTCGAGGAGGAAGTTCCTGCTGTTTCCCGACGTTTTAGCGAGGAAGGCAGCGGCTTTGGTAGCGGTAGCTGCGGTGTAGACGAGCCGAAAAGGCAGAATACCGGCTTCCACGCACGCGGCGTCGGCCGGGGTGGAGGGCAGGAGACCGGAGACTGTTCTTACGTATCCGTTGTAGACCGGTTCCAAGGTTTGGACGGCTTTCTCGGCGGCAAGGCACGTTAGTTCTACGCCGTACAATAGGCGACTGTCGATGATGGCTCGGGCTACTCGGAAGCGGATTTCACGGTTGTTGGATCGGTGGGGGCGGGAGATGGTCTTCATCAGGTTGGATCGACTACGACAGTCCTTCTTCACCTGTTGGAAGTGCGGCTCGAGGGATAGGTTCCGATCGAGGAGCACTCCCAGGACCCTTATTGTGTTTTTGGTCGGTATCGCTTGCTGTTTGATCATGATGGGCTGTCCGTTGTTCCGATGCCGGGTGATGCATATATGGCAGCGCACGCTCTTGCCGGCGGAAAGCTGGAACCCAACGGAGTCAGCCCATCTGACCACCGAGGAGACTGCCGCTTGCGCCCTTAATTTCGTCCTCTGCAGGGTGGGGCCCACCGTTACAATGAGGACGTCATCCGCGTAGACGAAAATATATATGTTCTTGGGTAGCTTGTCGAAGACCCCGTTCATGGCCACCAGGAAGAGGGTGACCGCGATCACCGAACCCTGTGGTACTCCGGTTTCTTCGCTGAACCTTCTGGATTGGACGTTTCCGACCAACACCCGAAAAGATCGGTCGGTCAGAAAGTTTCGGACGAAGTGTAGGATGCGTCCTTTTAGTCCCCATTCGGCTAACTTCTTCATTACTGCTGGTGTCCACGTTCTGTTGAATGCTTTGGAGATGTCCAGCGAGACGATCTCCGTATGATGGTCTTGGTCCTGTGCCTCCTTCAGGACTTCTCCAAGAGTGGCGAAGTAGGTGGAGGTACCGTACCCTTGCCTGAAGGCGTGCTGTCGATGGTCAAGCAGTCCCTTAGACTCCAGGTATTGCTTGAGCCTTCTGTTGACCATCCGCTCCAAGACTTTGGCCATGCAGCAGGTCAGCGCGATGGGGCGAAATCCTGTGACGTCCTTGGTCCCTATATTTGTTTTGGGGATCGGGATCACGAGACTTTCCCTCCATTCGTCCGGGTATTCTTCGTTGGTCCATAGCTGGTTGTAGAGTTCGAGCAATTGTGTTTTCCCTTCGAGTGGTAGATGCTTCAGCAGTGGGTATCCGATTTCATCCGGTCCGGCCGAGTTTCCGTTGCTCCGGCTAAGAGCGAACGAGAATTCTTCCCAGGAGAATGGTTGGTTGATCGGTAGGTCGTCGTTGTCTGTGGGAATTCCGAAAGTGGGCACCGAGGACAGTGAAGGACCGACTCGTCGTTGGAAACTTTCGCTGTACTCCGCGATTCCTGATAGTTTGGCGAAGTATTTTCCCAGTTCATCTGCTATGGCGTTTGGTTCGGTGATGGTAACGGTGTCGGCTTGCACTTGTAGCGGCGATGATCGCCGCTTGCCGCTGAGGGCATTGATGCGGCTCCACAGTTCTGCTGACGATTGTTCGGCGTTGATGCTTTCCAGAAAATCCGACCAGCTATTTTGCATCACGCAGCCGTCGATTACACTGAGCGATTCTCGTCTGTTGTAGTAAGGTTGAACTTCAGCACCGAAGAGAGTTTTGTTGGGCCAACCATCATGGATATGCTTTGCAACGGTTTGAAGAGTGTCGTTTGTTGCTGTAGCCTTTCAAAGTTCTGCAAAAGAAACTGGTACTTTTTCCGTTGTATCTGCCAGGATGCTTACCAAATCTTCTTCCATGGTGAGTGCTGCAATCACAAATTCTTCCTCTGGTGGATTGGTTCGGGCGATGAGCCGGGATAAAAAATCTGCCCATCCGAAGTCGTTGGTGGACACATGTTGAATTTCGAAGTCGTAATTGAGCATCGTGAGTGCTCAGCGTTGCAGTCTGTTCCCAATATGCAGTGGAATGTTCTTTTTCGAACCGAAAATAGATAGCAATGCCTTGTGGTCGGTCAACAATGTGAAATGTCGTCCGAGCAAATACTTATGGAACTTCGTCAATGCGTAGACCAACGCAAGTCCTTCCTTTTTGTGTTGTACAACCTTCATGATGCCATCGGGAAACTGGTGAAAGATTACTGCACCGATGCCAGTGCTTGATGCGTCTGCTGCCACGATGATCGGCAGCTTGGGGTCGTAGTATGTCAACAACAAGTTTGATTGAAGACCTGTCTTGAACTTTTCGAAAGCTTGCTGACACTCGGATGTCCGTTTCCACTTCGTTTTTTTTTTTTTTTTTTTTTTTTTTTTTTTTTTTTTTAACTCTTTATTTGTTCCAAATTCAAAATAAATTACATTTCATTTTAACCTAGGTGCTCCAGTTACTGCAGTAACGTACCAGCCTTAATTGTTATGATATATATCTAAGAGTTTTTACATTGTTCATGTCTTGGCAATTCAGTATTTTAAACAGGTTTTTAAACCTGCATGTCAGTATAACAATTGATATCTTAAAACTAAATCTTATCTAAGTATAAAGGGAATTAATCGTTGCAATTGAGGATTGCAACGATTTTTGCCTGAAATTATTAATTATTTTGTAGGACATTTGTGCTAAAGTCTCAACATTCGAAATTCTATGTACTTCGGTTGTACTGTACCAGGGAGGCAACTTCAAAATCATTTTCAGAATTTTGTTCTGAATCCTTTGAAGTGCTTTTTTCCTGGTAGTGCAGCAACTAGACCATATTGGCACAGCGTAAAGCATGGCCGGTCTAAAAACTTGTTTAAATATTAGAAGTTTATTCGTCAGGCAAAGTTTGGATTTCCTGTTTATAAGAGGATACAAACATTTAATATATTTGTTACATTTGGCTTGAATGCCCTCAATGTGATCTTTAAAAGTTAATTTTTGGTCAAGTATTAATCCAAGATATTTTACTTGGTTTGACCAGGAAATAGGAACTCCGTTCATAGTGACTATGTGACTACTACTAGGTTTCAAAAAGGAAGCCCTGGGCTTATGTGGAAATATTATAAGTTGAGTTTTGGAAGCGTTGGGAGAAATCTTCCATTTTTGTAAATAAGAAGAGAAAATATCTAAACTTTTCTGAAGTCTGCTGCAAATAACACGAAGACTTCTTCCTTTAGCGGAAATGCCTGTGTCATCAGCGAACAAAGATTTGTGGCAACCCTGAGGCAAATCAGGGAGGTCCGAAGTGAAAATGTTATACAATATAGGCCCAAGAATGCTACCCTGAGGAACTCCTGCTCTAACAGGTAGTCGATTAGATTTGGAATTTTGATAATTTACCTGCAGAGTTCTGTCAGTTAAATAATTTTGAACTAATTTAATAATATAAAGTGGAAAATTAAACTTTTTCAATTTAGCAATCAAACCTTCATGCCAAACACTGTCGAATGCTTTTTCTATGTCTAGAAGAGCAACTCCAGTCGAGTGGCCTTCAGATTTGTTTGAACGAATTAAATTGTTAACTCTTAAGAGTTGATGAGTAGTTGAATGCCCATGGCGAAATCCAAACTGCTCATCTGCAAAAATTGAGTTCGTATTGATGTGAAGCATCATTCTATTCAAAATTATCTTTTCAAAAAGTTTACTTATTGAAGAAAGCAAACTTATTGGGCGGTAGCTAGAAGCTTCAGCTGGATTTTTATCCGGCTTCAAAATTGGAACAACTTTTGCATTTTTCCATTTATCAGGAAAGTATGCCAAATGGAAACATCTGTTAAATAATTTTACCAAGAAAGACAAGGTACTCTCTGGGAGTTTTTTGATGAGGATATAGAAAATTCCATCATCACCTGGAGCTTTCATATTTTGAAATTTTTTAGTTATAGACCTTACTTCGTCCAAATCAGTCCCCCAGGAATCATCAAAAATATTTTCCCGAGAGAAAATATTCAGAAAATCCCGAGCAACCTGATTCTCAATAGGACTAGTAAGACCCAAACTGAAATTATGGGAACTCTCGAATTGCTTAGCAAGTTTCTGAGCTTTTTCCAAATTTGTGATCAAAATTTTACCACCTTCTTTAAGCGCTGGAATAGGCTTTTGAGGTTTTTTCAAAATTTTTGTGAGTTTCCAAAAGGGTTTGGAACTCGGGTCTAATTTAGAAATATTATTTTCAAAAGTTTTGTTCCTCAGGGCAGAGAATCGCTTTTTAATTTGTTTTTGCAAATCCCGCCAGATAACTTTCATGGCAGGATCGCGTGTTCTTTGATATTGTCTCCTACGGACATTTTTAAGACGGATCAAGAGCTGAAGATCATCGTCTATTATAATTGAATCGAATTTAACCTCGCATTTTGGTACTGAGGCAGCTCTTGCTTCAACTATAGAAGTAGTCAGAGATTCAAGAGCATAATTAATTTCATCTTTGGTTTGCAAATGAATGTTTGGATCGAAGTTATATTCCATAAATGTTCGATACTGCTCCCAATCAGCTCTATGGTAATTGAAAGTAGAGCTGTTGGGATTACAAATTATTTCTTGGGATATTTCAAAAGTTACCGGAAGGTGATCAGAACCGAAGTCAGCATGGGTAACCAATTGGCTACAAAGTTGACATGAATCAGTTAAGACCAAATCAATAGTGGAGGGATTTCTTGCTGAAGAAAATCATTCTGGGCTGTTTGGATATTGAATAGTGTAATAACCTGCAGAACAATCATCAAACAGAATATTACCATTGGAATTGCTTTGAGCATTATTCCATGAGCGGTGTTTTGCATTAAAATCACCAATAATGAAGAATTTAGACCTATGACGGGTAAGTTTCTGGAGGTCACCCTTGAGAAAATTCTTTTGCTGGCCTACACATTGGAATGGCAAATAGGCAGCTATAAACGTAAGTTGTCCAAATTTTGTTTCAACAGAAACTCCCAAAGTTTCAAAAACTTTGGTTTCAAAAGAAGAAAGAATTTTATGTTTGATTTGTCTATGAATAATGATGGCAACGCCACCACAGGGTCCATCAAGACGATCATTTCTATAAATTAAGTAATTTGCGTCCTTCTTAACCTTGTGGGCAGGTTTAAGGAACGTTTCAGTTATAACGGCAATATGCACGTTATGAACTCGTAAAAAGTTAAATAGCTCGTCTTCATTATCTTTAAGAGATCGAGCATTCCAATTTAAAATGTTTAATGCTTTAAAATCCATTACTGAATTTTAAAGTCATGACAATATTATTTGCAAATTTTACTCCAGTTTGAATAGCATCAAACATGGAGTTAGATTTAAGCATATCAGAAATCATGTCAATTAATGAATTCTGTAAAAATTCCATTTTGGGGGCAGTAATGCTTCCTAAGTCAAAATTGTCAAAATTTCCGTTAGAACGTTGGTTAGTATTTTGATTTCTACCCGCTGCAATAGCAGCATAGGTAGCTCCATTAACTCGCTGAACATTGTTAGCAGCGAGGGGAGTAGGTACAGATGAAACATTTGAAGCAGGGGAGATATTTGTACCTGCGGGTACGAATGTAGAATTTGTTCCTCGCTGACCGTTGTTAACAGCAGAGGAATTTGTACCTGGTCGGAAACGTGGAGCGTTTCCTACCTGACGGTTAGAACGAGATTGTAGGATCGCTTTGCGAGTCTTACATTCCCAAAAATTGGATTTGTGGTTTTCACCACAATTTGAACATTTAAATTTCTTAGGATCTTCCTTCACAGGACAGTCGTCCTTTGCGTGAGAGGAATCACCACAATTCATGCATTTAGCTGGCATGTAGCAATTTTTAGTTCCGTGACCCCATCCCTGGCACTTACGGCACTGGGTGAGGTTTTGGAAATTTCCTCCAGTCTTCCTGAAGTGTTCCCACTTCACTCGGACATGGAGCATAAGGCTAGCTTTTTCTAAGGCCTTAAGGTTGTTTAGTTCACTAGACTTGAAGTGAACTAAATAAAAATCATTAGAAATCCCGTTGCACGAATCGCCAGGACGGGATTTCATTTTCATTTTGATTACTTGGAGTGGCACAACTCCAAGTAATTTTGCCAGTTCATCTTTGATCTGATCCAGGGATTCACCACTGGGCAGTCCTTTCATGACAACCTTGAACACACGTTCAGTTTTGGTGTCGTAAGTAAAAAATTTGTGCTTCTTCTCAGTAAGATACTTGAGAAGACATTTAAATCCGTCCAAGGTTTCAGCCAATACACGGCATTCACCCCGACGTCCAATTTGTAGTGAAAACTTAACTTTCACGAAATTCAAAAGTTCCATGCGAAGAGCATGGAAATTGGTAGTGGTTATCACAATAGGGGGAATCTTTTCCTTCTTGGCATTAAGCCGGGAAAGTTTACTAGAATTTTTCTTGGATGATGGATCATTCTCATCATCCGTGAGCAAATCAAATTGATTACTCAAATTAATTTCATCAGAAGGGGGGTCAAGAGTTTGCCCCTTTCTTTTGCGTTTAGGCGCCATGGCGGCAGTAAATTTTTATCCAAATCGATTTCCAAGCAGATTACTATAAGAATCTGAAGGATCGAAGAGGAATTTTCCAAATCGATATCCAAGAAGGATTACCTCGGGTAGGGTCCAAACAAGGATCGAAGAGGAATAAGAGTTGAACAAGGTAGAAAATTTTTACAGGTTGAGCACTGAAAAGTGCTGTTTAAATTTGTTGTAGCTTTAGGTAGTAGTAACACTTCCTTCAGCAAAAAGCAAATAGATCCGCACGGCAAGAGAGCACGATGCGGACTGAGTGTTTCCACTTCGTTTCTTTCTTGAGATGCTTGTCCATGGGATAGCACAATTCTTGTAGGTTGCGCACGAATCTTCCGTAGAAGCTGACCGCGCTCAGAAACGATCGGAGCTCAGTGACGTTGGTTGGAGGTGCCATTGCAGTGATGGTTTTGATTTTCTCGGTCTGCACGGATACCTTGTCGGTCCACGATGTGTCCCAAGTAGCGGATTTACGACTGGAAGAAACTACACTTCTCTGCCTTGACGTGGAATCTATACTCCTTGAGACGTAGGAAAAGCTGGTTGAGTGATGCTGCATGCGACTCCAAGTCCCGGCCGAATACTATGGCATCGTCAATGAAAGAGCGGGCGTCAGGTATTCCCGCAATAATTCCATCAACCAGTCGTTGGAATGCTCCCGGTGCAGACTTCATCCCTCGAGCGAGGCGATTGAACCGGAATAAACCTCAATGCGTATTGATGGTGAGCAGCTTTTTTGAAGCTGCAAGTATGCATCGGAGAGGTCGATGATGCTGAATACGGAACTGCCATTGAGAAAATTTCCTCCGGAGTGGGAAGCGGGTAGTGATTAGCTTCTAACGCCGCGTTGAGTCCTGTTGAATAGTCCGCACAGATACGAACCCGGCCGTTTGGCTTACGGAGAAATCGATAGGCTCGATGATACCCAATGATTCCAACCGTGGAATTTCAGCATCAATCAATGGAAATGTGTTGAAAGGAACTGGCCGCTTGGGACAGAAAACAGGTTGAGCATTAGGTTTAAAGAAAAGCTTTACCTTTAGCTTCTTGCAATGTCCTAGTGAATCGTTGAACACATCTGCGTGCTTGGCCTGGAATTCACGTACTTGCTGATCGATTGGTTTTGTCTTCACTTGGTTGCAAACCGAATCGATGGGCACTGACCATAGCTCGAAGAGTTCAAGCCAGTCGATGCCTAGCAGGTTCAGATTAGCAGCCGTTGTGACGAAGCATCTTCCTTGGGCAGTTTTGCCGTTGATTCTCACTTCGCACTCGAACTCACCCATCAAATGGAGCGGCTTGCCTGACGCGTTCATTGCTTCAATGGTTGGTTTCTTGGTTGCAGGTTTGCCCAGATAGTTCCAGGTTTGCTTCGAGATTACCGTTATGTCACCCGCTGTGTCCAGTTGTAGCTTGGTTTCCACGCCGTTGATGAATGTTGGCACACTTGCTTGAGTGTTGAGCGATGTGATTGACGATGTACAGGGGTTACTCAAAATAACTAGGATAGGCAAATTTTTGGTCAACTTTGGAGTGTTGTAACTTCGTCAAATATGATTCGATTTTAAATCTTCCAAGAGCATTTGACTGGAAAACTAATATTGTTCTACGGTGTAGCCACGAAAATAATCCTGGTCACCGGATATCGGAGATACTCCGGGTTTCCGGAATAAATTGCTAAATTTTTGGTGAAATTTTATATATGATGCTGGTTAAATATATATATTTTTAGTAAATACAACGAAAGAAGAACCATTTCTTAGGCGAATCATATGCCAAGAACTACAATCGGCCTATAATCAACCGAGATATGGCCATTTCCCTGGAATCGGTTCTGGTGGAGGGTTCTGAATGCGGGCAGATCATTTAATCATTCAAAACATGCCGTGCGACAGCTCTTTCTTCATGGTTTCTCGTCAATAGACTTTCGATAAACTTTAAATGTATCATTGACCACATTGGCTACTCTCGAAACATCCAGTACGCCCCCAGGGGAACCTGGAACAGGGGACAATTGCATTTTTACACAAAAACATGCCGTGCGACAGCTCATTCTTCACGGTTTTTCAAGAAAAGGCTTTCCATAAACTTCAAATGAATCATTGACCACATTGGCTGCTGTTGGAATTACGGGATACCCCCGAGGGATCCTGTAGCAGGGGTCAATTGCGTTTTTACACCAATGCATGCCGTGCGACAGCTTTTTCTGCAAGCTTTTTCATGAATAGGCTTTTGGTAGACTTTAAATGGATTAGTGACCACATTGGCCGCTCTCGGGACCTCCGGTATGCCCCCGGGGGAACCTGGAGCAGAGGACAATTGCATTTTTACACCAAAACATGCCGTGCGACAGCTCATTCTTCACGGTTTTTTCATGAAAAGGCATTCATTAAACTTAAAATGGATCAGTGACCACGTTGGCAGCTCTTTGGAATTACGGGATACCCCCTGGGGGAACCTGTAGTAGGGGGCAATTGCGTTTTTACTCAAAAACATGCCGTGCGACAGCTCTTTCTTCATGGATTTTTATGAATATTCTTTCTATAGACTTAAAGTGAATCATTTACCACATTGGCCGCTCTTGGAACCTCCAGTATGCCCCCGGGGGAACCTGGAGCAGAGGACAATTGAATTTTTACACCAAAACATGCCGTGCAATAGCTCATTCTTCATGGTTTTTCATGAATAGGCATTCATTAAACTTCAAATAGATCAGTGACCACATTGGAAGCTCTCGGAATCACGGGATACCCCCGGAGGGAACCTGTAGTAGGGGACAATTGCGCTTTTACTTAAGGTGATTCGATTAGACATCCTTATTCTCGTAACCACTTCGAAACATTAAATGCACAAATATAAGCTTCTACGGCATGTGCAACATTCAAATTGTTACTCCACGTTTGCTGCATTGCAGCATACATGAAGTAGCAATTTCAGGTGAAATTGGGTACTGATTTCCGAGATTTGTGCAATTGAAAATTCGAAGTGGAAGTACATGTATAGCCTACGTAGCGGCCATTTTTGGACTCTACAAGGAATCACCTTAAAAACATGCCGTGCGATAGCTCTTTCTTCATGGATTTTCATGAATATGCTTTCTATAGACTTAAAGTGAATCATTGACCACATTGGCCACACTCGGAACCACTGGATACCCCCGGGGGAACCTGTAGCAGGGAAAAATTGCATTTTTACTCAAAAACATGCCGTGCGACAGCTCTTTCTTCATGGATTTTCATGAATATGCTTTCTATATAATTGAAGTGGATCATTGACCACATTGACCTTTCCTGGGATGACCACATCGACTGGAATGCCCTGGGGAAACCGGTAGTGCGGAACACGACGAGGAGTTTACACACCTGCCATGGCCAGCACAGTCGCCAGTTCAGGCATGTTTTTGTAAGAAAAAAAATTTTTCCCTCAAAAGTGCCCATCCCGCGATGTATGGACGGTTGGTAGTAAACATAATTACCTATCTTGAGGCAAAGTTTCATCCAAATCAAACATGGCCATTTTTTTAAATCGACTTTAAAATTTTAAAACCCGATTTTTTTCAGTGTAGGTCTCAAATGAAATTTTTTCCAGTATTTTTTTTCGATAACTAGGACAATTTCCTAAAAGTCATCCATGCGACACATTTTTGTAGGAGTTGTCATTTTTCCATAATTTTTTTTTTGAAAAAAATCGGCATTAAAGTTTGGCCCTTCTCAAATGAGAGTCTAGGTACATTTTGGTAAAACTAAGTATGCAAAATGGCATATTTAGTCAAGGTCCACACATCCAGAAAGTTTCATTGAAATCTGAGAGGGTGCTGCCAGCTCCGAATACGATTTGGCGCGAAATGCGTTTATTTTCTTATCTTCGCCTTTGACGAAATACGCGTATCTGTCAAAAGATAAGCAATTATAACGGAATTTAAAGGAAATAAACCAACACATTCAAAGCACTTCATAAAGGGATTCCATTAAGAGGTTCGAACAATTTAAAATATTAATTAATATTATTTTTAATCAAATCGCTGGTAAATTAGGTGCCGACTGGGATTAAACCCAGGCCTTTCAGCCCAGAGGCATTCACGCTTACCACTACACTACCGCCGATTTGATTGTATTTGTAATCAAAACTAACTGGGCACAGAAATATCGATCAACCTGCGCTATAGGACATACCTCAAATCCCCTCAACCATCAATGCATGAGTTAGGTAAAAGAAAGCTCGTTTGATTAGTATTGTCGCATTAATAGCCTGTCTCTCAACTTCATCTTCTGTTCAATTTTTGCTCAGCCGTACTCTAGCAGAACTATCAATCTATCCTTTTTATAAAATTAAAACAAATTTCCCATTAAAATTTCATGTTGATATTGCTCATTAATTTATTAGATAAGGATCAACCGAGGATTCTTGTTCAGAATACAATACATCTTAAAACTATACTCTCCCCCCGAAGAACGTGAACTCGGTCTACACGAATTCCATTTACTTTGGTCTCGCATGATTCCGTTTACGTGAGCGGAAGTACACGTGGCATATGGGATTTGACCTAATAGGGACCAACATGTAATATCTCACGATCCTGGACATATAGAAGGTAACTGTTTTGGGCAAAGTTGTTCAGTAGATCAAAACCTACTGATGGTAGACGCAAGTTTGGAATTTCCTCACTACGCGGCGCTAGTGTGCTTGAATTTGTAATTTCTTTGCTTATGTGATATCTTGAAATCCTTGCCATCTAGAAAGTTGCTGTCTTGGGGGAAGTTGTTCAGTGGATCAAGACCTAATGGCTGGTGAACAGAAGTTCAATTTTTTTTCACTACGCGGCACTAGTGTGCTTGAATTTGTGATTCCCTAGTTTGTTATACCTTGAAATACTTGCCATCTAGGAAGTTGCTGTCTTCGGCAAAGTTGTTCAGTGGACCAAGATCTTCATTTAAAAAAATAAATTAGTTGATAATTCGGCAACTTCGTCCTGCTGCTGTATATTCTTGAGCACTTGATGCTGGCATCTCAAGGCTATCGTTCAAATCGCCAGGAGTATCAAGATCTCCAACTACTTCTTCAAGCGTTGTTTCCTTTTCTGCAAACAGTTCATAAATCTCAGATTGCGTCTTATCAACAACTCCCAGCGCCGGTCCCAGAGCTCGACGGTTGCATTGTCGGTTTCATTGACATTTCCGCTGATTTCAGGTGGCAAAAGAGCATTCCAGCCGTTCTTGAGCGCAGAAGGCTTTATATCACGAACGGCTTTTCCAGGCTGTCAAAGCTATCTTTGATAGTGAACTTCTTCCACGATTTAATGAAATCGTCCCCTGTTTCATCCATTCGGTCCACAATCGTGCGGTAGCTATGATGGATGTAACGCAACTTAAAGTTTGCGATTATCTCTTGATCCAACGGCTGTAGTATGGAAGTCGTATTTGGAGGGAGGTAAGTCACTGTGATGTTCAGATAGATTAACTCGGGAGGGTGGCTAGTCGCGTTGTCCAACACCAAAAGGACTTTGAACGAGAGGTTCTTATCCCGACACATTTGATCAACATCTGAAGCGAAAATGTTGTTAAACCAGTCCAAGAGAAGGGATAAGGTCATCCATCCCTTTTTGTTAGCTCGGTAATGTATCGGTAGCTGATCTCTGCTGATGTTCTTGAGCGCTCTTGGTTTCGCCGTTTGATCGATTACGAACGGTTTGACCATATGGGGCCCTGATACGTTGGATCAGAAAAGTATAGTGTATCCTGTTTTATCCGCCTTGATCCCTGGAACACTTTTAAGATGTTCAAAGACGTAAGACCGCTGAGGCATTTTCTGATAAAAAAAAGTTTGGTCTCGTCGCAATTATAAATTTGCTCTCGAGTGTATCCGCCTTGTTTGATTATTTCTTCAAATGTTCGTGGAAATATGGCAGCTGATCCATCAACGATAATGTATTGATCCACTGAACAACTTCGCCGAAGAAAGCAACTTATTAGATGACAACGATTTCAAGATATCACAAAAAAAAGGGCATCATTAATTCATGCATACTAGCACCACGTAGTGAGAAAATTCCAAACTTCTGTCTACCAACCTTTAGTTCTTGATCCACTGAACAACTTTGCCCAGGACAGTAACCTTCTATATATCCAGGATCGCGAGATATTCTATGTTGGTCACTATTAGGTCAAATCCCATATGCTACGTGTACTCCATTTACGTGAATTCGATTTACGCGGTACGTAAAATTACTCGCGCTTTTCTGAGGGAGAGTGTTTAATCAAAATGTGCCACACAATAAGCGCTTTATCTTTCGTTATCCGATAAGCCTCCTCCAACATAACGGGTTCTACTTCCAGTGGTTTCATTGTATGGCAGTATTGCCAACGGGGCTCAGAGTACTTTCATTGCAGCAATTGATGCAAAACGTGGTCAGCACTCACACACTCATCATCACGAAACGGTTGCTTTCCAAAGTCGACGACGCAGCAACCGAAAGAACTGCTGATGAAGAACAATGAGGAGGACCACAGAATGATTGTTGCCGAGTAAACAGACGATCGCGTGAAACACATCGAGAGTGGCCTGCTAAGTTGAAAGTTATTTGCGTTGGGGAAACTTTTCCTTAACTGATGAAGGTGTCAGTTTACGTGGGCGAGCTAACATTTTTGACAAATTAACGAACGAATCTTTGTTTACACAAGCAGGTACTACTATTTAAAAATTCACTGTAGATGCTGTACACATCGTTGACGAGTAAAACAATTATTTGTTCGTCCACGGAGATTCGCTTCGTGACGCAGATTTCCATGACTGATTTGTGAGTATTTGTCGAAGCACCAATCTAAACATTTGAAGAGAGCTACGTTAACAGAACAGGCTCAGTAACTAGATCCCAGTGTAGAGATCCACTTGTCAAAAACAACTGGTTAGGTTCCACAAATAACCAATAAATTATAATTATAAATCAACACTGTGAAACTCAAGGCAACATCCTTCCTAAAATCCAGACAGCGAAAGTACCCACAACGAAACAAAGAAAATACCCTTCATCTTTGAACCGCTTTAAGCTACATTCCAAGATATCACTGCATGTGAGATATCTGTCCCAATGCCAACCAAAAGTCGAAACTTTCCATGGTCCGGTTGTTTTTGCAATCCCTTTGTTCACTCAATCACGCTCTAAGCTCACATGGCTTCTTCCCAACGTCCCCAATTGGTTTGCCCGCACCAGTTGACCAGGTTGCTACGGGTGGGTGGTCAAATCGCTCAGATTTCTCTGTTTACCCGGAACAACGGAGCAATGGGATGCGTCATGCATCGAGTCGTACTTAGAATTTCTTTTGTTTCTGTGGAGAGTTAAAGGGTGATACGGTCAAAATTTGGTCAATATCAACTTGACGTATTTCTTTCAATTTTGCATTTAAAAAACCTGAACACCCCTCATTTTGAAGGTGTGTGTGTGTAGAATGTTGCTCCTATTTTGATTTTGGAATTCACTCTTCAGTTGTCAAAATGCCGTCCAAGTAAGAAGAGCAGCGTATCAAAATTTTGCTCGCGCATCGCGAAAATCCGAGCTACTCGCACGCAAAGTTGGCAAAATCGCTAAAAGTTGCCAAATCAACCGTTACAAATGTAATTAAAGTGTTTGGGGAACGTTTGTTGACAGCCAGGAAGTCTGGATCGGGGGGAAATCGAAAACCGGAAGCCGCTGAGACGACAAAGAGAGTTGCCGGTAGTTTCAAGCGAAACCCTAACCTCTCTCTCCGAGATGCCGCAAATAAGCTGGGTGTATCGTCTACAACCGTGCATCGAGCCAAAAAACGAGCCGGACTATCGACTTACAAGAAGGTAGTGACTCCAAATCGCGATGATAAACAAAATACGACGGCCAAAGCGCGACGATGCTGACGAAGTTTGACTGCGTGGTAATGGACGACGAAACCTACGTCAAAGCCGACTACAAGCAGCTTCCGGGACAGGAGTTTTATACGGCAAAAGGAAGGGGAAAGGTAGCAGATGTTTTCAAGCACATGAAACTGTCAAAGTTCGCAAAGAAATATCTGGTTTGGCAAGCCATCTGTATCTGTGGCTTGAAAAGCAGCATTTTCATAGCTTCCGGGACTGTCAACCAAGAAATTTACGTGAAAGAGTATTTGAATAAACGTCTGCTGCCTTTCCTGAAGAAACACGGTTGTTCCGTACTGTTTTGGCCGGATTTGGCATCTTGCCATTACGGTAAAAAGGCCATGGAGTGGTACGCCGCCAACAACGTGCAGGTGGTTCCCAAGGACAAGAACCCTCCCAACACGCCAGAGCTCCGCCCAATTGAGAAATACTGGGCTACTACCTAAAGAAGACCAAAAAAACTGCTAAGGGCGAGCAGCAGTTCAAGGCAAACTGGCTTTCTGCGGCGAAGAAGGTGGACAAGGTGGCTGTACAAAATCTGATGGCAGGGGTCAAGCGTAAGGCCCGGCAATTCGGATTTGGAAAAGCGGAAGCCTAACTGAATATTTTTCCTGAATTTTATACTAATTGAACTTGAAAAAGAAATTTAATTTGATTTTTTAAATAAACGATTTCACCGATTTACACGCGTTTTCCCTTGACCAAATTTTGACCGTATCACCCTTTATGAGTTCAGTATCCCTCCCACCAGTCCTGCGAAATTTCAACAATACACGACGATGTTCAAAATTCTGCTTCGGTCACTCATTTGAGCTAACAGTCATCGTCAAAGCAAACCATGTTAATTGTCAGTTACAATGCTGTCAGTGACGAAGATGTGCAGATTTTTGTATTAGCTAAATTTGAAACGTAATTAATTGACATGAGCAAAACAATAACATGGAGCCGTTAAAGTGAACAAACATTTACGTACTGAACTGCTTATTTAACAATAATGTGACTCAGAATGCATGAAATGACACTTTTTGTTATAAGTTGAAGCTTTGTCATTGACGAAAAAATGAATGAGATTGTGACAAAGGTTTTTTAAGGATCAAGTACCGTGCGGGACCGAAATCCGTACAGCACCGAAATCCGTACACCTTATTGAATTTGTTTATTTATATGCATCATAACAATTTAAATATTATACAAGAATACATATTCATGTTCATTCATGCATTAGTTTGATGTTTACGTCAACAATTAAGCAGTATGTCATGCAGTTAAAATAAGAAAAATGAAAACCTTATCACGTGTCGGGCATTTCTATCAATCGGTTGCGTTCTTAACGATTTTCTAAGAAAATCTCTCGGATTTACTTCCAGTTGTTAAGCGTATTTAAGTGATTTTTGCAAGTAGTTTCCTGAAGGTCGATCGGAAAGGTAAGTGTTTATCGTTTTATATCTCAATTCTAAGCAATGGATCATTCATATGGTATTTATTTATCAAAATTAGTACTGTACGGATTTCGATCCATATATAACAGCTGATTCTAAATCCGTACACTTGTGCATTCACAATGACGACTCCACTTTATCCAATGTTTTTCAGCAGATCATGGAAGCTAAATACACGCCGGAGGATTTGGAGAAGACTGTGGCAATGATGCGTGCGGGGAAATCTTACCAAGAAGCATCCAGGGATTTTGCCGTTCCATTTACCACCATAAGAGATGCCGTATTGAATCGCTACTCTCTTATTTTATTCGTATTGTAAATGTTAAATTATTAATATCTTTTAATGAAGAGTGTCAAGAACCAGCTGGAAAGGAAAACAGCGCAGCTCCTCTACACCAACACGCATATACAAATTACAGAGAGCAGACAGAAATGGGCAAGAGAGCATTCCCAACAGTAGCCACCAGCGAGGAATGGCCGGAAATATACATGAAAGTGAACGGGAGAAAATTGATAAAGAGAACGCAAAGAAACAAAGGATTGAGGAACGACAAAAGAAAAAGGTTGAGCGAGAGAGGAAGAGGAGGAAGAAGATGAAGAAGAGGAAAGAAAGCTGGAAGCAAGAAAGCATTATAACTTGAAAAGGTAATGGCAACAATGGAGAAGAAGCAGAAGAAATCTGCGGAAAAGAAGCAATGAAAGATCTGCATTTCTATAATTATTACTCTCTTGACGTTTTAAATTAAATTAAGTTTTAGTCGTTAACTTACGTTTATTTTATTTTTCATGCACAAAACGAAAAACTAATCTTTGATGTCAGTTCATTGTCTTTTTATGTTGGTTTCTAAGATGGTTGTATTTTTTTTTTTCACTTATCCGCCATTATAGGGCTACCATCTTAGGAACCGCTTATTCTATCGCTTGATGCCAGTGGGTTGGTGGAGCGTTTCCATTATCGGTGTATTAAAGATGTTTCGGCAGTCTTCTATTCAGTTTGCTATTATTGATTCGACAACATTGTCCAAGCTACACCACCCAGTTTAGTCCCGGTTAATAATGTTTTGTAGCGTTGAGCTGGAGTGCCCCCAAGTTCCAAAGTATGGCGCATCTTGCACGTTATCACATGTCAAATTTCAAAGACCTCGAAGTTGTGATCGGAGGTAAACTCTAGTAATAATATTTAACCCAAAGAACTGGTATAGAATAAAATTTGGAGGAAATGAATCCTTAAGCATGATATTAGTTAGCATAAAAATCCAGAGCATTAACCTTCTTAAATAAAAAGAAATCAGTTACCTTTCCTTTGAATCGATTGGAGGATCAATTAATCTAACGCTGATATTACTAGTTAAAATAATAAAAGTAAAAAAATGAACTTGAACCTTTGACGAATGATTCTTATGTAAAATCGTACGCTGAATCCAACAATATAAATGTCAATTATTTTAACGCTAAATTAGAGGTAAGAGAATTTTTGTTCGATCAATTGAACATCAATTGTCAGTGAGATTAGTGGTATTGTTATTATTTAATAGTTTTTTTTTTTAAGTTTTCCTTAGAAAAATTGAATTTCTGCTAATTTTTTAAGCAATGTAAATAAAAATGTTTATTGTGGTTCTACCATTACTCTCACGGAAAAAAAAATGTTGTAATGATCGAAATCAAATTTTATCACGTTTAATTCGACGTTAAAATAATTAATATTACTTCATTACAGCCGGAGGTATTTGTGGTTTCAGTAAACACGTTTTTTTTTTTTAAAGTGATATATAATTTTTTAGCTATATCTCAAAAACTATCCTACTGAGATTTTTTGAACTACATTTTTGGATTCAGCGCACGATTTTACATGGGAAATGACCATCAGCGTACAACGTTCAAATATGCTGTAAACTAGTGTATTTAAACGAGTATATCTGTTTTGGACTCCTAGCCAAGCAACTTCTAAATAAATACTTTATTCAAGACAGCAACATGTTTTTTTCATTGATTTTGATCAATTTACATGCATGTACGGATTTTGATTCATGACTTCACGGATTTTGATTCATCCTCAACATAGTGTACGGATTTCGATTCAAAATTGTACGGATTTTGATTCAATCGTAGAACGCTGTACGGATTTTGATTCAAGAGATGTGCAATTTAAATACTTTTTTCTTATAATTAAAGGTAATTTTAAGACCTGGTGTTTGCAAATAATGGTAAAATAAAGATAAATGTATGGGGAATAGATGTGATACAGAGCATAATGTGATAGCATTATTTAGTATTGACTGTTAATGGTTCTCTCGTGCTTAGGTGTACGGATTTCGGTCCCGCACGGTATACCGGGTGGGGGAAAGTGTCCAATATTTCAGATTTGTAAAACAGAGTCTTCTCAGAAGTTCCGGGACCTTATTAGAAATTAAGGGTAGTTTATAAAATTTAAGGGAACATCATTTGATTTCAGAGAACTTCGTAGAAGCTAGAAACTCGGACAAATTCTTAAAATTATAACAAACATTGTAGAATTTCAAGAAACATCGTAGAACTTTCAAAAACTTCGTTAATATTCATTGAACTGAACAGAAGTTCTGGAAATTTTATAGAAGTTCAGCTGTCTTTGTAGAAGCTCATTGAATCAAAATTTGATATCTTCTATTATAAATTGATTATCTTCAGTGAAATGACCGTCGTCAAAATGACACATAGATAATTTAATTTACAAATGAACCAATTTTGAACAGTTAAAGTTGAAATCCACTTTACTCAAGAGAATTAAAATTGTAGAACCCCGTTATAAAGATCCGTTACTGGCATGTAGCAATAACGAAAAATATTAAACAGACTATGACTGACAGGGGAACAATCATGCTTACGACCAGAACGGCAATAGCTTCAACTTTATAAAATGACCACCATCCCATCGAAGCACGAGCAACATGCCGTGTTTGAATGGCCAATAAATGATGTTGCATTCTATAGGGTCGCTCATTATGTAATTTCTAAAATTAGACTGAAGCACCCCCGCTGCGACAGGAAGCCTGGTGTCACATTGTTGTTTGGCTTAATGAAGGCCCTGGAATGTTTTTCGCGTAATATATATCTGGTGATCTTGTGCCCTAGATTCAAAACAAGCACGCACCATGCTGCTTCTTGACAGGAGACTGCTCGTTGTCTTGAGCGGTGCCTCTATACACCAGAGAAGGAGAACTAATTACGCGAAATTAGTCGATCCCAGTCCTTTAATCATCGGCATAGGATCTGCTCCGAGGGAGCCAAAGCTTACGCCTAACAACAGTTCAGTCGACTGGGAGCGTGGGTGGGTGTGTTGGATTTTCCACCACAAGACAAACTCATTTACAAATTTGCAGCCTCGTTCCAACTCTCACTCTCATTCTCCCTTCGTCATCCCCTTGGCAACGCAACCTCAGCAAGCTATGGATAGGAATTTTTCCATGTTCCCACTTCCATCTCCTTCTCCACAGGAAGGCACAGTGGAGGTGTACGTACTCCTCACTCCGACCCACTTGTACGTACAGTGACCCCTCCATATATGCGGTAGGTGGTACCGTCCACCCACCGCTATTCCTCGGCTGTCCTTTAATTGAACCGGTTTAAGAAAACTAGAGTACAGTGTACACTGAATAATCACATACAAAAAATCAGGGTAATTGGGTGAAGTACAGCCAAGAAACAACCCACCACATATGTGGAGGGGCCACTGTGTATGATTGGAACAATCAACTGCCGAAGAGGATACATCAATCTACACATTTTGACGAAGGGCTTTGGAAGGCAAACTCCACAACAAAGGGAAACTTGTTTGAGGCTATGGCATGATGTTTCTGGACACTGACTCCACGATCGTTCATTCCTCAATCTGTGATGATAGCAATGGCTCGTTAAAAGTTTTTCCCGCTTGTGGAATTTTATAAAATAAAACGTTATTGCGCATCAATATGAGATTGCAGTCGATGATTAAGTAATTGAAAAGCTGTCAAAAACATGTTAATCGGTTAATCTTGAAACGACCAAATTGGGTTCATTTACCGGAAATACCACACAAGAAGAAAAACAAACAACATCTTTTCAGAATAAGAGCATCGATCTGGTTTCTGCCCAAGGGGCATCCCTAAAGGCGAAGAAAGCCGATAAATTCTACCGTAATCTGACGATGACACGTGACTACTTCGCAGGGCAGTGAAACGACTGGGGTTTTGACTTGCTAAATGGAAGGGAGAGGCCTAAAGGTGCTACCAAATTGATAATAAGTTTCGAGATAAGCATCTTGGCCGCAGCTGATGATAGTGGTGGCAAGGTGTTCTGCACGGTAGGTCTTAATTTCGGCATGGGATAGGATGATGGTGGGGGAAATCATCAGAAGCAATAGGATGGCACTGGTATGGGTAAAGAGAGGGGACTGATTAACGGGTTACAATGAAATGATTCTTAATTGGTGTTGTGGGTAATGTTTTTGATCGAAGATAATGGTCAACATCAGGCAATCTTGATGTTACTGATAATTATTCAATGAGTACTCAAATACTCAAATAAAATTTTAAAATAACACCATACCATGCCAACCATCATAAAAGTGCTTTGCATCCAGGAGGGTCCATACTATAGAAATCTGCCAGAATCTGAGTTTAAAATCATTATAAGAGCATTTGCATTTCATTATCTACTTTCTACAATGTCTTTCCAACATTTTTAAAACTGTATTAAAACCATTTTGTTCATATTGAAAGCCCGCAAAATTGGTTTATAATTGAATTCAACAAAACAGAAGATATTTTTTTACAATGATGGATAAATTGTTTTGTGTATACTCCTATTGTCGACGGAAACTTCATGGAATCACCAAAATCCTGTAAGTTTATGGCAGCAGTCTAATATTCAAACTTTTGAATAATCACTGATCTAGCATCTTAAAACAAGGCTTACGAGATGTCACTGATTTTTTTGATCACTCCATCTTCTTTTTCTTCGCATTTCAAGCTTATTGTATATCACATATTAGCTTATTGCGTGCTCTCAACTTAGTGTTCTAGATGCATTTCCACAGTTATTAATTGAGAGCTTTCGATGCCTGTACCATTTTTGCATTAGTATAATTGTGTGACAAGTTCAATCATTCTTCTATGCCCAGAGAAGTCGAGAAATTTTCCAACCCGAAAAATTCGTAGACCGAATCGGGAATCGAACCCAGCCACCTCCAGCATATGGTCTTGCTTTGTAGCTGCGCCTATACCGACTGAACTAAGGGAGGCCCTCGCTTTGATCACTCCAAGATCTCCAGAATAATATTTGATCTATTTGAAGGCATCATATTCGAGAAGCGTCTCTTGTGCTTTCAATCAGTTGGATATCTTCAAACTAGCTAATCGTCATGAAGTCATATGGTTATTTGAATAATCTCTAACATAGTGAAGAGAAATGTGAGGGATTATCTGAACAATTGATCAGTATAAGGTCTTCGAAATAATTAATCAATCTGAATCCTCGTAAAATATCCAAGGGGCTTTGAAATTCTCAGAAGTTCAGTAATCGTCTCTCAATTTGCATTAACTTCAAACAATTTGAGAGCACTTTGAAGAATGAACCGTGAGGAAATATCGAGAGCTTCGGGGAAGAGTTATGAATATCAGGAAAACTGTTGGAGCTTGAAGGAAAGTTCTGTGAATTTCAGGCAAGTCCAGATAATTCTAGTTTATTGAGAAGTTCGAAGAACTTGTGGGGAGCAAAGATAGGTATCTTAAGGGAAGTCCCAATTATCGGGAAAATTTAAGAATCTTCAAGAGAATATTCAGACATCTTTGTACATTTCTGGAAAATATTGAAAACTTCATCGAAAATCTAAAGTGGTCTTCAAGAGAATTTTAGAGAAGTTCTAACGAGAAGTTAGTTCTGAGGAGAACTTCAGAGTAATTCTGATGAGAATTTCAAAGTAATTTCGAGGAGCGCTTCAGAGTAGTTCTGAGCAGAAGTTTAAAGTAAATCTGAGGAGAACTTCAAGGTAGTTTTGAGGAGAACTTCAGAGTAGTTCTATGGAGAGTTTCAGAGTAGTTATGAGGAGAACTTCATAGCAGTTCTGAGGAGAACTTCAGAGTAGTTCTGAGGAGAAGTTCAATATAAATCTGAGGGGACCTTCAGAGTAGTTCTGAGGAGAACTTTAGAGTAGTTCAATGGAGAGTTTTAGAGCAGTTATAAGGAGAACATCAGATGAGATCTTCAGAGAAGTTCTGAGGAGAACTTCAAAGTAATTCTGAGGAGAACTTCAGAGTAGTTCTGTGGGGAGTTTCAGAGTAGTTATGAGGAGAACTTCAGAGCAGTTTTGAGGAGATTTTTAGAGTAGTTCTGAAGAGAACTTCAGAGTGGCTCTGTGGGGAGTTTCAGAGTATTTATGAGAAGAACTTCAGAGCAGTTCTAAGGAGAAGTTTAAAGTTATTCTGAGAAGAACTTTAGAGTAGTTTTGATGAGAAGTTCAAAGTAATTCTGAAGAGAACTTCAGAGTAGTTCTGTGGGGAGTTTCAGAGTAGTTATGAGAAGAACTTCACAGCAGTTCCGAGGGGAGCTTCAGAGTAGTTCTGAGGAGAAGTTTAAAATAATTCTGAGTGGAACTTCAGAGTAGTTCTGAGGAAAACTTCAGAATAGTTCTATGGAGAGTTTCAGAGTAGTTATGAGAAGAACTTCAGAGTGCTTCTGAGGAGAACTTTAGAGTTGTTCTGAGGATAAATTCAAATTAATTCTGAGTAGAAGTTCAGAGTAGTTCTGAGATGAAGTACAACGTTATTCTGAGGAGAGCTATAGAGTAGTTCTAAGGAGAAGTTCAAAGTTATTCTGAGGAGATCTTTACAGTAATTCTGATAAGAAGTTCAAAGTATTTATGAGGAGAACTTCACAGTAGTTCTGAGGAGAACTTCAGAGTAGTTCTGTGAATGGTTTCACAGTAGTTATGAGGAGAACTTCAGTGTAGTTCTGATGAGAACTTCAGAGTAGTTCTGACAAGAAGTTCAAAGTTATTCTGAGGAGAAATTCAGAGTAGTTCTGAGGAGAAATTCAGAGTAGTTCTGTTGAGAGTTTCAGAGTAGTTATGAAAAGAATTTTTGAGCAATTCTGATGAAAACTTCAGAGTAGTTCTGGTAAGAAGTTCAAAGTTATTCTGATGAGAACACTTCAGAGTAGTTCTGAGGAGATGTTCAAAGTAATTCTGAGGAGAACTTCTGAGTAGTTCTGAGAAGTTCAAAGTAATGCTGAAGAGGAATTCAGAGTAGTTCTGTGGGGAGTTTCAGAGTAGTTATGAGGAGAACTTCTGAGCAGTTCTGAGGAGAACTGTAAAGTTGTTCTGAGAAGAAGTTCAGAGCAGTTTTGTGGAGAGTTTCAGAGAAGTTATGAGGAGAACTTCAGGGCAGTTCTGAGGAGAACTTCAGAGTAGTTCTGAGGAGAAGTTCAATATAATTCTGAGGGGACCTTCAGAGTAGTTCTGAGGAGAACTTTAGAGTAGTTCAATGGAGAGTTTTCAGAGTAGTTTTAAGGAGAACTTCAGATGAGATCTTCAGAGAAGTTCTGAGGAGAACCTCAAAGTAATTTTTGAGGAGAACTTCAGAGTTTTGTGGGGAGTTTTCAGAATAGTTATGAGGAGAACTTCAGAGCAGTTTTGAGGAGATTTTTAGAGTAGTTCTGAAGAGAAACTTCAGAGTGGCTCTGTGGGGAGGTTCAGAGTATTTATCAGAAGAACTTCAGAGCAGTTCTAAGGATAAGTTCAAAGTTCTTCTGAGGAGAACTTCAGAGTAGTTTTGATGAGAAGTTCAAAGTAATTCTGAGGAGAACTTCAGAGTTGTTCTGAAGAGAACTTCAGAGTAGTTCTGTGGGGAGTTTCAGATTAGTTATGAGAAGAACTTCACAGCAGTTCCGAGGGGAGCTTCAGAGTAGTTCTGAGGAGAAGTTTAAAATAATTTTGAGTGGAACTTCAGAGTAGTTATGAGGAAAACTTCAGAATAGTTCTATGGAGAGTTTCATAGTAGTTATGAGAAGAACTTCAGAGTGCTTCTGAGGAGAACTTTAGAGTTGTTCTGAGGAGAAGTTCAATTTAATTCTGAGTAGAATTTCAGAGTAATTCTGAGGAGAAGTTCAAAGTTATTCTGAGGAGAACTTTACAGTAATTCTGATAAGAAGTTCAAAGTATTTATGAGGAGAACTTCACAGTAGTTCTGAGGAGAACTTCAGAGTAGTTCTGTGAATGGTTTCACAGTAGTTATGAGGAGAATTTCAGTGTAGTTCTGATGAGAACTTCAGAGTAGTTCTGACAATAAATTCAAAGTTATTCTGAGGAGAAGTTCAGAGTAGTTCTGAGGAGAAGTTCAAAGTAATTCTGAGGAGAACTGTGAAGTAGTTCTGAGGAGAATTTCAAAGCAATTCTGATGAAAACTTCAGAGTAGTTCTGGTAAGAAGTTCAAAGTTATTCTGATGAGAACACTTCAGAGTAGTTCTGAGGAGATGTTCAAAGTAATTCTGAGCAAAAATTCAGAGTTGTTCTGAGGAGATGTTCAAAAATATTCTGAGGAGAGCTAAAGAGTAGTTCTGAGGAGAATTTCAAAGCCATTCTGAAGAGTACTTCACAGTAGCTGTGAGGAAAAGCTCAAATTAATTCTGAGGAGAATCTCAAACTAATTCTGAGGAGAAGCTCAAAGAAGTTCCGATGATAACTTCAGAGTAATTCTGAGCAGAAGTTCAAAGTAAATCTGAGGAAAACTACAACTAGTTCTGATAAGAAGTTCAATGTAATTCTGATGATAACTTCACAGTACTTTTGAGGAGAACTTCAGAGTAGTTCTGTGGAGAGTTTCAGAGTAGTTCTGACGAGAAGTTGAAAGTAATTGTGATGAAAAGATCAGAGAAGTTCTGAGGAGAAGTTCAAAGTAATTCTGAAGAAAACTTCAGAGTAGTTGTGAGGAGAACTTCAAAGTCATTCTAAGGAGAACTTCAGAGTAGTTCTGACGAGAAGTTCAAAGTAATTCTGATAAGAAGTTCAAAGAAGTTCTGAGGAGAAGTTCAAAGTAATTCTGAGGAGAACTTCTGAGTAGTTCTGTGGGAAGTTTCAGAGTAGTTATGAGGAGAACTTCTGAGCAGTTCTGAGGAGAACTGTAAAGTTGTTCTGAGAAGAAGTTCAGAGCAGTTTTGTGGAGAGTTTCAGAGAAGTTATGAGGAGAACTTCAGGGCAGTTCTGAGGAGAACTTCAGAGTAGTTCTGAGGAGAAGTTCAAAGTAATTCTGATTAGCACTTCAAAGTAAAGAATTCTTCAAAGTTCAAAATAATTCTGATAAGAAGTTCACAGTAATTCTGAGGAGAACTTCAGAGTAGTTCTGTGAGGAGTTTCAGAGTAGTTATGAGTAAAACTTTAAAGCAGTTTTGAGGAGAATTTAAGAGTAGTTCTGAGGAGAAGTTCAAAGTAATTCTGTGGAGTGTTTCAGAGTAGTTATGAGAAGAACTTCAGAGTAGTTCTGTCGACAGTTTCAGAGCAGTTATGAAACTCTCTGGGAACACCTGGAACATGTCTGGCCAGTGTGGTCCTGAGTACTTATTATGACCACCAATGATCTTATTTTTGAATTCTCATGTTGTTTTATGTGTCACATGAGAATGTAGGTTCAAGTTTCCCTTCTCCGGGGGCATTCGGAACATATCCGGATCTGGCCAACGTGATCTTCAGTACTTTATATTGCAAAAAAATGAACATATTTTTGAATTCTCATGTAATTTGACGCGTCGCATGTAGGTGTTGGTTCTACAAGAATGCAACCACTTTTCCAAGCGTACCCGGAACATGTCCGGATGCAGCCAACATGTTCCTGACTACTTACCACGGCCTTGGGTGATTATCTGATAGACGTCTTGAAGGTTCTGGTTAAATCAAAATTACAAAAAAATACAGCTGAAGACATTGAGCACACCGAGAAAAAATTACGTAAGAATTTCATTAGAAACACTTATGAATTTTAGCCACAAAAAATCGGTATGAATTTCATTGATTTGCCTTATGAAAAATAATGTTGACAACAGAATAATAAATCGGAGAAGACGGGAACCAAACCATGGACGTACACGCAAACCAAAAATCTATTACAATGAATGTTAGTTCCGTTTCGTATCATCCTCTGTTCATGAACATCACAGCGAATGTTAGAAGTTGACCTTACAGGCGATGTAATGGTTTTTTGTCTTTTTCATTTCGTGTTCTATCTACGCTTTCGACTATACCAGTAATTTTTAAGAACGACGCACATTGTAGAACATTGTAGAACGACGCACACACTTGCCTCGAATCTCTCCAGCAGAAAAAGCATACGAAGTCGAGCATGCGAGAAAATGAGCGCTTCATGTTTGCTTTTAGGCTAGCCATATTCAGAAGCATGGAGAGAGCAGTGGAGAAAGCACAGGTCTGATAGTCGCAACGTCCGTGGTTCGAGTCCAGTCGGCAACCTTTTTTCTATTTTTTCCACATAATTAATTTCACTCACTAAAGGGTGATACGGTCAAAATTTGGTCAAGGGAAAACGCGTGTAAATCGGTAAAATCGTTTATTTAAAAAATCAAATTAAATTTCTTTTTCAAGTTCAATTAGTATAAAATTCAGGAAAAATATTCAGTTAGGCTTCCGCTTTTCCAAATCCGAATTGCCGGGCCTTACGCTTGACCCCTGCCATCAGATTTTGTACAGCCACCTTGTCCACCTTCTTCGCCGCAGAAAGCCAGTTTGCCTTGAACTACTGCTCGCCCTTAGCAGTTTTTTTGGTCTTCTTTAGGTTCCGCTTGACAATAGCCCAGTATTTCTCAATTGGGCGGAGCTCTGGCGTGTTGGGAGGGTTCTTGTCCTTGGGAACCACCTGCACGTTGTTGGTGGCGTACCACTCCATGGCCTTTTTACCGTAATGGCAAGATGCCAAATCCGGCCAAAACAGTACGGAACAACCGTGTTTCTTCAGGAAAGGCAGCACTCTTTCACGTAAATTTCTTGGTTGACAGTCCCGGAAGTTATGAAAATGCTGCTTTTCAAGCCACAGGTACAGATGGCTTGCCAAACCAGATATTTCTTTGCGAACTTTGACAGTTTCATGTGCTTGAAAACATCTGCTACCTTTCCCCTTCCTTTTGCCGTATAAAACTCCTGTCCCGGAAGCTGCTTGTAGTCGGCTTTGACGTAGGTTTCGTCGTCCATTACCACGCAGTCAAACTTCGTCAGCATCGTCGTGTACAGCCTCCGGGATCGCGCTTTGGCCGTCGTATTTTGTTTATCATCGCGATTTGGAGTCACTACCTTCTTGTAAGTCGATAGTCCGGCTCGTTTTTTGGCTCGATGCACGGTTGTAGACGATACACCCAGCTTATTTGCGGCATCTCGGAGAGAGAGGTTAGGGTTTTCGCTTGAAACTACCGGCAACTCTCTTTGTCGTCTCAGCGGCTTCCGGTTTTCGATTTCCCCCCGATCCAGACTTCCTGGCTGTCGACAAACGTTCCCCAAACACTTTAATTACATATGTAACGGTTGATTTGGCAACTTTTAGCGATTTTGCCAACTTTGCGTGCGAGTAGCTCGGATTTTCGCGATGCGCGAGCAAAATTTTGATACGCTGCTCTTCTTGCTTGGACGGCATTTTGACAACTGAAGAGTGAATTCCAAAATCAAAATAGGAGCAACATTCTACACACATACACCTTCAAAATGAGGGGTGTTCAGGTTTTTTAAATGCAAAATTGAAAGAAATACGTCAAGTTGATATTGACCAAATTTTGATCCTCCAGTTCCGCTCCTGAAAATTGACCCCCATCACAAGCCATTTCTCCTACGACTCGATACTCATTACACTACGAGGAATCACGCCAGCGCTCAAATGGGTGTAACCTATCTAGACTTCAGAAGATGTGACGTAAACCTAGTGAATAACGAACTTTCGGCTGTTGATTGGCTCTCACTGTTGAATCGACTCTCGATAGACGAAACTGTGTCCGTTTTCTATGATAAACTGCACAGGATCTTTGACAAGGTTGTTCCTCGCCGTCACTGCACTTCCAACGCGGTAAACAGAAAACCCTGGTGGACAGGGGAATTACGTCAACAACGCAACAGGCTTCGTAAGGCTCGTAATCGTTTTTTCAGTGTGAGATCAGACGAGAACAAGAACAACCTCCGTAACATCGAAAGCAGCTACAACGAACTTCTTGCATCGACCTATGAAGCATACGTCAACAATCTCCAGTCAAACTTGAAGCAGAACCCCGCATCGTTCTGGAAGTTCGTCAGGGACAGCAAAGCAAACAAACGCATTCCCTGCAATGTCGAATATGAAGGAGTGACAGCTGCAACACCTAGTGAATCTGCAACTCTATTCGCTGACTTTCTCAAAAGTGTGTTCAGTACTTCTCCACCGATTCCTCTTCCCGGAAGTTTCCAGCGAGTGCCATCGTACGACGTGAACCTGCCTACTGTATGTATCTCTCCAGAGGAGGTACTGAAATTATTGAACGACCTGGATGTTTCGAAGGGAGCAGGTGTAGACGGATTGCCTCCTTCCATTATCAAAGCTTGTGCATTAAAACTAGTGACGCCCGTAACCTTGATATTTAACCAATCGCTATCAAAAGGCGAATTTCCAACCATGTGGAAAACTGCTAAAATGGTGCCAATCCACAAAACTGGCAATCTAAATCGAGTAGAAAATTACAGAGGCATTTCGATACTTTGCTGCCTCGGTAAGGTTTTCGAGAAACTGGTGCACCAGTTTTTGTACAATGCATCTAGACCGTTAATATGCGAGTTCCAGCATGGTTTCGTGGAACGGCGATCAACAACGACCAATTTGATGTGCTACACAAACACTCTGTTCCACGAAGTCGAGGCTCGTAGCCAGGTTGACTCAGTCTACGTGGACTTCTCTAAAGCGTTTGACACCGTACCACACATCCATATCACTGAGAAACTTCTGCACATGGGCTTCCCGATTTGGATCATTGAGTGGCTCAAATCTTATCTAACAAATCGCAAAGCTTTTGTTCAAATCGAGACTGAAGAGTCATCAGTTTTCGACGTAACCTCTGGAGTACCTCAAGGAAGTGTGCTAGGACCACTTATTTTCATTCTGTACATCAATGACCTCGGTCTCCGCTTATCGTCTGGCAAATCTTTCTTCGCAGACGATTTTAAACTATTCAGGGTAATTGCATCGGTCTCGGACTGTGCTGCCATACAAAACGACATTGACGAATTGTTGAAATGGTGCGAAGAGAACGGGATGAACGTTAACATAAAAAAATGTAAAGCGATTTCATTCACACGTTGCCGCACTGTGTTGAAATACAGCTATAAGATCGGGCCCTCTGCCCTGGAACGTGTAGATTCTATTCGTGACTTAGGTGTTATATTGGACAGCAAACTGAGATTCAACGAACAAATCTCTACAACAGCTGCAAAGACCTTTGCTGTCCTAGGATACATTCGACGCCATGCAGCCTTCATCACCGACGCTTATGCTTTGAAGGCGTTATTTTGCTCATTGGTACGAAGCATACTTGAATACGCCGCACCTGTTTGGACACCGTATCAATCTACACTAGCCAGCAAATTAGAACGAGTTCAGAAATACTTCGTTCGGTTTGCTCTCCGCCACCTACCATGGAACAATGAAACACACCTGCCTCCATATACCTCACGCTGCTTATTACTTGACTTGGAAACGCTGTCTGCCAGACGCCTGAAATTGCAGCGTATCTTCATCTTCGACATTCTTACGGATCGCATCGACTGCCCTGCGCTGCGTCAGCTTGTCAACTTCTACGCTCCATCTCGTTCACTTCGAACTCACGCTGCGCTTTACGTACCTCATCACAGAACAAGCTATGGACATAACAACCCTCTGAGTACCTGTATACGTGCTTTCAGCACTGTTTATGATCAGTTTGACTTTAACATTAGCAAAAATGTGTTTAGTACTAGAATTAGAAATTTAGATTAAGTTGCAGTCTGAACGAGTATATCGAAGACGAAGGAATAAATAAATAAATAAAAATCACCCTTTAGTTCTGAGGAGAAGTTTAAAATAATTCTGAGTGGAACTTCAGAGTAGTTCTGAGGAAAACTTCAGAATAGTTCTATGGAGAGTTTCATAGTAGTTATGAGAAGAACTTCAGAGTGCTTCTGAGGAGAACTTTAGAGTTGTTCTGAGGAGAAGTTCAATTTAATTCTGAGTAGAATTTCAGAGTAATTCTGAGGAGAAGTTCAAAGTTATTCTGAGAAGAATTTTACAGTAATTCTGATAAGAAGTTCAAAGTATTTATGAGGAGAACTTCACAGTAGTTTTGAGGAGAACTTCAGAGCAGTTCTGTGAATGGTTTCACAGTAGTTATGAGGAGAACTTCAGTGTAGTTCTGATGAGAACTTCAGAGTAGTTCTGACAATAAATTCAAAGTTATTCTGAGGAGAAATTCAGAGTAGTTCTGAGGAGAAGTTCAAAGTAATTCTGAGGAGAACTGTGAAGTAGTTCTGAGGAGAATTTCAAAGCAATTCTGATGAAAACTTCAGAGTAGTTCTGGTAAGAAGTTCAAAGTTATTCTGATGAGAACACTTCAGAGTAGTTCTGAGGAGATGTTCAAAGTAATTCTGAGCAAAACTTCAGAGTTGTTCTGAGGAGATGTTCAAAAAAATTCTGAGGAAAGCTAAAGAGTAGTTATGAGGAGAATTTCAAAGCCATTCTGAGGAGTAATTCACAGTAGCTGTGAGGAAAAGCTCAAATTAATTCTGAGGAGAATCTCAAACTAATTCTGAGGAGAAGCTCAAAGTAGTTCTGATGAGAACTTCAGAGTAATTCTGAGCAGAAGTTCAAAGTAAATCTGAGGAAAACTACAAGTAGTTCTGATAAGAAGTTCAATGTCATTCTGATCATAACTTCACAGTACTTTTGAGGAGAACTTCAGAGTAGTTCTGTGGAGAGTTTCAGAGTAGTTCTGACGAGAAGTTGAAAGTAATTGTGATGAAAAGATCAGAGAAGTTCTGAGGAGAAGTTCAAAGTAATTCTGAAGAGAACTTCAGAGTAGTTGTGAGGAGAACTTCAAAGTCATTCTAAGGAGAACTTCAGAGTAGTTCTGACGAGAAGTTCAAAGTAATTCTGATAAGAAGTTCAAAGAAGTTCTGAGGAGAAGTTCAAAGTAATGCTGAGGAGAAATTCAGAGTAGTTCTGTGGGGAGTTTCAGAGTAGTTATGAGGAGAACTTCTGAGCAGTTCTGAGGAGAACTGTAAAGTTGTTCTGAGAAGAAGTTCAGAGCAGTTTTGTGGAGAGTTTCAGAGAAGTTATGAGGAGAACTTCAGGGCAGTTCTGAGGAGAACTTCAGAGTAGTTCTGAGGAGAAGTTCAAAGTAATTCTGAGGAGAACTTCAGAGTAGTTCTGTGGGGAGTTTCAGAGTAGTTATGAGGAAAACTTTAAAGCAGTTTTGAGGAGAATTTAAGAGTAGTTCTGAGGAGAAGTTCAAAGTAATTTTGTGGAGTGTTTCAGAGTAGTTATGAGAAGAACTTCAGTGTAGTTCTGCCGACAGTTTCAGAGCAGTTATGAAACTCTTTGGGAACACCTGGAACATGTCTGGCCAGTGTGGTCCTGAGTACTTATTATGACCACCAATGATCTTATTTTTGAATTCTCATGTTGTTTTATGTGTCACATGAGAATGTAGGTTCAAGTTTCCCTTCTCCGGGGGCATTCGGAACATATCCGGATCTGGCCAACGTGATCTTCAGTACTTTATATTGCAAAAAAATGAACATGTTTTTGAATTCTCATGTAATTTGACGTGTCGCATGTAGGTGTTGGTTCAAAAAGAATCCAACCACTTTTCCAAGCGTACCCGGAACATGTCCGGATGCAGCCAACATGTTTCTGACTACTTACCACGACCTTGGATGATTATCTGATAGACGTCTTGAAGTTTCTGGTTAAATCAAAATTACAAAAAATAAGCTGAAAATATTGAGCACACCAAGGAAAAATAACGTAAGAATTTCATAAGAAACACTTATGAATTTTAGCCACACAAAACCGGTATGAATTACATTGATTTGCCTTATGAAAAATAATGTTGACAACAAAATAATAAATCGGAGAAGACGGAAACCAAACCATGGACGTAGAGATTACGAACGCTTGGGAAAATGAAATTGTTAAAGGCGTATAAGAGCTACCTCATATTACACGAAAATCATTCATAGGTCACGCTCATGAAATTCATACGTGTTATTCATAAGTCGAGCGTGATGAAATTCTTAAGTCTATTTGCCTCAGTGCTTTTCTCAGATTGCCGTTCAACCACACCGCGTTTTTCCAAAATGTTGAGAAAAACGCGTTTTAGTACACTGAGGCAAATAGACTAAATAATTTCATAAGGCTCATCTTATGAACGACACGTTCTGACGTTCTTTTGCTTCGGTGTACAAAACCGTTTTAGCCGCAACGCGCTCATTGTGGGTTGTTAAACGGAATTAAGTGTATTGAAAAATTTGCGCTTGCCCCTATGCCACTATGCAGCTATCACTGTGTTCAGCCCTTTAAAGCAGCTGAATGCTGTATCGTAAATTTCTCTAATTCTCTCTCCCACTAATACAATCTGCATATTGCGGCAGTGTATTCAGTGAAAGGATAGATAACAAGAAGAAACCGAATGGTGCGGTCAATCATACCAACTCAGCGACTGAGATTAGTTGACTCAGAGATTTTTTTCTTTCCATACGAAATTAACTCAGATTTGGAATAAATTGCAGTTACTCATAGCTTGCTTATTTCAATCCCTAGAAATAAGAAACAAAGTTTGTTATGTGTTTGGTGTTGCAATAAAGTATCGTCCCTATGTACGAATGTGTTTCATATATATCATGCAGCTAGATAGCTGCGTATTGATAACCGTAAGGCGAGCGACGGTCGTAAAGCGGTGGGAATAGGTTCTTCCTCCACATGCGCATATTGACTCAGTAAAAGTGCAGGAACTTTAAAGCAGTACAGAGAAGTTAAGAAAAAATAGAAAAGTTCACAGCTCTTTTGAGCACTTTTGAAAACTTCATGGCTGTTTAATTTTGACGTAAGACTACGTCTGTGATTTCTATATGGGGGTACACTTTGTGAAAACTGAAAATAGAACATGTAACAAAATTATGAATTTTGAACGTTAATAACTCAGCTGCCCCTGAACCAATTTCAATAATTTTATCACCAATCGATCATAAATATTTCGATGCATCTGTTAAATTTAAGACTTTATGACGAACACGCAACTGTTGCTATGATAATTAAAATTATCACCGATTGCCTGTGAAAAGCGCTTTCCCTAACACAGATTTCAAAGTTGAATTCCATCCGGTCTCACCAAACAGTGCTTATTCAATCACCACGTGGTGAGTGGTGGTGTTCTCCAGTACACAATGAAAGGCTCCCCGCAAGCAGCTAGCTATCAAGGCTGGCCTAACCCATTGAACGGATTCAGTTACTATCACCGTTTGTGGTGGTGTCCGGTCGTCGGAATCAGCAGCAGCAGTGCTTTCGGCGCGTGGCGTTGAACATTGTTCTCCGGTACACAACGAAAGCTGCAGCCCACATGAGCATTCATAGAAGAAGGAAGAAGCTGCACCGTTATTGATCAGAATCAGTAGCTCTTCGTGAGTCGGTGTGGGCCATCTATGCCAAGCGCGTCTCACTCATTCCAAACAACATACGCTCACCAGCCTCATCTGTGTTAATAGCTCAGCATTACTCAACCATCACGACAAAATGGTCCTTTCTACCATAAATTTTTAAAAGATTATTTTTTTGGACATTTGTCAAGGTTATCAATCGGATGTCAGTTCCCATATCAAGATAGAGCTGGAATTAGGGTGTAATAGCTTTTGTAAAAAATGACTTCTTTCGATGATGCCTTGAAAGTCAAGGCTCACACATGCAAATCAACATCACTATCAGGTAGGGTAAGACTTACCCTACCCGACGGTAATGTTGGTTTGCGTGGGCGTGCTTTGAATTCCAAAAAATCATAGAGAGAAGTCATTTTTTACAAAAGCTGTTATGCCTAATTACAGCTCCATTAAGATATGTTTAAATCTAACATACCATGTACTTTAAGGCAACATTAGGGGTGCAAAACCAAAGTCGGTCGCGGCATGAAAGTGGTCTGATTTTGATCCAGATATGGTGAATTGTAATTCTTAATACGCTAATCGAAAGCAATTTTCTCTACAAATCTGTTAAAATCAATTTTCATTTTTGAAAATGTCATTTTTGAAAATTGCACGAATGTGCAACTGTTGCTGTGATAATTAAAATTATCACCGATTGCTTGCAAAACCCCACTTTCCCTAACACAGATTTCAAAGTTGAATTCCATCCGGTCTCACCAAACAGTGTTCTCCAGTACTCAACAAAAAACTGCCTCCAAGCAGCGAGCTGCAGCCCACATGAGCATCCATAGAAGGACGAAGAAGCCGCACCGCTATTGATCGGAATCAGTAGCTCTTCGTGAGTCGCTGTGGGCCATCTATGCAAAGTGCGTCATACTAAAGAGTATAAACAGAGAGAACCCCGCTCAAATTCATAGTCCTACACAAAACACAAGCTGCAGTTAACAAATAACATTTATTATAGAAGATCACGTAGTCCTATGTCACCATTGCGTACAACCCCATACGACTGTCCCTTGTAGTTTTTTCACAGAAGTTCCCATAACTTCAGTTGAATTCACGATTTTAGAATCCATGCTACATATAATCAAAGTCATACAAAAATTTCACTTATTCCAAGGTACCATAACACAATACACAAAGAATGCCTTGTGGTAAAAAAATCATTCACCGTAATTAATTGGTAAGCATCAAATCAAATTGAAACTTTTCACTCAGGAACCTAACAGCGTGAAATTAGATAAGCTCATGCGAATATATTCTACCATCAACGCTTTCAACCTTCTTTCATAGAAAGCCTGCCAGGGTGTTATCCCCAAGGAAAATTCACCATTCATTAAAAATATCATTCGTCAAAAACCGACTTCGCGGTTGCTAGCGGTGCTGCTCCTCAGCTGCCTTGGATCTATTTTTGTTTTGTTTTAGGCAAGCCGAAACATTATTTTATATCATTCATCTCAGGTGAAATTTATCCAAGCAGCAAGCATATTATGACAGGAAAAACCACAACATGCGCTGCTTCAAAATGGATTATCATAATTTCGAGAGGCGTGAAAATACAGGAAAAACGAATTATCTGCTTCATGAAGCAGCTCCTCCCTTGGTTGGTGTTATGACTGTCGGCGCTAGAGTGCTATACGTCAATCTTGACTTGCTTGGATAAATGAGGAAAAAGTGAAATGATAATAAAAACAAATGCTCGGGATAATGACACCATAACTGAGGGACAGTTTTATGGAACCGAGGCCGGCTCCTTCGTCATCGTCGTCGTTAGTCGGAGAAGTATGAAAAAAAAAATCTCTTCTGATTGAGGAGGTTTGATAAATTGACGGATTTCCGCGCACTTTGGCGAATCGTTGAAGGAGGCGAACATAATCTAATTCTCATTAATCAAGGGCATTGATGTGGTTAGAAAGAGAGACCGAAATGGGCTGGTGGCTAGTTTGATTAAAGAGCTTTCCAAATAAAAAAGTTGATGACATTTTCGATTATCTTGAATTAATGTTGGCTTTTAACAATGAAACACCACCCCCAAGCTCCTCCCTTGCTTCTATCATTCGTCAATGTACCTCTCTAACCTCGAGTAAGCCGCGAGTATTCGGAACAACTTCTACTAGACATAGATATAAGTGAATTTTGCTACAAACAATGATCAATGAATTATAGGATCCGTAAACCTTACACGATTGAGCCTTCCAAATAAACGAACTAGATGAAAAAAAATCGCTTCAGAAGCTTTTGTTGGTGTAGACATCGAGGCACTACTTCAAATGAATGCACATTTTTATTCGGGTTATGAATGAAATATCTGGGTCACCAATTTTCATCTCGCAAAAACATAATCGAAATTCTGATAACGAACCACTTCCACTTCGTTCGCCAACAATAACCCATCAGACTGGAGTTGTTCCACCCGAACGACCTTTGCTCTCGTGCCGAAACCACGTGCCACATCAACTGTGCAAATTTCCAATAAAGCACCCGATTGTGGTAATTGGAGACATTCCTCCAGAGGGGCCTTCAAGTTGGACCTCTTTGCCTTCGGGTCAATTGCCTGTTGTGAGACGCTTGCTTGCTTCTATTTTGGGAGAAACGCAAAATTCGATCCTCCCACTTGGTTCGCGGAAAAAATGCAAATGGAATTTGGGCCTTTCTGCCGATTCATTGATTCAATTAATAATCAGAAAAAGCAGCGGATAATGAAAACAAAGTTACAAGAAGCTCCCGTCCTACGGCGTTGGAAGAAATCAATAATTCTGCTTTCAAGTGGCAACAACTGAAATCTAATCTCTCCCACCCAGACCGGTATTGGCCGCATAAGGGAAAGCAGGAAACTTGCAAATAAATAAACATTACAATCACATCTATCCCAAGAAGGCACATTCGGGACTCCAGGGCAAGATTTGTCTTTCAAGTCGTCGTGTAATCCACCAGTCAAACAGTGACAGCTTTTTTACGGGGTGACGGGAGGTGGACCACCCACCGTCAGCCAGACTGAATGACAAACTTTTCGAATCAATTTGAGTCTTTGCTCAGGGATTATTTTTTTTATATTATGGAAATCGAGAAGGAGGTTGTCTAAATTTTGCTTTTCATTTTGCCGCGCTTATAACAGAAAGCCGAGTCTAGTCAGAGGGAACGGAGATTGTAAGTGGTTCTGCCGGGATGTAGAGCAATTCAGGATTTGATTTTTGAGAACGGTTCCTGGGATGGGGGATGTTTTTGGGCGCAGGAAATTTCGAAAGTCAGTGAAGCATATTCATTACGGAAAGTTCTACGGGTGATCGGTAAATGGGTTGGAAGGAATCAGTGCTCCTAATGGGTTGGGAATTGTAGTTCATTAATTCTGAGGGAAAAGAAATTAGATTCAATCGAACCGTTAATGTTTTCAAGTTGACGCTTTTTTACCCTTGATGAGAAAAACGTGATTGGTATGATAAAAAAATTCTTTACTCAAAAATTGTCAGTGAAGTATGAGGCGAATTCCATGTGAAATCAAAGGATAATTTCAAGTTAATTCTAAGTAGAGTTCCATCCATCTTTGTGAGCTTCATGGTCATATGGCATCACCCGTCGTTCAGGCGTATTGTGAGTGCCATGAAATGAGGGTTCGATTCCCGATCGAACCGTAACCCGAAAATTTCCCTACTGGTCTACTGGGTGTGGTGCGTTGTCCGTTGTCTATTGTTGAGCAATTAGTCTGTGCAACCTCTGGTTGAAGACGATGTCAATTGCCTTTTAAAATCTCTGATGAAAATTGCATGGAGATTTTGAAAAGGAAGGAAATAAAATTCGCAAGAGAATTTATAGAAAATTCCTAAGAAACTTAAGTAGTTTGCTGATACGAATCATGAGAATAATTTCGATGTAATCACGCTCAATGTTTCTAAGGAGATTAGTTTTATAACATTTTAAGAAATTTCAATGGAATTGTGTGAAAAAAACATCTGGCAATTTTTGGGAAACATTCATGGATATGTTGACAAAGAATTTGAGTACTTCGGACATACTAAAGAGGGTTTCAAAACAATTATGACCTAACCTACACAGCAGTTCAAATTAAATTATCGAATAAATCTGAGAACAGTGTGATGGTCATTTTGAAGAGTGTACTAAGAAATTTATTAAGAATATTCTAAGGGAATTTGATGGCCAAAAATGGAGGCAAAGTTTTACCAATGTTTGGGAATTATTACCAGTTTGAGAGAATTGTGGAATCGGAGAGTGATTTATAAGAGATTACAAGTGATAATGCAAATAACTCTTAGAATGTTACTGAAAAAGTTTGGATATATTATCAAGAGTATTAGAGGGGAATCCAGAAAATGAGTACTTGATATTGATATTGAAACTTTTTGGGCAAAATTCCAATACTTTTCTTAACCTTTTGATGATCTGCAAATTATTTGCTTTATATAATTTTTTTGGAACATGTAATTCATAAACATTCAGGTACTTTCAATAAATTCCAGATGATTATACTGACCGATTTTTTGGCAGATTGGCGCATCAATTTGATTTCAATAGCATTATGTTAAAAACTGGGCTTTTTATAGCATTCCAGATTTTTCATATTTTATGTTTTAACTGGTCCATATTTTTTGGCTTTCTGTATGCCAGCCACCAGTCCATCCAACAGGGATACGTGCGTCTTTGGCGAGTCTAGAACTGCCAACGTGTTTGTAGCTCCACCAAGTTTTCGTCGGTGAGGATATGGGGACGAAGCGACGGTGAGATTACTCGCAAAGTCACAGCTATGTGATCGGTGAATGAACACACGTGAGTATGCACTGTTTTCAGCTGTCCACTCAACCCTCTGCTGACATATGTTCGATCTAGTCTGGAAGAAGAATTTGCAGTGATAAATGTGTGACCACAGTCCCTAGACCGAAGTTTCAGCCACACGTCGTGACTTGGAGAGACGGACTCATATTATACCCCATCGCTCGCGCTGCCGCAGTACGCAGTTGAAATCTCCTGCGAGAACTATGTGTTCGGTACGGTGACGGAGGTAGTAGGCTTTCGTGTCGTTAAAGAACCGCTCTCTCTGGGTACGGTATGTTGTTCCAAACGGGGCGTAAATGCAGCAGAGTGTGGTGTCTTGGACCCATACAGCGACCAGGCGACCATCTATACTCCTCTTCACATACGAGAACTGTATGTGGTCTGTCAATGCGATGGCAGTTCCTCATCTCCCATGATCAACGTTGGCAATGACGTTAAAGCCAGGCAGAGTAAGTTGCTCATTTTCTACCTCCTGGAGCAAAACGATGTCAAGATCCATCGTTCGGATAAATGTTATAACTTGCGTCCAGTTTGGTTGTATTCGTGATGGTGTTCACGTTTATCGTTGCTTCATTGTAACTGGTGAAGAGGACTGATTAGTGGTTTAAGTTTTTGTCGTGTGAGTTGTTGCCATTGTCACAGCGCATTTTTTGCCGATCGGCCTTAGTGAACGTCTGCGAGTTGGCCTCATTACCGTCGCTCTTTGGATGCGAACCCGATTTTCGAGTTAGTGGTGTCCATGAGTTGCTGCTGGCTTTACAAAATTATCGAGGTCGACATCTACTGGATCCATAACAGTATGAGGTGGTATTGTGCCAAGAATCGTAAAAAAGCTGTCTACGTAGTTAATAAACAGCCCCTTATACGAAACGCGGAAAAGTTATTTATGCGAAACACCCCCTCTTTTCCGGGAAATAATTGTTAAGTAAACTATTAATTGGAAAACACAGATGTGCTTAAGCCCCGTATGATCGTTATACCCCTTCCTCCCCTACTTCGCTGACATATGAACCAAAATTTTGTTGAATATTGAAAGTACCGTCTTCTGATAAGAAAAACAGCTGCCTGTTGCGTTATCATGAAATGCAACCTTCACCTCTTCTCTGCTTCAGAGACCTTATTTAAATCTAATGATGGAGCGACTGAAAAAAAAATTAACGAATTTTTTGGGAATTGTTTTATTTCACAACACACATGGCGTTTTTGTGCACTTAACTAAAGAGCAAATCAACAAATGTGTGGCGAAATAGCGTTCCTATTGTAGTCTATGTCGGTGTCGAATTTAGTGCAGATTGATCACAGCTAAATAGCTCAACATTAATCAACGTAATGTAGATATATAGGGAAAATTCTGTCAATACTTAACCATTATATTAAATGTGAATGGTTTGCTGATTATGCTAACATGAATTGTCGCGAGTTTTGAACCATAACCTGAAACATTGAAATACTTGAAAAATTTAAGCAAAGTATAATAGTCAAAAATGCATGACACACTCAATTTTGCGTACACTGAGGCAAGAAGACTTAAGAATTTCATAAGACTCGACTTATGAACGACAAATATGAATTTCATAAGCGCGACTTATGAAAGATTTTCGTCTATAATAACGTAGCTCTTCATTCCGTCTCGCACGCTGAGCCGATCAAGTCGCATCGGTCTCGTTGTACGACACTATCATTTAGTTTTGAGTTTTTCCCCACGCGAGGGTTTTTTCTCGCCAAAGTTAATTGGCATAGTGTTTAGACGACTAGTGCGCGAGTGATATGCCGAGTGCTTTCATTACGGTCCAGCTTTAACCCAGCATCATCGCAACATCATCAGCAAAATCATCACCACTATCGGTACATCACCCCATCGATAGCAACAACGAAAGAGCGTCATATTGCCTACCGAGTCGACCGAGGCACACCAGCATCGAGGTTATTGACTCTGCAGCAGTTGGATCAAACAATTATATCTCTCCAGTCTGCTGCCGCCTCAGTGCGTTAGGTATAAATCGTGTCGTTTGTATTGTTCTCGCCAGTATAGCATCTTCCTTGTTTCCCTGGTCCAATATTAGATTGGTGTTTAATTAGGGTGATCCAAAAATCCAATTTTTTTTTCGCTTGATTTTTTTTTTTCTTGATTGTTTTTTTATTATTATTTTTGTATTACTTAGGGTGATCCAAAACTCTGTAAATAGTATATAATCATTATTTATTTTTTTTTTATTTTTTTTTTTATTTTTTTTTCTTTGCATGTATTACTCATTAGTAGAGTGAAACTATATATATATATTTTTTTTTTTTTTGATATTATTTGAAATTACTGCAATTATTTGTATAATTTTTTACAAAAAACACCATTGCGGCGATATTTCACCGCAATGGATGAAAATGATAAAGGCGGGGGATGGTCGCTTTCCATCTTTCGGGGGGACCACAGAGGCCAGGCAGATATTTTCTGTAATTGTAAAATTATCATATTTTTATGCTAATACAATTTTTTTTTACTTTCACGTATTACACGTACATTAACATATGTACGTAAACATAAAGGTTCTTTAAGTTCAGTTCATAATTGATTTTATTTAAGAATATTGGACGTACCTACATTGAACATCACTACTTTCGAATGATAGATTAGGTTGAACACGAAATGAATACAAATGAACATCCTCTACGGCTTTTTGACAAAGTGTGAGCAAGAGGGAAATAGATCGATGGGAAAATAATTAATCCATTCATCCTCGTGTGCTAGTGAATGAAGGTTAAACGTCAGAAATCTCTATACATGCAAAAAGAAATCAGCTCTCAAAATCAAAACAAAGCATCGCAAGGGTTGGTTTAATTGCAAGCTGATTATTTTCCTGTGAGGTCGTGTTAAGTGTACTCGAAATAGTCTTTCAAAGAACTGCTTTTTGCAACCACTCATAGGAAGGAAACATGAAAACGTAAGTTTAATATGCGTCATCCAGACAATCTGGTTTATTGTTTTCAACGAAATAATATTATTATTTCAGTTGTTTTTGAATAATGCCTCGAATCATTCAGCCATCTGGTGCTCAGAAGAGGACAGCTTCGAAGCAGAAGGCAGAGAAAGATGCAGCAGTGCTGGCTAACAAAAACTGAAAAAGATCTCGTTGCTCCTACTTCGCCCGATAAACCAGCTGAAACACCTAAACAAGGCTTAGAATCTTCTGAGGTGGTTGCTGCCTTTCCAAAGTGTACTGAAAATGCTGATCAAATTAAAGCTGGGTCTTCGAAAACATATGATGGAACAATGTCCAGCGATCCTTCTACCTGGTTCCCAATCACAGAAAACCGTGTTTCTTTATTGGCTAAATCTGCAGTGAACCAAAATAAAAAGGAATCTGACTCGTACCCGGAATCTCAGCGCTGCTATCAATTGTACTGGCAGTATTTATCGCTTTTTCAAAAACTCGATGGTTTTAGACCAGACACGACAACGGAGAACAGCGTTTGAGGAAATGGCTCATCTACAGTTTATCAAAAGGTATGATTTTGCTATTTTTTATCAATTCAGTTTAATAATTCATCACTGGCTCATCAGCTTCCGTTTACTGCTTCTACTGCACACTCATGACAACAAACCGCGATGCGTTTTCCAGAGAAGAAGGTTTCAATAATTGGAAGAAATCGGAGGAAAAATGAAAACACATGAGCAAGGTCAGCCACATCGAGAAGCGGCACTGTCACGGAGAGGAACTGGAAGCTTAGGTAAAAGAAAAACGGTTGTACTGGCGAGAAATTCTGCGTCGTACTATTGCTGTCATTATCATTTTGGCGGAGAGAGGTCTAGCGTTCAGAGGAAGTGACGAGATTATTGGCTCCAACTTTTTGGGAATAATGGAACTCATAGCTCAATTTGATCCGCTTTTGATGAGCCACCTAAAGAATTTTGGGAATCCTGGAAGTGGTCGGGAATCGTATTTATCATCCACTGTTTATTTTGCTACTAATGGCAAAGAAGGTTCAAAGTTTCATCATAATGGAACTGAAAGCATCCAAATACTTTTCTGTATCAGTGGACTCAACACCAGATCTCACTCATACTGATCAGCTCACATTAATCTTGCGATATGTTGTTTCTGGCAGACCAGTGGAAAGATTCTTGACTTTCTTGCAGCCAAAGTTTCATAAAGCTTGTATTTCTTAAAAATCAATGAATTAATTTCGATTACTGTCGTGGACAGTCATATGACAACGCGTCTAACATGGCTGGTCCCTATTCGGGTATGCAAGCTTGACTTCTTGAGAAGAATCCATCTGCTGTTTTCGTTCCCTGTGTAGCTCATTCGTTGAACCTAGTAGGTCATGCGGCTGTCTCTAGCTGTGTAGAAGCTGTTAGTTACTTCAGCTTCGTTCAAAAACTGTATATATTCCGTTCTGCATCTACCTGACGATGGAATATTTTAAACGAATTTTTGAAAGGCAATGAAAGGAAATTAACGGTTAAATCTCTCTCCGATACTCGTTGGTCAGCACGTGCCGATGCAACTGAAGCTCTCCTTAAAGGATATGGAAGTATTAGGAAGGCGTTGAGACATATTGAAGCTGCGAATGACCAATCTCCTGCAACAAGATATGAATCGCATTCACTAGCTGATAGAATGGATCTCCTCGAAACTGCTTTGATGACCAAGATCTGGTGTCGCATTCTGTTACGCTTTAACGAGACAAGCAAAGCAATGTAGGGCATCGATGTCGAATTGAAGAAGGTGGTTGATTTGTATAATTCACTGGATTCATTTTTGCAAGGAGAGCGAAACCGTTTTGACGAAGTAGAAGGTGAAGCTATCGCTCTTTGTGACACTGCGGAATACAGACCCACCAAAGGAAGACCACGGGAAAATCAACCCGAAACATCCAGTACATGCAAGAACTTCAAGCGTCTTACATTTGATGTCATAAATACTTAATCAGCTTTCACAAGCATTACAAAAAAGGCGAGCAGCATATCAAGTGGTTCACGATAAGTTCAAGGGCATTGTTGATCTATGCAGTCTGTCGGAAGCAGAACTACGGTTTGAAGCTGAAAAGTTAGTTGCCATGTATTCGCATGATCTGACAAGGCTACTTGCTGATGAAATCGTACAGTTTGCAGCATTTGCCAATATTAGGGCATGTCTAACAGCATCTGCACAGGCTATACTGCTGAACGATGAAGAGTTAGCTGATACGTTTCCGAACGTATACATTGGTCTGCGAATTTATCTGAGTTTGATGGTTACGAATTGCTCAGGTGAAAGATCGTTCAGATCTGCATTATTTTATGTACATTGAAATAAAGAGAATAAACGCACCGCCAAGCAACTGTTGCATTTTTTTTAACTTAGAAAGGTTTTGGGGGCACCGTATCTCTTATCAATTAACTTCTGATTTTTTTAATACTAATTAAACCCGCATATTTGAAATTAAAACTTCGAAAACAGTTTACATTGGGGCCCCCCAAAGATATTTGCCCGGGCTCCCCGAGTCCTAAATCCTGCACTGAGCACGATCCCAAATAATGTAACCCTGGCTCAGGTCTGACTTTGTAGTGGACAGTTTTGATTAGTATATATTTATTGTTACATTATTATTAACCGTATTTCATGTAATAAGACTTGTTTTCACATTTGGGAACATGTCCCGAAATAGCAGCATTCGTTGTACATATGTATGGAAAAAAGTTTTCAGTTAAGGAAATTCAAATCTTTCTGATAAGTGGAACGCCTTACAGACAACGGCCACGGCAGTTGGGGCGGATTCTCTGGGATTGTGAGAACGTCTGTAATGCAATCAATGTTGACCTACGAACGGGCTAGGGCAGGTAGTGTTTTTTGAGTAGCTGAGGTTCTGTTATCTTGATGCGGTGGAACTCAGTTCAATGGGCGATTATTTTCAGCTTACTTAGCGGAGCGCAGCGGTTTCTCTGTTATTTACCAAAATAATGTTTGATCGATCACATAAAATAAAGCTTTTATTCCTATGCTAAACAGCTTACAATACTCTTGGAATAGGGTGGCTGTCAATTTCGAAGAGAATTTAACTATTTTTGATTTCAGATCCCCTATGGATGACTAAAAAGAAGAAGTCGCTACTCACCGGCACCAGAAAGCGTCGAATCTCGGCCAGGGCGTAGGCGATACGGGCGTGGGCCTCGGCCGGCGCTGTGTAGGTGGAAATTTCGACGTGCAGATCCTCGGATAGATGCGTGTACCGTGGGTCGCCGCTGAGTCGCAGTTCCTCTTCCTGAAGGAAACGCAAAAAAAAAACCACGAAATAAATAACATGTTGCCTTCGCCCGCTCCCCCTCAGACCACCAACCAATCAGTGGAAACCGACGAGATGGAAAAGCGGATATGACACACTAACTGGGCGGTCGGTCTTATCGGAATGTGTATAGATAGATAGGTACGAACCTTCTTACGATCCCGCATTGAACCCTTGCCAAGGACTGCCATTTTGCACATCGTTTCCTCCTGCAGCCGCTTCAGGGAGTTTCCCTTCGGGCCCAGTAGCTTGCCGACAAAGTTGAACTGGAAAGAGAAAAGAGGGTGGTGAAAATTCATTGGATGCGTTTGTTTTGCGGTGCGAATTCAGTCTGTGCAGAGATGCGAACAGGTCACGACGAGGAATGGGGTGGAAGCGAGAGTTATTTTTCTGTTGTGCTGCTCCGTCTTCCGGTAGGTGCAATGTCTTCCTCGTCGAGAGAAAAGAGTACGTGGAAGATCAGGATGAGCTCAAGCTATATTAAAAGCTTATTTTTTGCCAACCTGAGTGTAAACATCAGCAGAAGAGCAAGTGGTTTGGTTAGATGATACGTTCGTTCGACGATGCGATGAGACCAAGCAAAGAAACGAACGATCTAAAGCTAGTGTGCTGTTGGAGCTGAAGCTGCAAAGAACAACTCAATTACTGCCCGTCTTCATGAGGATCTTGGAAATATACGGGTGCAATTAATTCGAGACGACACGTGAGAGGATGCGAAGGCTGCGAGCATATGTTAGTGGGATCTTCAGCAGTAGATAAAACCCCCCTGCCCTCACATTGATGCGACTAAATATGGACGACGATGATACTATTGCATGTCGAGACAGCCACAATCACTATGAACGAAACATCATAAACATCATGACGAAGATGACACAGAGAGTACGAGACACTTAATTTGGTGGGCGGGCATATACAGGGTGATTCAGAATAACTGTTCACAAATATGCAATTCTCGATGGGTAAAATGGGTATATGCTCAAGTATTTTCATTTCAAAGTTGAAATTGAAAGTAGGATTTGAAATTTCATTCGTTTTTGATTTCAAGCAGCTATGGACGTGAAACTGGAGCATGTCATAAATCTGTATTAATTTGTGTGTTATCTTTTAGAAACTGAAATCTTCGAAAAAATTAAACATTTATTTTTTCACATCCTTGTAGAGGTAAAAAAGAACCATGCTAACCAACAAATGTGCTGAAACTAAAACGTGCGTTCCAGCTGTGGTTAATTTTCGTCACAAATTTGGCTGGTACTTAAATGTTAAGGAAGAGAGATTTGAATTCAGGTATGCTAAATTGAAGGTTATAGGGGAAATGGATGTAATGTCGGCCTAAATGTCCCTAATTTGGGCCCATACATAAAGTCAGTAATCGACTAAATTTTCAATAGCGACCAAAATAATAATCCATTAGTACCGTCCCAATGATGCGTTCATCTAGATAAAATTGATAATTAGGAGATTTTTAGCGATGGGCCCAATCTTAGATACATAGAGCAACATTAGTGCCATTTCCCCTATATGTAGTATATCTGAAATATACTGATACCAAAATATCATGCAAGCGTTCAATCGTTAATAACATTTTTTTAAATTAACAGTTATTCCAAATCACCCTGTAGTGGAAACCAGTGGAAGAGTTTGCAGTAGCACTGATGATGGCTCGATGAAGAACTATTCTCAACTGCTTTTGTTCGGACTTTAAACCAATTTTTATTAAGCTTTATGAGATCCGTTTATTATTGCGTGGCGTGGATGAATCGAGATTTTTATTTATTGTGAAATCGAAAGCTTTATTAACAGAGCTTTGCTTGGTGTTATAAAAAGACTAGTTGGTCTGTGGATGCCGTGGCGCCTGTTGTAGGTTGTTTAGTAAGCAATGAGCAGTTGAGTTCCTTGCCCCGAGGAAGTGGCCAATTCTCAACAAGAATTAAAAACCCATTGTGCGACACATCAAACTTCATGATTTTACAAATCTTGGCCCGGTAATGGCGTTATTGAGAGTCCATGGACATACAAGCCCTCCCGAGCATGTTCTGGTGCCCTCAGAAATATTACGGTCTCCCCGGAAAGTGGCCAATTCTCTACAAGAACCAAAACCCGTTGTACGACATATCAAACTTTATGGTTTTTCTTAACTCGACGGATAATGGATTTAATGAGGGGCACACACTTAGAAATTATTATTTTTACACGAGACGTAAATTAGCTTTGACGTAAATCATGGAACGTAAACAAAAATGGCATGTAAAATTAAGTGTCCTGAAACTGAAACATATGCAACTCGACGAAAAGTGCGTTTGATTGAATTGATTTTCTCGTCCTTTTCAACTGATTCTTATGTCAAAAGGGCCGCTTGCATGTGTCGGTCTCAGGGAACTGAAATTTACATGTCTTTTTCGTAGTGTGCAGTGGAACATGCCTGGGAGGGCCAATTTAGTAAAGTTTGAAATGTCTCAAAGAACGCCCCTCCACCTTACGTTCATAAATAATAGAGATATTGGAAGACGCATACCCGACTGGACAGAGGCAGAATGTTTCCTAGGTACTGCCGTTTAAAACCCGCGTTGGAACTCTTTTGCTCAGTAAGCACAAATGGTTTCCACTAGGCCGAGCCCCTTATATCATTCCACAATTATAAACGAGCCTAAATTGCTGTCACTATCGTTCAATTTCGGCTGGGGGCCCCGTCCCCTTAAATGAATAATAATAAATCAATACGACCCTCGCAACACATTTATGTGAAGAAGTTAGAAATTGAACCTCCGATCTTTGCTCAGTATGCAAAAAATGTCACTACTAGGCCACTGAGCTCCTTAATCGCATAATCTGGCAACACGGTTTAACTCCAATATCTCTCGTGTTTTTGTCGTACGCGATTTTATTTAATTTTTAGTTTAACCAAGCGTTTTAAATTATCCATTCGAGCTAGTTTCTCTTGCTATATTAGTACATGTTAAATTGTGCAGTATAAATACGCATGCGCAGTGGTTTTCGTCAGTTTTGTGATAGTAGCAGCAGCATCAAATTACTTCTTTACGTGTTGTTTACTTCTCCATTCATTAAGTTCACACGTTGCGAGCTGTCCAGAATAGTGCCCTTTGTTAATATCAGTTGCGGAAAGCATCTACTCGTTCAACTTCTGTTGTGTTGTTATGTACTTCATCATGGTATGCCAGCGCTGTCAGAAAAAAACGTATCCGACTCCGATCGTGTTGTATGTCTGGGCTATTGTGCTGCTCCTTTTCATGCAGTTTGCGTGAATGTTGACGAGCCTCTCCTGGAGCAGTTGGGGATATACGGAAATAATGTTTTCTGGATGTGCGATGGATGTGCCAAACTCTTCTCAAATGCACATTTTCGCACTATGATGACCAGTTTCGACGATAAAACGGCAAATGCTATGCATTCTATGCAAAAGCAAATTGAAAAACTGCACTCTGCGTTCGAAGCTTTATCGGAAAAAGTGGATGTGAAAACTAGTACGCAGACTCCGTTTGCCACAACGAACCCTTGGCCTAATGTGAAGCGTATCAACCCTCTTCCAAATACACCAAAGCGCCGCAGAGGTACCGACGGGAAAATTGTCGACACTCCCAGTGTCCCAATTAACTTGGGTTCGAAGGCAATCAACACGATCAAAACTGCCCCGACGACGATCTATTCTGGATCTACTTATCCGCTTTCCATCCAACAACCTCAGAGAGCCAGATTGCGGGACTTGTTACTGAGTGTCTCGACTTAACCAATATGCAACCAAAGGTAGTGAAACTGGTTTCAAAGGGAACGGACCGCAATTCGCTTGGGTTCGTGTCCTTTAAAGTAGGCTTAAGTGACCAGCTGAAAGAAAAAGCACTGTCTTGCGAATCCTGGCCAGAAATCATCAGTTTTCGAGAATTTGAGGATCGAGCAAAAAACGTTCCGAGAGAAGTCAGTCTATCTTCGAGGGATGCAATGGATTCCTCAACGTCGGGCGTATAGGAATCAATGAATCTACTTCTTCAACACCGGGACGCACATCACAAAGCGCTGTGGGAGCCTCTTCTAGCACCGTAACAGTCGAGACATCAACTGCTATTATAGACGTCATCAATTCAGCTAGCTGCCATCGCAGTTGTCCTGGTCCTGTTTAAGAGTGTGTGGAAGGGGTCTCCCAGCCTGCACTCCCAGACAAGTATACGTGTGTTATCAAACCTTCTGTCCCTGATGATTTGCCTACTAATGATGTGTGCTCACGAGGTCAAAGTCACCTTGCTCTTGTGGACGATGGTAGGACAGGAGCCGTCCATAAATCGTACTACGAATCTGCATACCGTCGTCCGAGAATATCATCTCTCCGAGGGTGCCATTGCTGCTTCAACTCAACACTCTGCAAGTACTACTCAAACTACAGGACGCAACGAGGTTAGCTCTAAGGAAACCCCTAATCCTTCCACCACAGTCGAGCACACTCCGTCATCGGCCAACAGTTGTCCTGGCCCTGTGTGTGGTTATGAAGAAGGGGTCTTCAAACCTGTCATGCAAGGCAAGTACGATGCAATTCTAAGCAGTATTTTGTCCGATCCACCCTCCGATTCCAGCACAACGACTGGTCATCATTCCAGTGGTGTTAACCAAACTTTGGAACGTACTGACATCCCTACATTGACCGAGCAGAACCCGCAGAGACGAACGCAGGAGCGCTCCATGAATGCACCCGAGATTGCTTCGGTACGAGTTAATGATAGTGAGATAGAGAACCTCTCGGATTCAGTTTTCTCTATCTAATATCAAAATGTTAGGGGTTTACGTACGAAGATCCAAGAACTTCGTTTGAGACTGACGAGCAGTGATTACGATGCAGTGGTCTTAACAGAAACCTGGCTTCGACCGGACATATCCGACTGTGAAATTTCGACGGACTACCAAATATTCCGCTGTGATCGCAATGAATCTTCCAGTCAATTATCCAGGGGAGGTGGTACACTCATAGCAGTCAAATCTGTGCACCCTTGCTCCCTTGTTTCGTTGGAAAACTGTGACCAGCTCGTTGTTTGGAAAACCGCTCACTGTTCATCTCCGGAATCTACGTTCGCCCTTTGTCAGGTCCTGAGTTCTACAAGTTACATGCCGTAGCTATACGGAATATTACAGAGACGTCCTTGAGCGATGATATCATCATGGTGCTGGGTGATTATAATCTCCCTCATTTACTCTAGAATTTCCACGAGAACATGAACGGAGCAGGAAGTGGCTCTTACCGAAGAAATGCTTGCTAATGGTCTAATTCAGGTTAACCCATTTGTAAACACAAATGGAAAGCTGTTTGATTTGGCATTCACTACCAATCCAGACGTTTTTGATCTCCTTGAACCAGCGGTTACACTGTTTAAAGTTGACATCCATCACAGGCCATTCATTCTGAACCTCGATGCGCACTTCAATCTACCTGATCGTCATGATGCCCCAGCAGTATTTGATCTTAAAAACTGTGACCTAACCGCCCTAGATCACATACTTACAGCAGTTAATTGGTCCCTAGTTCTGAACGGTGATTCAGTTGACGTCATTACAAACCAGTTCTACGAAAAACTGCACGAAATTTTCCACGAGTGTGTTCCTCTTCGTAGACCTTTCTTCGGCTACTCTGCGTGGAAACCCTGGTGGAATACAGAGCTGCCTAACCTCCGCAACAAACTTCGCAAGGCCCGCAAACGGTTTTTCATCTCTAAATCCGAGGACAACCGAAATACTCTTCGTTCAATTGAAACTCAATACAACGAACTACTCGCCGCTAGCTACGAAGCACATGTTCAACGAACACAGTCAAACCTGAGACAAAACCCATCGAATTTCTGGAAATTCGTGAAGTCGCAAAGGATGTGCAATCGCCTACCCAACACTAGATATGGGAATTGTCGCGTTTGTCATTGACGCACGACAAGATACATTAAAAAATGGTCATCCTGGAAAATTCTCGTCAAACAACAATTTCTTGTCGCACGACAAAATCAAGAATCCATCCAGTCGCGACTATCTATTTTATAAGGAGGATCACGACAAGAAACCATCCATTCTAAAACGGAGGTTAGATTAAAAAAAAGGCCGGAAATAATGTTAATTTCCTTCAATATTGGTATTTCCTTTTTCAGAAAAAAGTGGGAAATACTGCCAAATACACTTCAATATGTATATTTTTGGAATCGGGATGACGTCTCAAGACCAAAAATCGATATCCAGTGCCATCTTGAAATCCAAGATGGCGGCTTCCAATTTCAGAAAAAGTGGGATATACTACAAAATACACTTCAATATGTTTATTTTTGGAAATCCAAGATGGCGGCTTCCAATTTCAGAAAAAGTGGGATATACTACAAAATACACTTCAATATGTTTATTTTTGGAATCGGGATGACGCCTAGAGATCAAAAATCGGTATCCAGGCCATCTTTAAATCCAAGATGGCGGCTTACGATTTCAGAAAAAGTGGGAAATACTGCCAAATATACTTCAATATGTATATTTTTGGAATCGGGATGACGCCTAAAGACCAAAAATCGATATCCAGCGCCATCTTAAAATCCAAGATGGCGGGTTTCGATTTCAGAAAAAGTGGGAAATACTGCCAAATACGCTTCAATATGTATATTTTCGAAATCGAGATGACGTCTAGAGACCAAAAATCGATATCCAGCGCCATCTTGAGATCGCAAATTTGTTCGCTACGTTTTTTCAAGGTGTTTATGGTGCAAGGCCAGCTCGCTTCCCCGCTTACAGAACATGGATATGACTTAAATTTCCCCTTACTGCGCTTCACGCCAGATGACGTCCATACAGTTTTGACCAATCTTAATGCATCAAAAAGCCCCGGATTTGACGGAATTCCTCCGAATTTCCTGAAATACTGCGCTCGCTCGCTGGCTTTACCGATTTGCTGTATATTCAACCGTTCGCTGTCCGAGAGGACGTTCCCCAGCTTATGGAAAACTGCTGCTATCGTACCAATACACAAATCCGGTAGCCGTAACCACGTTGACAATTATCGTGGTATTTCGCTTCTATGCTGCATTAGCAAGGCTTTCGAAACCCTAGTGCACGGAGCACTCTACAGTGTTGTTCAGCCTTCAATATCGGAGTATCAACATGGGTTTGTTCAACATCGTTCTACATCCACGAATCTGATGTGCTATGCCAACACACTGTTCCGCGAGGTCGAACTTCGCAATCAGGTTGACTCGGTCTACATTGATTTTTCAAAAGCGTTTGACCCGGTACCACACGCGTGTGCTGGTGAAAAACTGAAAGCTATTGGGCTACGATTGACTCAAAGTTGAGGTTTAACAACTACGTAGCGATGGTTACTTCGAAGGCATATGCTGTTCTTGGTTTCATCCGGCGGTACACTTAGCAGTTCACGGATACCTACGCCCAGAAGACGCTGTACTGTACTCTAGTGAGGAGCCTCCTAGAATATGCAGCTCCCATCTGGGCTCCGTTCCATACCTCACTCGTTTTAACAGTTGAACGAATACAGAGACTGTTCATCAAATTCACACTACGAAATATGCCATGGCGTGATCCCGTGCACCTACCTGACTACACCGCTCGTTGTGCATTGATAAACTTAGAAACGTTAAATGAAAGACGTAAAATGATTCAGCAACTATTCATTTTCGACCTACTTGGCGGAAACATCGATTGTCCTCAATTGCTTCAGGAAATTCCTCTCTATGTACCACCGCGGCAACTAAGGAGATCTCCTCTCATTGCTGTACCGGCACATAGAACCGTCTATGGTCAGAACAATCCACTAAATACCTGCTTGAAAGCCTTGAACGACGTTGGTGTTCATTACGATTTTACTATTTCTAAGAATGTTTTTAAGAATAGAATTAAGAACTTGTAGAGTAGTCTGTAAGATTCAATCGAAGACGAAACAACAATAAATAAATAAATAACAAACCATTACGACCGACGATCGTTCCAACGCAAAGCCATTCAAAAGAAGTGGCTTTCTGTTCTTTCGATGCGTATTGAGGTCGCAGACAACTGTGCAAAATTTGAGCGAATTTGGATATGATCTGGATTGGCAGGAGAATTTTAAATTTTGTGTGGGAAAATGAGACGAAACCATTCAGGGGCTGTTCATTAACTACGTAGATAGTTTTTTTATTCTTTACTCCCCCCCCTCCTCCTACATAGACAATTGTCCATACAAAAAATTTAAATTTGTATAGGCCGTGGATGATTGCCCCCCCACCAAGCTGTCTACGTAGTTTATGAACAGCCCCTCATTTGCTTGCCAAAAAAATGCTTATAACCAAACCTCGGATTTAGATTGGGAATACAACGCAGAGCAGCTTTGTCCAAGACCACTAGTCGTTTTAACTTATGAGAAAAAAAAAAGTTTTTATTAATTGACTATAGGCCTATTGTTCAGCACTTACCTATAGGCATTAGGGTGCCAATGAAAATGGTCATCTTGAATTTTTTTAAACGGCACATGTGCAAAATGTTTATTGCCTCGAAAAAAGACCCTATGCGAGATTTAGGTTCAATGAAGTGGGGCAAAATCAACTAAGAAAAAAGTTTTTTGAAAATCGAAAAATCACCCAGGGCTATGTCATTTGGCATCCAAAAATAAAAATCGATTTCCGAAATTCCGAAAGCCTACTTGAACTATCCATTTCATTTTACTTTAAAAAACTACTTTTCTCTAGTGTGAATATTCGAAAAATATTTGTCATGAATGGTCATTGGTTTCTTATAGGACACGATGTTTTCCTAGTTTTAATCAAACATTAAAAAAAATCTTAACAAAGTATTACTTAAGTCCATTCGGGGCATTATTGCACGACTGATATTTCACAAATTTTCTGCTTAAATGTTTAAATGTTGCATTATTCCCTCTATAAATATGACTGTACCATATAAAATCACGTTTTGAAGCAGCTGATTTAGTAAAAACCTGTCATTCACAAGATTTTATAAAAAATATAGCCGAAAATAGGGAGTACTACTTTTTGTTTGCTTTATTTACAAGGTGTTCAGCCAGGGGTTGGTTTACCTTTGCGATTGTTTCCGGTACCATGGAGTCAACAAAGTAAAAGTAAAATGAGAGCTGCAAAATGGAGCACATGCGATACGACAAAGGAGTGATGCACGTTAAGGAAAATACCCGGATATGGCCATTGTCTATTTTCCGCGCTGGTGTTACAGTTTTATAAGACGCCATTAGGAACTCAAGATCATCATAGATAATTGACTTACGTCAGAATATCGTCGAACACATCAGAAATAACACGCGATAGATTTTGGGAGACTAGTAGTCATTCTGACTGGAGAAATATGAAGCGGTAGAGCGATAAATTACAGAGAAGAGCAGAGTATCGCGAGAGCTGCCCAATTATTCTTTACAAATTAAATATCAAAATTAAACTAAATAGGGGAATTTACGTATTCTCGTCAATCTAAGCAGCGTCCGAACTTCTATTAGCGATTTCTCAGCGTCACACACATACATGACAGGTTTGTTTGTTGACATTTATCTGCTGCTTGCTGTTCTACCAATTCCAATCGACAGAATTGATCAAAACGGGTTGAACATGTTTTTACAACGCTCCAAACTGCTCAGGTGAGTGTGACTATTGTCGGCAGTCTCTTTTTCTTCGGCAGCCTTTCCATTTGAACTGCGTGTTAACCAGCTGTTCTATTATCGGCAACTCGAAATCAGCCGTATTTTGTAGTGTGTATATTTCATTTAAAGAAAAATATGGCAGAACAGGATTGCACAGTCGTAAAAATGTAATCAGATTGAAGCTGAAAAGGTAAGGAATCGGCTTAATACATTCAGCGAAGAGTTTTGATGGGAAAATACAGTGAAATTAACGTTTCTATTTCGGTTGCCGAAAACAGTCAATGGGTGCCGAAGCCATAATTTACCCTACGTGCCAGGTTTTAAACGATTATTTTCGAACCTGGAAGTGTGCATGTAATACCAATATCAATTTCATAACGATGATGCATACATGCGGGGCTTATTGTGAGTGAAAGTGACCTCAGAATGGGCGTGGCTCTCCAGACATTCTGATATAGGTTGCTGGATCGGGATGATAGAGCTGTCAGCTTCTAACTCCCGTGTAACGCACGACTCGCTGCCTGTGATATCTCGACCACCGAATACGCTTCCTGTCTCTAAAACGAGTGACTTAAGTGCCATCTACGAAGAGGACCACTCGTCAAGGTTTGATTTGCCCGGCAAGAAACCCAACCTCAGGCGGGTTTATGAATGCAAGATACCGAAATTTAGTTTGAGAGCGATTCAGCAGACTGAAACCCTATGAGGGATTGAGATCTTCACTAACGGTACTAAGCGAAAGTTGATGCTAACCGTCGTTCTACCGTAACACATCAACCCCACTCACATTCATCATCACTAGAGGAACTTCCAGAACCCTCAGATAGGCGTGAATTCAGCGGTCATCGTGGCCGGAAGTATGTCAAATTACCGAAGTAATTCAACGACCTTTCAAACGACAATTTGCATCGTCTTTCTCTGTAACCATTCAATGCTACATCTCATTCCTTATCATGCAATTTCAATCTACTATCTTGCTCAAATCTACGTTCCTTGGCGGTGAATACATTTATGAACTTAATTTAAAAAAAAACGAAAGTTCATGCAAAATACTCAAATGTGGAAACTTGTATAGTTAGGAATTCTGTGCAAATAAATAACTAAATAAATAAATGGAAAAGCGTACTTGTTACACCCGGACTATAGCTGTCTGCGATTGTAGATGGCAATTTTTTCTCAGACTTCATTTCAATAAGAAATGCCGTTTCCATCCTACTTTTTTTTTAATTTAGAGGGCGTCATTTTGAAAAGTTTTCAATATCCTAAATGGCCAATAACATTGTTATTATTATTAATTTATTTGATAAGGCTCAACCGAATTAACTTTACAGAGCCGAGGATTATTGTTCACTATACAATACATCTTCAAACTATAGTCAAAAGGTACAACACAATAAACATTTTATCTTCCGCTATCCAATAAGCCTCCTCTACCAGAACGGGAGCCGATTCCAGTGGTTTACTTGTATGGCAGATTCGCCAACGAGGGTCAGAGCGCTTCCATTGTAGCAATGGACGCAAAACGTGGTCAGCACTCACACATTCTTCACACGAAACGGTTGCTTTCCAAAGTCGACGACGCATCGATTGAAAGAACTGCTGATGTAGAACAATGAGGAGGACAATTCTAGATAGAGCTGGAATAAGGGCGTAACAGCTTTTGTAAACAATGACTTCTTGCGATGATTTCTAGAAAGTTGAGGCTTGCCATCGCAAATCAACCACACCAACGGGTAGGAAAAGATTTGCCCTACCCAAAGGTTATGTTGGTTTGCGTAGGCGTGCCTTGAGTTCCTAGAAATCATCGATAGAAGTCATTGTTTACAAAGGCTGTTACGTCCTAATTCCAGCTCTATCTAGAATTGTTCCCTATCATGACCGCGCGACAAGGAAAGAGCACAACCCACAAAGTTCGTCTTAAAGTTTCACTTGTCGCACATATAGACTGGCTGCCTCATACGAGACTTTACCGTCATGGTTTTCGCTTCCCATAAATGGCACCAAATTGAATTAGATCTCACAAGTAGCAAGTTTTCTTCGATTTAAAAGCTTCATTCCCACTCCCACCGTCGTCATCGTCGTTAGCGTTGATAGGCTTAAGCACAACCGGATTCCTTGAATGGCTCACGGGATGTGTGCTGTTGATATCGATTCTCGCTCTGACTTGGGAAAATTTTACCGAACTTTGACTTCCAACTGCCGCCGGGAGCCATCGAAGTGGCATCAAAACCAACAGCAATGATAAATACGATGCCATTTACCAGCGACCGTGCGAAACGTTCAAATATATATCAGGATATCTGGTCGATGGGTTGTGGGTGGTGTGGCCAAAAAGTCACGGGGCCTGACAGACTTTCTCCGGTGGCAATTTCCGGCTGCTGGCAGTCTGTCAGTGCTGAATTTAGCATCACGACGTTGGGCTGCGTAGCTGTGCTTGCGGAGTGGGCTGCCTTGGTGGGTGAGTGCGGTTTCCTGACTAGGCGTGCCTACGGTGTCAGTACTGGCTTATGCTAGGCATGAACGTGCGTGTGTGGTTATTACACTTCACACAGTAGGGACAGGAATTGATGATTTTAGTACGTTCGAGAATGCTACGGTCAAAATGAATATTCCGAGCACTATTCCGGTTTCTTGCTGTTCCATCTGGTTGACGACTGGACAATGTGTACCATAGGTGCTTCACGTACCCTGTCGGCAGGGCTGTCATCTGATCGCTCAATGCGCGCAATGTTCTGATTTTCTAAAACATCCAAAGAGAAAGAAAAGTCAGACTCAGACACACACCCAGAAATAACGAGAGTCCAGCGCTCCGACGGCTCCGACGCAAAGAGCGCCAATCAGTGTAGGATTTCAAATGGGAAACACAGCAAAAATACAAAATTCTTCTTTGTTATGCCCTTCTTCATTGCCTATGGATGCAGTCGTGGAAGCATTGTTTGTGAAGAAATCAAAGAAGACATTAGCGCTTCTTGTAATATATTCTCTCCCTGGGCCGCACGGAGTATACCGCTCATTGTGTGGATCGCTTTCTCACAGATTAGTTGGAAAAGAGTGTGCGAAGTAAATGGGAGAACCACACACGCTTTGTCGAGTGTTATGAGATGAATGCACAAAGTTGCTTTGCTAACGCTCTGAGGTGCTTTCTAGTCCTGCCTGTAGGTAGTGAGGAGTCTACAACATTGTTTCAGACGCAGTGCTGAGATTTGTCATTGTCATTGAAATACTTACGTGCGATTTTGACAAATTTGCTCTTCACATAGTCACTTGATCCTCAAAAAAACCTTTGTCAAAATCTCATTCATTTCGTAAATGCTAAAGATTCACCTGGTAGCAAAAAGTGTATTTTCGTGCATTCTGAGTCACATTATTGTTATATGAGCAGTTCAGAGTATACATGCTTCTCCGTTAAGGATCCATGAAATTGTTTAGCTCAAGTTATTTAATTTCGTTTCAAATTTAGCGAATACAAAAATCTGCACATGTTCGTCACTGACAGCATTGTCACTGACAGTTGACATGGTTTGGCTTGACGATGACTGTTCTGTTAGCTCAAATGAGTGACCAAAGAAGAATTTTCAATACCGTCGAGATTTTGCAGCACTGATCAGACATCATTTCGATCAGAAGTTCCGTTTCCGTGCTAAAATGTTTTGAAAAATTTCAAACACATAATTTTGAAAATTTTATAGGATTTAAAGTGGCCGAATTTTGGCAAAAATATAAATCACTGCCCATAACGGATAATTATGCAAGGTTTCGTGCAAATCGGAAACGGTCGAGTTTTTTTTTCCGATTTGGCCACTTGTCAAGGAACTACTCTGCCTTAAAATCCCTATTCGAGGGCATTTATGAAACTATGCGGAAATTTTGGGATGATTCTAAAGATATTCTTAACTAGATTCAATAGGAATCGTGAAGGGTTCCACGGGAAATAGTACATATCTGAAGCTACTAAACTTCTCCGAATGAAGCTTTTTGAGCTTCTCTAAATTTTGCTGAATTTAAATAAATATACAATTGATATTATTTGAGATAAAGGAGATTTTTTTTTTCCAAAACAGAAAAAAGACAGCTTTCGATAAAAAAAAACTCAGGGTTCCCGAAAAAAAAAACTTGATTAACCGGGTAATGGGGGAATCAAGAATTGCCAGAAATCATTACTCACCGGGATTGAATGAGGAATAGTAATCTCAAGAAAAAACTACAAGGGACAGCCCTATGGGGTTGTACGCAATGGTGACGTAGGACTACGTGGTCTTATATAATAAATCTTATTTGTTAACTGCAGCAGGAGCTTTTGTTTTGTGTAGGAAAAGGAATTTGAGCGGGGCTCTCTCTGTTTATACTCTTTAGAATGACGCGATTGACATAGATGGCCCACAGCAACTCACGAAGAGCTACTGATTCCGATCAGTAGCGGTGTGGCTTCTTGTGTGTATGGATGCTCATGTGGGTTGCAGCGCGCGATGCTTGCAGGCAGCGTTTTGTTGTGCACTGGAGAACAATGATGAACGCCACGCGCCTAAAGCACTGCTGATGCTGCTGATACCGACGACCGGAAACCACCACACATGGTGATTGGAACTGAATTGGAACTGTATTGCGGGCAGCCTTGATAGATAGCTGCTTGTGGGGAGCCTTTGGTTGGGTACTGGAGAACACCAACACTCACCACGCGGTGATTGAATGAACACTGTTAGGTGAGACCGGATGGAATTCAACTTTGAAATCTGTGTTAGGGATATCGCTTTTAGCAGGCAATCGGTGATAATTTTAATTATCACAGCAACAGTTGTACATTCGTGCAATTTTCAAAAGTGACATTTTGAAAAATGATAAAGTCTTAAATTTAACGGAAAAGTATTTCTGATCAATTGGTGATAAAGCTATTGAAATTGGTCCAGGGGCAGCTGAGTTATTAACGTTCAAAATCTTTCATAATTTTGTTACATGTTCCATTTTCGGTTTTCACATAGTGTACCCCCATATAGAAATCACAGACGTAATTCCACATAAAAAAATATTTGATCTTCAACAAATGTCAAGACTTTTGGACTGGACTATATTTTCAGGATACAGTCGCTTTGGGGAACTATTAAAAGAACCAAATGTATTTCAGAGAGAAAAATCCAAGGGAGTTTTTGAGTGAACTCTAAAAGAGTTTTGACTGTGCGTGTGATCGAACGAGACTTTTGTTTTTTTTTTCGTGGTGTCCTGCGAGAACTTCATCTCATTCTATCTAGTGCTACGTCGCTATTATTTGTCGCTAACAAGCTGTTCCCACGCCAAGTAGAACCAACATGGGACCCTTGACGTCCCATCACTGCAGCACTCAACCTGACTTTTATCTCAAATCGAGGGAAGACATTCGTGCAAGCTCTACCATAAACCGGACTAGCTCATGTTGGTCTTCATCAAGCACAATTTGGACTTCTACATCAACACATCTCAAGCAGCCTTTAGGTTCAATTGGCTAAACTTGGTGAGTTCGTTTAAGGCTGGTACTCGAAAAAAATGCACCATTTTTATCCGTGGGTAAAAATGGATGAACATCTGGGTATAACTAGATTGGAGTGAATTGTTTACATGTGCAAAATTTCATAACAATCGGTTCAGTGGTTATTGAGATGTCATCGAAACAAGAAGAAAATCGCCGGAGAATTTTGCGCACCGTCATGGAAAATCCGACTGCGACCATAAGATGGATCGGAAGACAACTGGGAATCACCGATACAACTGTGTCTCGGGTGGTAACATCGTTTAAGGAGTCCCAGACGACCGAGCGGCGGGCTGGAAGTGGAAGAAAATCGAAGACAGCTGACCCTGTGAAGGCCCGGAAGGTGTTGGATTATTTCAAGCGTAATCCGAACCTTTCGATTCGCGACGCGGCTCTGAAGGCAAAGTGTGCCGCCTGGTTCGTTCAGCAAACCATGAAACGAGCTGGGCTTCGTGTTTTCAAGGTCCGGAAGGCACTGAACTGGCGTGATCAACAAAACACGACGGCCAAATCCCGCGCAAGGAGCTGTATCGAGAGTGGTTAAGGAAACCGATGTGTGTGGTTATGGATGACGAAACCTACATATAGGCAGACGCAAAGCAGATACCGGGGCTGGAGTTCTACTTTGCCAAAACACGGTTTGATGTTCCGGAAGACATTAGGAAGAAGAAAGTGGATGAATTCGCCAAAAAATACTTGCTCTGGCAGGCCATATGCCAATGCGGTAAACTGAGTAAACCGTACATCACAATGGGTACCATCAACAGTGAAATTTACCGCACCGAGTGCCTCCAGAAGCGTCTGTTGCCCTTCCTGCGGTCCCACGGAGGCGAGACATTATTTTGGCCGGACCTGGCATCATGCCATTACGCGCGATCGACGTTGGATTGGTACAGAGACAATAACGTTGGTTTTGTACCAAAAACCGCCAACCCCCCAAATTCACCAGAGATTCGTCCTATGGAAAGATTTTGGGCCATAATGAAGGCCAAAGTTCGAAAATCGTCCAAGGTGTTGAAGAACGAGCTGGAGTTGAAGAAAGAATGGATGAAAGTGACCAAGAAGGTCGGCTCCACCATTGCACAAAATGTAATGAGGGGTCTTAAGGGAAAGGTGCGGGCTTTCAGCGATGGAAAGGAAATTGAATAAAATAATTATGCCGAAACATAATCCATTCCCTGAAAGTTTCAAGAAAATCCGACTTAAAATAATTTTTTGGCGAACACTTCTGCCTGGTGCATTTTTTTTCGAGTACAGGCCTCATGTAAATTTTTATTATTTCAATCCAGTAACATATTATCATTAAACATATATCAAATAGACGAGGAAATCATGGAGGTGTATCAATCTTTTTCCATGATCATTTCAAGAACTGGCTGTGTTGATGTTAGATAAGATTAGAATAGAACTCTAAAAGAGTTTTGACTAAACCTCCAAGTCCATTGTACGAAAAGTTCCATGGTAATTGTGAGAAGAGTTCCAGGTGAATTTTGAAGAAAATTAAGAGTTGAATATGTTGGTGGTTTTGGGGAAGATTCCATGACGATATTGAAAAGCATCCTGATCCATTTCCAATGAATATTCCAAATCAGTTCTGTGAAGAATTTCTATGGAAGTCTGAAAATGATTCCAATGAATTACCTAGGGTTTTGAATTCCGAGGATAGTTCCAACAAAATTCTTGTGCAAATTTCAGGGAAATTCTAAAAATAATTTTATGTGAATTCTGAAGAGAGTTCCAAGGGACTCAATCATTTTGTCAAGCTTCTGCATTTATGTTCCATCACTAAACTACGCACAATCTGTTTTCCGTTAATTGACACTACAGTGCAAAACATGTCTGGTATCTGTATATATGGATTTAGATTAATATTCGAAGTCCCTCTTTTTTTACACATTCTGCACATAAAATAGCTCACCCCTCACAGAATTTCCCGCCGATTTTTATGAATGGGGCGGGGCAGAACGTATCTTTTGAGCAGAATATGTAAAAAAGGAGGTACTTCGAATGTTAATCTCAATGCATATATAGAGGTACCAGACATGTTTTGTAGTGTCAGGTACTCTATTTTGAAATCTGTGAAAGGGAAATCACAAAACGAGTGTCATCAAACTACATGCCATGTTGAGAGATTGAGGTCGTGAGAGCAAATTTTCTCTCTCATATTTGAATTTTTTTTTTGGCTTTCTGGGGACTGGTAGTGAAACAGGTAAAACTGTATGGGGAAAAATCTCTTTTATTTAACTGTAGCTTGTTTAACAATAATTTCCGGAAAATAAGTGAACGACAAAGTCCTGACTAGTTTATTTAGGTTGTCGTTCACTATTTTTTACCTGAATATACACCGAAAGCGAATTATTCCCACTTCTCTCAATTTCTATGTGGGGATTTTCATCACTTCCTACCAGCGAAACAACGCCATCTCTGTGGAAAATGGTCGGACGATATCATTAATTCTGAGGAGAATATCGAGTGAGTCGCCTTTAAAGGGTCTTATCTCAAGGAAGTTCTGAGTGGATTTATTTGGGAACCCCAAATAAGGAAAATTCCGACCTGAATTTCAATACTTTTCTTAGGTGAAATGCATTCAAGCGATATATTATATCGTATTATATGACAATATTTATCAAGTAATCCATGATACTATTCCGGTAAAGGCTATGCAATTGCCTAATCTACGTAACCGTCTGCGTGAGGCCCGTAAACGCTACTTTGGTACAAGGACTGCTGAAAACAAATATGGTGCGCAGCTTACAGAAGCCGATTACAACAGTTTGCATGAAGTTCGCCTTTATGAGTATATCGATGACTTCCAGAGTGGCTTCAAATAAAACTCGAACTCGATCAAACTCCTCCGTAGATGCAATGAAGGGTGTCCCACATCAAATTGCATCACGGAAAAACGCTGTAGAAAATTACCCATTGGGTATTTTCTCTTGAAAATTTAGGTAGCAGTAGTTTAGAGTGTATTGTTTACACTGCACTCTATTTTTTTATCGCTGTCAGTTATTCGAAAGTTGAAAAAAATGGCGTCACCCGAAAAGCAACGTCGTGAATTGATTTTGGCAAAGAAACTGGAAAATCCTCAACTCTCTCATCGGGACATCGGAAAACAACTCGGAATCGTGCAGTCAACGGTATGTCGTGTGATTAAACGTTACTACGAAAGTATGAGCATCGAACGGAAGGAAAACTGCGGTCTAAATGGATGTTCTATTAGTGATCAGGATCACAAGCGTGTCGTGAAAGCATTTAAGCGGAATCCCAATGCTTCGGTCAGGGATGTGGCCAAAAAGTTGAATCTGTCCAAGTCTTTAGTTCTGTACACCCAGATGCTGACGAAGCCTCATTGTCTCATCATGGATGATGATACTGACGTCAACGTGGACTTCCGGCAGCTTCCGGGGCTACTGTTCTTCACCGCCCAGCACAGGTTTGATGTTCCGGAGGAAGTGAGGAAGCAGAAACTTTCAAAGTTTGCCAAGGAATACATGATTTTGGCAAGCGATCTGCTCATGTGGCAAACGGAGTACGCCGTTTGTGACTACCGGGACTGTAAACGGGGAGATCTACATCAAGGAGTGTCTACAGAAACGGCTGCTTCCTCTGTTGAAGCAACACGAGGGCCCTACGATGTTCTGGCCGGATCTAGCTTCGTGCCACTATTCAAATGTTGTCCTGGAGTGGTACGAAGCCAGCGGGGTCACTTTCATTCCCCCAGCGCACCGGAGCTAAGGCCCATCGAAAAATACTGGACTATTATGAAGCAGGCACTAAGGAAGCATCCCAAAGAGGTCAATTCTGAGGAATGGAGTTATGCGTAAGGTTCGAGCGTACGGTTGTGGTATTGAAGTTGAATGAAATGAATATGCCAAAAGCTTACTAATGCATTATATTTTGAAATGGATCAGTCAACTAGGAAATTTTCTACAGTGTTTTTTTTTCCGTGATGCAATTTAATGTGGGACACCCTTTACATCGAACTTCAACATTCGTCTGCAGCAGCTTATCTTCAGCCATGACGCTATTTTCAAAGCCCTTTGATCGGTGGATGCATCGAAAGGCCCAGGTCCAGATCGTGTTCCACCGTCTTTCATCACACCCACGCCCGTTATGTCTATTTTCAATCGTTCACTCCTGAATGACGTTTTTTCCGGATTTCTGCACGGCGAATGAGAACGACCCAAATTTGAGTTTAGTTTCACTCATAATCATCAAAAGTGCAGGAACTCGGCGATGAGTAAAATTTGTCTCATGGTTTCCTGTGGAAAACCTAAAAAATCTGCCGGAAAATGAGGAAATTGACGAAAATTTTATTCAGTCTCGGAGTAGTACCAATAGACTGAGTGAATTCAATTTTTACTTTTCTCAAATTCTTGAATTTTCCCCTGGAAAATCCTGGGAAAACATGAGGCAAATTTACTCATCGCTGAGTTCCTGCACTTTTGGCGATTATGAGTGAAGTAAACCTCAAATTTGGGTTGTTCTCATTCGCCGTGTGGAAGCTTTGCATCAATTACACCGATCTTCAAATTCAGGTAACATTCACAGCGTGGATATACCATCGGAAGTTCCACAAGGGAACCACTTAGGACCTCTTATTTTCATTTTATTTATTAACGACGCCACCTAATTTGCTGTAAGTTGTTGATGCAGATGATTTGAAAGTCTACCATCACACGGTAGTAACAATCGATCCTAGATTGTTGTGCTCTACAAACTGACCCGTAGTCACTCGCCGATCAGATTTGATTATTCGATGAATCAATTGCCGCTTGAGCGAGTTGATTCTGTTAAAGATCTTGGACTTATCTCGAATAGCAAACTTAGGTTCAACGAGCACATATCTATGTAAATTGCAACTCTATATCATGCTGTGCACATATCGTGCATCGTGAGCGGCGCCGGTGGTGTAGTGGTAAGCGTGATTGCCTCTCACCCCAGCAGGCCTGGGTTCAATCCCAGTCGGCGCCGTCGGGATGTTCTAAGGCATAACATCTCTGATCAGGTCGTTGGTCCCCGGTTCATGAGTTGATGGGTCGATAGGTAGGGTCCAGGTGTGGGAGCTGCCTCCCTGGGATCGGTGGCATTGGTGCTCAGCACGGAAAACAAGATAGACGGAAAACAAATCAAAGGAAAAAAAATATCGCGCATCGATAGAATCCAGATATGTTCTGTCAGATTCGCCTTACGACAGCTTTCATGGACTAATCCCGATAACCTACCACCATACGAACACACACTGATGTGCGCTTATTGGACTGCAAACAGTCGCCGAATCTTCCTTCAGACTGTAGTAGTGAACTCCGGATGATCAACTTCCACGCTCCAGTCTGTCGTCTCCTTAATCCATACCTCTTGTGAACTCCTGGACATCCTTTTGCTTATGGCTATAACAATCTGCTCGACAAATGTTGTAGACTGTTCAATGATGTGTGTGATCCTTTTGATTTTAAGATTAGTAAACTAGTTTTAGTTCTAGTAAACTAGAATAGAATACAGTCCTGATAATTCAGTCTGTGTTACTTTAATGTCAAAGATGGTAATTATAAAAAAATGATCTATAAAAGGTTTAAAAAAAATATTCTTGCTCTTTCTATGCTTTCCGGAATTCTTAAATATGTTTCAATATAAGAAAATGCTATTCAATCTTATCACACGCACCTAGCCGCATCTACCGAACAATAGATCATGCGCGATCGAGGTTATCCTACTGTGTCTTCTTCGTTTTCTTTTTCTACACTTTTCAGGCTTTTTGCTTATCGCATATTAGCTTATTGCGTGCTCTCAGCTTAGTGTTCTAGATGCACATCCACAGTTTTTAATTGAGAACTTTCGATGCCTGTCCCATGTTTGCATTAGTATACCGTATGCGTGATAATTTTTGCACCATCGTACAAATAAGGTTCCCGTTTCACCTGTACAGACAATGCCTTGGTTTTCTTTGCATGCACGTAACTAATAGCTCATACCGTAGTAGGCTGTGTTTAACAAAAAATGATTTACTTAGTTTGACAGTTGCACCATGACGAAGTGGCAGCGTATTCGTGATTAGGGTTTTAGACCGAGAAAAGAAAGGACAGCTATCCGCGAAGGTGGCCACAGGTCGTCCGAGGTCAGCTCGGGTTCCGAGGGTTATCGCTGCTATCAAAATAGAGGTGGGTAAAATAGCTCAGATGGCTGAGCGGATCAGACCCGTCCAGCTCATTAAAGGGAGTCGATTCTTGAAATTATAGAAATTTTGACACAAATGTCACACGCGATGATATGATCGACATCGTGTTACACGATGTTACGCCTTTTCTCAAGCTATGCAATCCAGTCTACATACAGATTTTATTTCTGATGTAAATTCTTCAGCAGATTTGCTCTCACTATTCTCGGTTTCAGCTCCCGATCATCAGCTCAGATCTAGAGATGGGCTCTCGAGCTGTTCTATAGACTCGAGTCACTAAAATCAGCTGATGACCCGTGGTTCATTTTTAGGAACCGCAGCTCATCAGCTCACTGATATCATAAGTCTAATGGTGTATTCAGATCTGAGCGTGCATTAGCGGAGCGGAGCAGAATTTGTGTTGGAATGAGAGAGACAGCTAGTACTTCTCTGCCTATCGTAAATTCGCAAAATGTCGGCCCGCGCGTGAAATATCACTCAGGACGGAATCCATATTGATTCTCCAGCACAATTGCTCCCACTATTCTCGGCTTCAGCTCCAGATCATCAGCTCAGATCTAAATCTGGAGCTGAATCGTGTAGAATCGAGAGAATAAAGATCCGCAGAGCTGGACGGGTCCGAGAGCTGTACTGTCAGTAAATCATTCGAGCCGATGATTCTGATCCGAAGCTGAGCTGATAAGCTGGAGAGAATGATGGGAGGATAGGTAAGAGCACATATACTGGAGGAATAACAGCAGCAATAAGAGCCGTGTACGTAAATGCATTAGATAATACCAGTAGAAATCTAAGATCGTCTAATCGTAGGTACATGTAGAATTACACGCGCATCTTGGTTTACGTGGTGGCTGTTCAATGCGCAAAGGAGCAATGCGTGCTTTTTTGAAAAATTCCGCAATGAGTGACGAATTGAATGGTTAAGATTTGTGATAACAGTGTGCTGATGAGCTGCGGTTCCTAAAAAAATGAACCGCGGGTCACCAGCTCACTTTAGTGAATCGGGTCCTTAGAACAGCTCGGGAGCGGATCGCTCATCTCTATATCAAAAGGAAGATTCGGGTGAATCCAGTGCGTTCAATAAGGAAAATGGCAAAGGAACACGGGATCAGTCACTTTACGGCACGGAAGATCGTAAAGGAAGATTGCGGAGCGAAGTCGAGGGCACGGAAAAAAACGCACATGATTACCAACCGCATCCGGGAGCTACGAGTCGAACGATGCAAGAAAATCTTGAACTTCCTTAAGCGAAAAAATCTGGTTATCCTGTTCACAGACGAGAGCATGTTTACCGTCGATCCCGTATCAAATTCCAGAACCGACCGGTATATTAGTTCTCTTCCGGTAAAAGACGTGGCCGACGCGCACAAGAACGTGTATCTGACAAAGCATCCTGCTAGCGTTATGGTGTTTGGATTGGTGGCTTCCGATGGCAAACAAATGGACTCGGTGTTCATTCCAGAAGGCGACACGGAGATCTAAATCGGGATTTTAAGTAAGTATGTTCTTCCGTGGATCAAAGAACAGTACGGTCCGAAGCCAAATGTTGTATTTCAACAAAATGGGGCTCCGTGCCACACCTCGAACCGCACTCAGAAGTGGTTGCAGGAACATCTTTCGTTCTGGGCGAAGGATATGTGGCCGCCATCCAGCCCCGATCTTAATCCGCTGGATTACTCAATATGGCGCGTCATGATCGCCAAGGCCTGTTCTAAACGCCACCCGAGTACAGCAAGCCTTAAACAAACATTGACCCGTACCTGGGGAGAAATGGATCCAGACTACATTATTAGAACCTGCCGTGCATGTCGGAAGCGTGTGGAGGTCGTAATTGCAGCAAGTGGAAACTCGATCGATGATTAACATAGTTTAAGACTCTGAGAAACATCCCTCTTTGAATAAATAAATAAAGTCGAAAACGAAATTTTTGAGAATTTTGACATTGCTCAATGGTGCAAACATTATCGCGCATACGGTAATTGTATGGCAAGTACAATCATACTCTATGCCCAGGTAAGTCGAGAAATTTTCCAACTTGAAATAGAACCGTAAATCGAATCCAGCTAACTCCAACATGGTTTTGATTTGTAGCTGCGGCTTTACCGACTGAGCAAAGGGAGGCTCCACTGGGTAACAAACGAAAATAAAGAAAAATGATACACTTGATTCAGAAATGGCAGAAAACGAACCAGAACTCGCCCGACCTACACAAAATGCATACATTGTTCATAAGGAAGACGGGTTCCGAATCATTTCCCACGATAACCATCGACAAACCGACAATTATGACCAACATTTCGCGTGTTTTCTATAGTTGATTATAGCCACACAATTTGCTTTAATTTTCTTCCATATCATTTTCATTTTTGCTGAATGACACTTTCATCACCACTCCCGGTCACTCAATTCGGTCAGCCAAAGGCCAAACTCATACACCCTTCGATGTCTGAATACTGTCCTTAAATATAAAAATTTAAACAGACTTTTCAATTTTCCAGTTCACCGACTTATCGATTCTTTATTTGCTTCTTTTGCAAGCGATGACAAAGAAAAGCAAACCAATCATCTCTATTCGCATCCTTCCAAACCAAGTTTGCTGCGAAGCAAAAAGCCCCGAAAGCAAACCTTGACTTACGTACCCCATCGGAAGACAGATCTACGCTGCAGAATGTCACAATCTAGCAAAGATGAAAAATGCTTGATTAAGGTTATCTTTTTGTTCTCGTCTGACTTTCCATTTTATTAACCCCCCGCCCCTCACTGAACCGTGTCATTGGCTATGACTGCGAAACACTGCGATTGCCAATGGAATCCAACGACCACCTCCCGAGTCCATAGATCACATCAAAAGAAATCTTTTTTTTTTTCACGACGAACGGACTCGATAATTGATAGCTGCACTTACTGACTGTAACAACTGAAAACCGTTGTGCTGGAATGGGAAATTTTCACACTCACCTTGGGATGTTCGCGGACGGGCACCTGCACCCGGACGATGATTTTGATCGGCTTGTCCCGGGTGATGTCGAGCATTTTCATCTTTTCGTGTACCACCGAAGGAGAATCTGTGGTTGAAAGGGAATTTCGAATTAAAGCTCTCATCGAAAATGTAGTAGACGAGAAAAGGAAGATTCGGATCTGTCGCTCGGTGATATAAATATTTATGCAATTAAGATGAAATGTGATAACAACGGAAACAAGAGTAAGTTGAACACCGTTAATAGGAAATGGGACGGGAGCAATCGTTTGGAAATCGTAGGCCATTATCATTCTGCTAATGATGTTCGATGGCTTGTGGGGCGAAAGGATACAGTTATGAATATTTATCATTTGTTTATCAATTGAGTGGTCGAGGCAGTGTGGCATCAATGATTTATGATCCTACAACAATGTGTACAATTTTATGACCGTGCAGAGCCCAAATGAATCGAATTTAATACCATTTATAGGTCCAATTGCAGATTATTTCACATGGTATTTTTTTTTTCTGGAAGTGTGCATCCACAGCAGAGTAACTTTTTTATGTGAGTAAACAGTGGGTAGCAATTAGAGCAAACGCGGGTGAGAATTTACTGATATTTTTTTTTATTATTTCACTGGAAACCACGAATTCATCGAACAGCAACGGGAAAAACGAACTCAGTATAACCTCAGCTGGTCCATAACCAATGGGGGGAATTGAAAACTTTTCCGGATATCTGGGGTTTATCCTGCGTTGGTTATTCATGGCGTGGATCATGTTGCTATTAACAGAATCGCTAGATATTCGATAAATTTAATTTTTGTTGCTGTCTGCAGGGGGCTTCATATAAAGGGTGTCCCACAACAAATTGCATCACGGAAAAACGCTGTAGAAAATTACCCATTGGGTATTTTCTCTTGAAAATGAGGGTAGAATTTGTTTAGAGTGTATTGTTTACACTGTATTTTTATCGCTGTCAGTTTTTTGAACAATGGAAGAAATGGCAAAGCAACGTCGCGATTTGATTTTGCGCAAGCAGCTGGAAAATCCTCAACTCTCTCATCGGGACATCGGAAAACAACTCGGAATCCTGCAGTCAACGGTGAGTCGTTTGATTAAACGTTACTACAAAACTCTAAGCATCGAACGGAAGGAGAAATGCGGTCAGAATGGATGTTCTATTAGTGATCAGGATCACAAGCGTGTCGTGAAAGCGTTTAAGCGGAATCCCAATGCTTCGGTCAGGGATGTGGCCAAAAAGTTGAATCTGTCCGAGTCTTTCGTTCAGAGAGTCAAGGATCGGGAGGGACTGCATACGAACAAAGTGCAGAAGGCTCCAAGTCGTGACGAACGGCAAAATACGGTGGGAAAGTCACGGGCCCGAAAACTTTACAGCCAAATGCTGACGAAGCCTCATTGTCTCATCATGGATGATGAGACTTACGTCAAGGTGGACTTTCGGCAGCTTCCGGGGCTACTGTTCTTAACCGCCTAGCACAAGTTTGATGTTCCGGAGGAAGTAAGGAAGCAGAAACTTTCAAAGTATGCCAAGAAATACATGATTTGGCAAGCGATCTGGTCATGTGGCAAACGGAGTGCTCCGTTCGTGACTACCGAGACTGTAAACGGGGAGATCTACCTCAAGGAGTGTCTACAGAAGCGTTTGCTTCCTCTGTTGAAGTAACCATCCATCCTAAACCTACCATCTTCCGGCTGGATCTAGCTTCGTGCCACTATTCAAATGTTGTCCTGGAATGGTACTAAGCCAACGGGTTCACTTTCGAAGAAAAAGTGGGTTTCCGTACAGAAGAAGCTACAGCCAGATGTTGTACAGATCCTAATGACTGGAGCTAAGCGTAAGATGCGAGCGTACGGTTGTATTGAAGTTGAATGAAATAAGTAGGCCAAAAGCTCGCTAATGGGTTTTATTTTATTTTCGAAAAGTTTGAAACGTATCGGTCAACTAGTTAATTTTCTACAGCGTTTTTTCCGTGATGCAATTTGATGTGGGACACCGGATAGGCGGTGAAGGCAAATACAGTCAGAAATCCTTATTGCCGGTATCCCTTATTGCCAGATCCTTATTGCCGGACTATCCGCGAAGAAGGATACCCACAGCTTATGGGATTTTCACTAATAGGGGCTGTTTTCGATTATAACATTTGTTTCAATACATAGAGCTATACTCTCTTGAGCAAAGTTGTTGTACTGGGATAGACCAACAAGCATGTGTCATTGGATTCAGGTTTGATTACGAACTCCGTCGCTAGAGGCGCTTCACTTTTCTGTTACTTATGACGAGCGCTATAATAAATGTCCAACATACAATATTTCATGATCCTGGTCATATAGAAAGTTACTATCCTGGGCAAAGTTGTTCAAGTGACCAAGTCCTTTTGGATGGTTACCATATTTGATCAGAATTTTCTCACTACGCAGCGGTAGTGTGCACATGAGCTTCCTATATAATATGTATCTCCAAATCCTGGACATATAAAAGGTTACTGTCTTCAGCAAAGTTGTTCAGATATCAGATTATGATCTTGCAAGATCCTATTTTTTACCAGCGATTGTCGAAAAATCTGGACAATTTTTCGGACATGCCTCAGAATTTCAGCAAAACGCGTAAGATAAAGCGCTAAAAATTAAAGTACAACTAATTTTCAAGTAAAGTACATTAAGTCACATAAAAATAACATGCCAGATGGTGTGTCAGTTTCTTCATCGGAATATTCGTTATAATTGCAGTCATCATCGGTATCGCCTATGGAATCAGTCATAGCAGAGTTGTTTTCCAGAGGACATCCATCACTGGTAAATGAAGCCCATGGATGTAGCACTTTTTGTGACAGAACTCTTACTCCCTTCCAAATGTCACCATTACGGCAGCTCCGTCAGTTGTAGCAGCAGCAATATATGTCCGTGGTAAGCAAAAGCTTGAGGTAACGATGTTTACAGCCTCTCGGATTTTTTCAGCCGGAAGAGACCCATGAGCACGAACCAGTCCGAAATTGAACATGACCCCGTCGAAGCAGTGCACGTTGACATTGAAAAACCGTATATTACTGATGCTGGTCCACTCATCCAAAGTGAGGCTCATACATTACTCGCTTCGCAATTTCGTTCTTGGTGAGATCTTTTGCTTTATTCAAAAAACCGTGTACTAGTTTCATCACAGCTGGTTGGGAATTGCATGCCACGAGCGGAAATTGACTGGCGGATAAACTCACTTTTAGTTATAGTGTGGATTGAAAATCCGTCAAGTGCAGCAAGCCGTGCTACAATTTCTTTCAAAGACTGACGTTTAATGAATTGCATCATTATGGTGGATCCTCCAGGTCTCGATACTTTACTTGGCCATGATCCCTTGCAGGAAAGTTGCTGTGGGCATTTGGAATATTGTGCTTTTTCACCATCAGCGGAAAGCTTCGTAAAATATTGCCAAACGTCCGCAAATAACTTACTCTTTTCAAACAGATTTGGAACTTTTAACTGTCGTATTCAACGACAGCAAAACTGGATCTTTTTCTAGGTCTGACTTTTCGGGGTGTCACTTCTAAATAACATTCTCGATCGTAGTAGGCAATCAGTCTCGCTTGCCGGTTTTGCTTGTTCCCTTGGTAACCATCGAACGACATGAGGGCTCGCTGCGTTCTTTATGGAATCAGACTGGAGAATTACCCACATGGAATATGCACCCCCTCCAAATAGTCAATGGCTTTTGCACTTCAACCAATCAGAGTTCACAAAGGGGAATTCAATTTACTCCTTTTCTCTCATTGGAGAATTGCAAATATTTTTATAACTGCCAATATTATTATTTTCATTAATGAAATAAAAATCCAGTAAATCAATGAAAGCATGCACAGATAAAAATTCTGAATTTTAATTGTGATGTAAACATTCATTCACGTAAACTTGTATTTCATTTCACGCAACCGAGCAACTTGCAAACAATGTTGTTTACAAAGATGGGCTTTTGTATACAATATTGGCTACATTGCATGAAATGTGTCAGAACTTAACATGATATATAATGTAAACTTATATGAAATGTGACGCTCCATTTATGTGCATCATGTTGAACAGAAATTCACAATACTTTTTCGAACTGTGTGGTTCTTTTTTTCTGGATAAAAGTAGCTCTATTATTTTCAAATCCATATGTACCCATCGTAACTTTGTCCAATATTAATCAAGAATCAAATATTCAAATGAAAACGAATAATTAAATAATGACTTGTTCCACGTCATTTGCAAATAATTATCCTACAGTGGAACATAATTTGTGTATAAATTATGAGTTAAAAAAAATAATCCCGGGATGAACGGGATCCGGGATTTTTCATCCCGGTATGGAAGCTCTAATTCTATCCACCCTCTTCCTTCCACTCCTTGAGAAGTGTTTCAACTTCCCTTAGCAAATCTTAAACTTTTGTACTCTGTTCGACATTACTTGCCAATGTACAGAAGCTTTCGAACTCGGAGAGTTGATTTATTTTGAACTCAATTTCTGCCGTGGTGGGATGAAAATATAATTCATATTCATTTTAGATGGATCCAGTTCGCTAACAATTTCATCTGCTGCAGCCGGTTCATCTATTATAATTTCATTGATTTTACTGTGTTTTTATCCCCGGCGCACCAAACTTTCCGTGAATTTGTTGAATTTTGGACATGATGAATTCGCGAAAAACCAAGGGAAAATTTTACTTGCAGCAGTTAACCAACGTGCTTTGTTTTATATCATTTAGAACCACATCCAAGTAGTCAAAACAATTCTTGATGCTGAACTAATTTCGTGTATCCGCTAGTGAAAGGCCTTCATTCTCGGCTGTTTCCAGAATAAAACTGCAGATTCTCTTGACATACTTCAGCTTGAAATGTTTGATGATGCCTTGATTAAGGGGTTGAATCAAGGACGTGATCTTTGGTGGCATGTATAGAAGCATTATGGTGGGATTGCTTATGGTGGGCGGATGCGACTAGAAGCAGCAAAGCCATGAAGCTAATGTTCTCGGCTGCCCAAAACTCCTGCAACTGTGTTGAGAAGTAGTCGTTTATCCAGTCCACAAATCATTCTAGGGTCATCCAACCTTTCTTGTTACTACGAAAATGCACAGGGAGATTCGCTTTATGTAAATTTATGGGGCTGTTCATAAACTACGTAAACAGTTTAGGGGTTGACAATTATCCATGGCCCATACAAATTTTAAAAATTTTGCATGGACAATTGTCTACGCAGCGGGAGGGGGGAGGTCAATTATCAAAAAAAAAAATGTCTACGTAGTTTATGAACAGCCCCTTTTAGTGGCCCTTGGATTCGCGATTATTGTTTATAACCAACGTTTTCATCATAAGAGACCCTTTCGTGTTAGAGCAAAACATGATTGAGAACCTTTTTTTGTTTTTAGATGCTCTGAGACATAATATTTTCGAAGCGTTTTTTTTTTGTTTGTAAAACAGTTTTGTTCATCGCAGTTGCATACTTGGTTAAGACAATACTGAACACTTTCAAATAATCAAAAAGTCGAGCAATTTTGAGACGACTTTCTACCAGAGATTTTAAAGAAATTAAATAACAAATTCCAGATTTTTCGAGCTTAGCATAAATAACACCCTATTTTCTCGAGGCTATGTAAGAAAACATATCAAAATACTGTACCACGGCAATGTTCGAGTGGTAGGAAACATCATTTGAAACTGATCGTGATGTGATCCATTTCTTTTTTGACTAACGATCAAATTGCATCGATTTCTGGCCTCTACACGTCGTTTCCTTTCTGGAAATACCCATATTTTAAAGTATTTGACAGTATTTCTTGAACTAGTGGTCGCCATCTTGGATTTAAAAATGCCGTCTGGCATTGATTTCTGGTCTCTACACGTTATCACCTATCCGGAAATACCTATATTGTAGGCTATCTGACAGTTTTTAAGAACCGATTTCCGCCATCTTGGGTTCCAAAATGACGTCTGGCATCGACTTTTTCCCTTTTCCGAAAATACCCATATTGTAGGGTATTTGACAGTTTTTCTTGAACCGATTGCCGCCATCTTGGATTACAAAAATTACGTCCGGCATCGATTTCCAGCCTCTCTACACGTCATCCCTATTCTGTTTCGTGTTCTCCCATTGCACAGCAACATCTTATATGGACAAGCTTTCTAGACATATCATATTAAGGAAGTTCATGTGCACACAAGCGCCGTGTAGTGAGAGAGTTCTTAAATAATATGACCACCATCCAAAAGGACTTGGTCACCTGAACAACTTTGTTGAAGACAGCAACTTTTTATATGGCCAGGTTCTCGAGATACAGTTTATATAAGAAGTTTACATGCACACTAGCGCTGCGTAGTGAAAGAGTTCTGAACTAAAATGAACACCATTCAAAAGGTCACAATCACCTTAACAACTTTGCTGAAGACAGTAACCTTCTATATGGCCAGGATCACGAAATATTGTATGTTGGACATATATTATAGCGCCTGTCATATAAGTAACATAAAAGTGAAGCGCCTCTAGCGGCATATTTCCCAACTAAACCTGAATTCAATGACACAGTCGTGTTGGTCTATTCCAGCACAACAATTTTGTCGAAGGCAGTATAGCTTTATATATTGAAATAAATTAGATAATTCACCACAGCCCCCAATTAATGAAAATCCCATAAGCTGTGGGTAACTCTATTCGCGGTTCCTTATTCACACCCCCGTTACCCCGGCAATAAGGATTCCTGGCAGTATTATCTAGATGAAGGCGGCGGGTTCGCTGTGCGATCCAGTATAGAACATCTTTTAGGATGGAAATTTTGTCGACTTCCATGGACATAGAGTGCTTTCCACACAATGTATATAAATTTTGAAATTTTCGCTCCACCGTGCTCAAACGGTTCCAAATTGGGCCCTGATTAGCCTCCCAAAATTTGATCTCATTTAGTGAGAAACTGACTTGGCACAAACCATTTGAATTTTATATGGGAATTACTATGGAGAAACCATAATTTCGGTTCATATCGATCTCAAAATTCACCAGTTCACTCTATTTTAGAAAATGATAGCTGAACTTGTTGAAAATTTTCTCAGCTACAACTTTGTTAAAACCACTTTTCGATCAAATGTAAGTCCGAACAAAAATTATTAATGATTCAAGTCACTGATGTCTTATGATTATGCTCAATAAACTGTTCAGCAGGCAACATTGGTGTTTATGGCGCGTATAATAGAGAACAAAAATCATGGCTACTATGTCACACTGCAGAATACAGTGTTGCCCACAATACAGTTGCTCAATCTTGCCATAAGATTATCAATCTCTTAAACAATTAATAACTATTTAATTTGACGTTTGGTTGAAAACGATTTTCTGCAAAGTTACAGCTGATAAAAAATCCCATAAGGATAGCAATAGAATTTGTTAACAGTACAGTATGTAAAAAGACTAGGGGACAATGAACAAAAAGTTTTGTTTTCGCATAGTAATTTCCATATAAACTTCAAATGGCTTGTGCCAAGACAGATTCTAATCAAATGAGTTTAAACTTTCGGAGGCTAATCAGGACCCGATTTGAAACCGTTTGAACACTGTGGAGCGAAAATTTCAAATTTTGCATCAGTCTAATATTCATGCATTGGTTTCTGTGCTTAAACACACTAAAATGCGAGCTAAGTGCTCATCTAAGAGCGTCAAAGCCAAGTAGAGAGAGAGAGAGAAGAATCTGATTTTTTTTTTGGAAGATTTCTTCCACGATTCATGTCTCTGATATGCTATTGGAAGTTTCGATGGCTTATTCATTCTGATTTTTTTTTATCTTGGAATTAAAAAAATACAATTTTTACTTTCTGAGCAGAAGATCATAGTTAGCAATGGGCGATATTGTTAAAAATATCGATTCTTGAGTATCGAGGTATCGAATTGGAATGTATCGATAAGCTCAAAATATCGGGCGAAAAGTATCGATATTATCGATATTTCCGTATCGATACAGGTTTTGGAGAAATTTCGTTTTTCTAAATAATGCGGCAGGGATAAAACAGTAAAGAAATGTGTTATTGTATAACAGAAAATTGAACATTCTAGTAGCGTTGAGTCTGAATTGGTTTTCACATGTTCTGCCAGTCCTGGAGAACAGTCTTTCAAACGGTACAGATGTTACCATCCTTGATATATAGTCTATTGCGACCAAGAAGAGGTTGGGTTTCATCGATGCCGTTTTTTTCCATGACCTAGTTTGTTTAGCTACCAAACGATCGTGAATGTCCCACAGGCTTTGTTTGCTGCCTTGAATTCGGTAGATCATCGTTGGTAGTGTCTTCATTTGTCAACGTGTGTTACTGCTCTACCCTCTCTGCTGCTTCAAATTGATTGTTTATTGTATTTCATTTTATTTGTGCTACCATCGGTAACAAGAACGCAAATTAAAATGAAATACACGGTATTTAAAAGCCTTACTTAAACCTAATTTATATTCCATTCCGTGCATTTGGCTTTGAATTGCTTTACCAAGTGATCTTTAGTATGATAACCTTCTAAGGGGCGTGTGACAAGAGCGATGGATTTCATAGCTTTTTGGTCGTCGTCGAGCAAATGTAAGGTCATACCCAAATAACTCTTATTGTTTCCAGTGTCTGTCCGCACATCTGCTGTCATACTGTATTTGTCAAAGCATTTGATTTTCAATCTGATTATTTCGCTCAATGACTATGACAATGGCAATGACAGTAAGATATTTGGAATTAAATAAAGTTGAAATTTGCATCAAGAGAATCGATAAAAAAAAATATTCAGGTGTATCGATATAATATCAGGATAAAGGTATCGATACACAGAAATATCGGACTTTGTAGTATCGATACAAAATATCGAAAGGTCGACTCAAAAGTAGCGATATTATCGATATTGATACATTATCGCCCATTGCTAATCATAGTGTTAATCCCATTAAATTACAATGTTGAAAAGGATCTCCTATCAAATATGTTATTTAATTAGGCCTGGGACTTAAGTCATGATTTTCTGCTCAGTATGCAAAAACGGTTGCCATTGGGCCAATGAGCCCGTTACGTCACAGCAAACCACATTGACCAATGATCGTTCATGCCCTACATCATGGAATTATTCATACGCAATGACAAACCCACTCTCAATGGCATTGATCGCCACCATCCAAAGACCGTAAAAAATGTTGAACATTCACAAAACTCGATATAGATATTTGCGTTTCTCACCACGCACTCTCTCATGCATAGCAAGTATCTTCCTTCTCCACATTGAAATAATGTATACAAGGGCGTAGCCAGGTTTCGAGCTAGGAAGGGGCGAAAAAAATTTACTATGGAAAATTTGGCAGAATGCAGTTACAGTTCAGACATTCTTTGGACTATAGTTGTCAAGTGAACCCTTACTAATTGCTTTTATTAACAATAATCGTATTGTCAATAAACTCTATATTGACGTCAAAACATCGGTATTGACAATATTTTTGTACTCACATCCCAAGTAGTATTGCAAGTTTTATGGAGGATTTCTAGCATTTTACAAGTATAAATCATGGTCTACAGAACCCTTATAAAACCATAATTGTTACTTGGGATCATCAATATAATTGTCAATAATACCCCTTCACGTCAATTTATTGACACGTTTGGGGTTCGCTTCACGATAGGAACGTCTTTCGGGAGCAGCGAACCGGGTTGTCCCGACAACGCCGTCAAATCTAAGTTTGTGCGAGTGAGCATCCACTCTCGGTGAGTGTTTCTCTCGCTTTCCACATGCCAGACTCATCTCACGAGACACGGAATGATTTTTATGAGCAAAACATGCAAATACTGTTGAATTAGTATTCCATAAGCGCACTTCTGTGGACCGCCAACTGACACAGAACTCGAAAGCCAGCTTGTGGAGGCTGGAGCTCCACGCTTTTACGCATAACAGTTGACAGTCAGTGTGCCAAGAACAATTGTCTTCCGTTTTAGTCCCAGCTGCATCATTTTTTTTTTTTTCTTCTTTCAAGTGCACGCGTGATTTATAAAAAAAAATAATCCCCTTCAGGAAGCAACAGAGGACGAGAATTCCTCTCACACTTGAGCGTATGTCTTGGAGCACTTCTGGCCTGGTGTCGTTGGAACTTTTTGCCGCAGTAGGGGACTGAGTCGAGGTACTGATGGATGCATAAAAAGCCTAGCAAAAACAAAAGCTCATCTTTCATGCAGGGTGCGATCTGTGAAAAATTGTGCCATTCACTGGCAGCTCTTTAGATTTTACTATGTGTTGTGCAATAACGTAGTTGATATGAGATACATAAAATCAACATATTACTCATACGACAAATAGGTTACTCTGACAAATCCAGATCGTTCTGATATGTTGATAAATAATTGAATTCAGGTTGCAAACTCGCTCAGTTAAAGTCTCCTTTTCGCCCACTTCTATTTACCACTCATCATTGCTACACCTTATTCCTGCTTCTGTAAGAGCAAATCTGTGATTTTTTTTTTACTTTCTAAGGCCGTAAAACCGATTCAATGCGTCCGGAAATCTCGCCCCAGGGCCTTGCAAGGATGGAACGCAGGATGAACCACCAACCAGCTAGATAAAACCGTGTCTGCCTTCTCGTTTCCTGCCAAAATCCGCTGGATGGATTGTGTGAAAGACCTCGTCACTCCTCCATCAGTCAGCTATAAACATGTTAGCTCGAAAAATTGGAATCCTCCCAACCGTTCGTTGGCTCGCTGGCTCGCAGGAGGTCGGAATGACAATGATTGTTGCCTTTTGGTGCTGTTGGTGTGTATGTTCAATGTTCTACATCCCTCCCGTTTTCACTCTCATAGCCAACATTTTATCTTTTTGATGTATTGTCGTTTTCTGGAGGCATTCTCTTTTTTATTTGTACAGAATGTGAGCTTTTGATGTTGGTGGAGGCTTATTAGTTATTACCAACAAGGAAGAAGCCAAACGCCTGTGCCATAATTCTTCGAAAACGAATGCGATGACGTCCGTGGTCATTTATTGAATTTATGGATCTTTTCAATGTAGGAAATGGCGGGCAAAACCCATTACACTTGGGACGTATTTTTTTTATTAAAACGATTCCATGGAAAATAAAGATTGAAGTTCGACAGGAGATTGACGTGAGTATTTTGTGAGTTATCAATTTGGTTTGACTAAGCATTCTATCACAGATTTCTCGGGATCAATGGAAACATCAGTGATAAATCCATGTAGCGACTGGTTGCAGAGAGGGATGTGGCATCTGTGACAGTTTAGATTGAATTTGGATTTCAAATTACGTTCATGTTTCGTTCGGCAACTTTGAAGTGTCAAACAAATCTGATCAATTTCGCTTAAAATTTAAACAGTCGGGTTGCTCTGGAATCTTATCTGAAAGCCCTTTCGTGAAGAGTAAAAATCTCATAAGTTTTTCGAAACGCATTATTTCGATTATAAAATGAATATTCAATTTTCACAATTGTACGGAGAACCTGGTGACTTTCACCTATTTATAAATCGTTTTAAATTGAAAAATTCAAACGATGACTCTGGCACACAAGAAGTCATCGTTTGAATTTTCTTATTATATCACCTTACTCACACTTCACGGGGTACAGATCAGCTATTTTCATTTCTTGAAAGTATCATCCACTTGAAAAACATCACAAAAAATAAAGAAAAGCTGAGAAGCTTCTCAAGCACTGCTTCTTAGCTCCAAAATTAGGATTATCTCCGGGAAACCTTTATTTGCTACAGCACTTGCCGTATCAGCTTTGTTGGTTGGTTGGTTGGGTTGATGTCATTTTGGAGTGAAAAGTATCCAAGATACGACCGTAGATTTTACGTACACACTTAGTTTTTTTTTTCTACCGAGCTTGGCTGTGCAAATCTCTGCAAAAAAAAGTTTTACTGAGATCTCAGCAAACATTGCATTTGTTTGCTGAGATTCAGCTAAGCATTATCCGAAACTCAGAAATCAAATGTCACTTTTGCAGAGAGTTGCACAGCCTAGCTCGGTAGGAAAAACTAAGTGTGTAGGATTACGTGCTCGGTATCAATATTCGGCGACTGTGTTAGGGAAACCACTTTTTCCCATCACGGAAACGCCTCGTTTTCTGATGACAAAATTACGCATTTTCCGACCGACCGGACACCACCACACACGGTTATTGATTAAGTACCGTTCGGCGAGACCGGATGGAATTCTATGTTTTGAAATCTGTTTGAGGTAAAACGCTTTTTGCAGGCAATCGGTGATAATTTTGATCACCATTGCAACAGTTGAACATTTGTGGAATTTTCAATAGTGACCTATTGAAAACTAATAAAGTATTAATTTCATCAGATTTGTAGACAAATTTCCAATCGATTGGCTTGTTTGTAATTGAAAGCCATCCGCTATTGACAGAGTTATAAGTGGACCTAACCTGACCACTTTTCGTAACGCGGTCGATTTTGTTTTTTTTTTTAATTGCACCCCCAACATGTTGCCGGAAGACGTGATCCTACGTAAAAAATCTGAATATAATGCATATTCACACTTTCCCACGCTTGCCTGAGTAGGCAGCCAAGTAAAGCAGCAACGACAGTTAGCTAAACCATTCAGTAGTAGTAAAATTACGTTTATTTCTGTTGATTATGATTGTACATTGATTTGACATTTCAATTGATTAGTCTACTTGGCTCTTCATCTTTGTTTAATTGGATATTCTAATTTAATTTTTGCATTGTCAGGGGGTGTGTTTCATTCTAATTGAAAAACGTGATAACCTACCTAACTACGGCTATAACTTAACCTAACGTGCTAGATCACGTATGATCTGATGATCCGATCTCAGACAGATGTCTCTGAACCTTTTCAAGAAGACCGTTCTTCGCCCTTCCAGAGACTGAAGACCAGCCTCAGAATTTCGCGTTCGTGAAGGACTGTTTAGGACATCCTAAGGATCTTGTTCTGGATCCTTTGGAGTTTAAGGTGATGGCATTTGGCGCAACTCCCCCAGATTGGCATATCGTACTCGATTACGGGAAGGATGATTTGCTTGTAGACAGCAAGCTTATTTTTCAGGGACAGGTTAGACCTCCTGTTGATGAGTGGATACAGTGATCTTATTAAGATGTTACACTTGGTTTTAGTTTTGTTAACGTGCTCCATGAAAATCAGCTTACTGTCTAGTGTTAAGCCGAGCTAGACTACCCCTTTCTACCATTCCACCACTGTGCCGTTAAGACAGTTTTTTTTATTCTCAGACGAAACAAGTCTAGGGGATTTTTAGTGTGGAAAATTTATGACCTGGGTCTTCGACACGTTGATACGGATCTTCCAGCTGTTGAAATACTCAGCCTCTGTTGAGTTTGGTAGTCAGAGCTTCGATGACCCTACCACTGTAGACTATGGATGTGTCGTCTGCGAACAGAGACAGCAATCCACCATCAGAGAGAGCCGGAATATCGGCGGTGAATACTTCCTTGGGGCACACCTGCAAGGATGTTGAAAACATCCGATGTGAGGGCCCTGGAACGTCCTGTCTGATAGATAATTTTGTGTGATCATCACGAGGAAGATCGGAAGACCGTATCGATGCAGCTTGTACACCAGGCCATCATGCCAGACATTGTCAAGCGCTTTTCCAATGTCTAACAATACCATAGCAGATGTTTTAGAAACAGCCTTGTTCCGCTAAGAATGTTTGTTACCCGGGTCAGTTGGTGGACGGTCGATCGAGCTTTTCGAAAACTAAACTGCTCCTCAAGTAAGATGTTGTTTTCTTCGGCAGATGTTAGAAGCCGGCTGTAAACTGCCCTTTCGAACAGCTGAGAGAAGGCTGATCAAACGCGTTTTCAGCAACCGCAGTCTCGTGTGGACTTATGCTCCTCTGTCCGACATTGTGGGAGCTGACGAAGTCTTTACCAATCACTGCAGCCTTCTCTACAGGGGTTATCAGATGAACTACTGAATCGTCGGAACTATTCAGCGGTATCAGTGGTGGAATGGGCCTAGGTTTGTTTTTAAGAATTTAGGTTTGGCTTAGCACAATCTGGGATTATTGCTGAGATCTACCATTCAGTCTTGGATAATTTTGGTAAGGCGATTGCAATTGGTTTTATGGACAGGCAGGTGCTGACTTCGGATGGTGTTACGGAGTCTTATAAGGTCTTTGGTAGATCTATCAACGTTCAGAGTATTGTTCACCTGTCTGGATACTGGCACGTGTTGTTCCCTGGCCCGGAATGTTACCTCCGCGATGGATTGCAGACACAGGTCAACGTCTTCGGACGTCTCCGGTTGGACATCGTAGTGTTGATATTGATCCCAGTTGACACGATGGTAGCTGCGCGGTGTTCCTGGTAGGTGGTAGGTTGAGCGATGTTGTTGCCCATGTTGCTGATGAAGATTTCGATGGTAGCGTGAACACCAGACCGACTCAACCAGGTGTGAGTGTCCGCACTCAAGATGTTGAACTGCGCTTCCTGCAGGTCGTTGTTCAGGACGGTTCCGTTTTGATTGCGCCGACTGTTGCCCCAAGCAGGCATTCAGGTCGCCAGCGATGATGAAGTTTTCCTGCCAGTGTGTTCGCTTGACAATATCTCGTCGCAGCTCTGCTGCCGACCCGTCCCTTATATTGACTTGTTTGGGGCAGTATGCCGCAACGATGGTGATGGGGGCGTCAGGACTAGTAACTTCCACCCCTACGGCTTTGATATTCTTCACACAGCCGACAGTTGATGTTCCTCCTTAGAGCGTTGGCCACTCTTCCTGGCCCGGAGATGGTTCAATCAAGCCTCATATGCTGGAAATCGGTAAGGAAGACGATAATTTTGGACTTCATGTGCGTTTCGGTGATGATGGCGGTATCGATGATTCGTTCGTTGAGGAATTCAATGAACTCAATGCTCTTGCTTCTGAGCAAGCAAGCGCTCAAATTTGCAATTTTGATATCTTCACGGTCCATATTCATTGATGAGGGATACTGCAGCATAAAGCTGTTCTGTTCGGGTGCTGCGGCTGCGCTGGATCATGATGGCTTCTGTGTAACAAATTCCACCGTTGTAAGCAGAGTGTCTGCGTTCTCGATAGTTGGTGGAGGAAGAGCATGAGCTGCCACGATAGCCCCGTAGGTGGAGAGGTGCTTCGGGATGGAGCGGTTGCCTCATATGACCGTTGACTTGAGTTTACCGGAGTGTTATGCACCTCAGCTGTTAGCGGGACCGATGAAGCACCAGCAAAACTGTTGGTGAGTGGAAGTGACGGAAGCAGCGTTCGGCCAAGTTGATTATTCGTAGAGACTTTATTGCGGATAGCAATGAATTCCACTCGCTTCAGGCATGTCTTGCTGGTTGCCCGATGTGGGGTCTGCTTCCTCCAATAATTCGCAGGCATCAGGTGCGTGTTGGTTGCCACAATTGTTGCAGCAGAAAGCCATGAGGCAGTTTCTAGTTCAATGCCCGAACAGCATGTAGTTCGCGCGTTGAGTGTAATCACGGTGGACTGGCTTGTTCTGTTCCCAAATCACCACGATATGGAAAGAGCCAGAATGCTCTGGAGGTCTTTCAAGCACGTTGAATTCCTTTTCAGGTGGACCAGATACAACTGGTCATGGTACTTACCTGAAGCTTCATGACGATTCATCTTGAAGATTTGGATTGGCTTGAGTCTATGTTGCTTCTATTCATTCAACAGAATTACTGTTTCCATGTCGGGAACGCCGCGCAAGGCCACCTTGAGCGGCTTGGTCGCCTCAATACTCCAAGTTTTTCTGTTTCAGCAACGCTTCGATGGCCTTTTAGAGGTTAATCGCTGGAACCATCAGCTTGATGCCTTCAGTACAATGCGCATGATGCACATGCACATGCATGGTGGGAATTCACTGAACATTCTCTTAATTTTTTAAAACGCTTAAATTCACAATACAATTTCCATGCAATCCAACACAGGACAGGATTGTCTTAAAATTTTGCTCAGAATAAACTTAGAGTTCTTCCCTTACTTCTTCCAAAAAATCACTTGGGATTTTCCTTAAATTTTTTAAAAACTTTTCTCGAGATGCCCTTGGAATTATCTTCGTAGTTCCCTTTTCACGGAATTTTCTACAGAGCTACTTAAAATTTTAACTATGATTACTTACAACTGACTAGGAGTTCTAGTGAAAATTCTCGTAAAGTTCTTCCCAAAACTGCCAATTTTCTCTGAAACACGTTGGTGTTATCTCTAGAATTAATTTAAAAAAATCCTCAAACTCGCTTAAATTATTTCAATAGTTCTTCTAAGTGACTATATCCCGAAAATCTAGTCTGGAATTTGTACTTTGTATTTGTATTTCTACTCAAGGTCCAAAACCTTATTTTTTTTTTCGAAGTGATAATGGAACTGGTCACCCTGTTTAGAGAGCCTCAGGAGAACTTTTCAGTAGTTCCGAGAACTAATGAGGCAGTTACGAGAACTTTTGGGATGATCAGAAAACTTCAAAGCAGTTCTATTTACTTCAGGAAAATATGAGCAGCTTTGAAAAAGTTCCGAGAACTTCAGAAGTCTAAGAGTTTCAGAAAAATTACTAAAATTTAAGGAAAATGCGAGAATTTAAGTAAACCAATTGTTGTTTTGATTTATTTTAAAACTGGTATGTATTGCAAATTTGTATATATTTAATTGATCATTGGTTATTCCTTTAACTGCAAATTCGATATTTTTATACGGTATTTATTCTAAGATTTTAGTTCACCAACCAAAAGTCCTTGACTTAATGAACAAATATTCAGAAGATTGCAACCTTTTATAAAACCATCCCAAGATATAGAATATACAGGAAATTCACTTGCACACTTGCGCCACGTGGTGAGAAAATCCTGAAATTCAGTCCACCAATGAAAAGATCTTCACCTACTGCACACATTTACTGAAGACTGTAGCCTTCTATATGTCAAGGATCCAACAAATAGCATATTGAGGAAATTCACACGCACACAAGTGCCACGTAGTGAGCAAATTCTTACCTTCTCATCAACAACCAAAAGTTCTTCACTTAGTCAACAAATTTACCGAAGATTGTAACCTTCTGTATGTCAAGGATTCCAAGATATAGCAAATGCGTATAGCGTAGTGGGAAAACTCTGAATTTCTGTACACCAACCAATACTTATTTATCACCTGAACAAATTTTCCGCAGATTGTAACCTTCGATAAGACCAGAATCCCAAAATATAGTATATTAAGGAAATTCACTTGCACACTTGCCCCGCATAGTGAGAAAATTCGTAAACTGCTGTCCACCACCCAAATGAAGGAGCGATTTGTTTCCTCCAACAAAAATGTGCATTTTTAGAGCACTTACAATTGTGTACAACAATGGAAAAAAGGAAAATTTAAACTAAAAATTTACATTTTTACCCTATAATTTCGTCCGCTTTAGAGAAAGAAAATTGTCAACATGGACAAAATGTCTTAAATAACATTATCTACAATGTTTCCATAGAGGTTCATAAATTTTAACAACAAGTTATGTTATTTATCTGAGTGTATACTCCCCTTAAAGAAAAAATGTTCACCACTCAAATGAAGTACTTTAAAAATGTAGAAACATTCTACAAAATATCAAAATGCTATATTAAATAGTTTCGTCACAAAAGGCCATGTCATTTTTTTTTTGTTTCATCCCACTGTGACTGCCCCTAAAAGCTGTGTTCTAGTTATACTTTGCAATCTCACAGGATGAGAATTTAATATACCTTTTACGTAAATTTTCCCTTTTAATTCTACCATATTTGTATCACTTTCACATTCCCTAATTCACTGTTACTCTTTATTTTCACTATCACTTTGAACTATGAAAGGAAAGAGTGAAAGTGAATTAGTGAAAGTGAATTAGTGTACGTGAATTAGTGAAAAGGAAAGTGATATAAAAGTAGAAGAATTAAAAGGAATAGTCGACGTAAAAGTTATACAACAAAATCGGGTCATTACTGTATTCTACTAAAACGCTCATTAATCAATTTAGAGATTTTAATGATGAACCTGGGTCAGGGAGGAGCTAGGATAAAGCCCTCTAGTAAAAAGTATAGACGACTGAAACCAGAAAACTGAAAAACGTTGATTCAATCGAGCCTAGGATACTGTCGAATGCCTTCCTAAATGATGCTCCCAAGTCAGTGTCGGAATTCACGGGAGCACACTTGACCACTGCTCGTTTCTTCCTTTTTTTTTAATATTTGAGAAATTTAAAGCAACATTTTTGTAGGGTGAATGCTTCCTCAGTCAAGCCCAGAGTCGTTCCAGATAAGCATGCAATCGTCTTAATTTGATTTAATGATTTTCACGAATGACTGCGTCTCTTCACTCTGTTGACCTCTTGTAAATATCGAGATCCAATGACCGACCGATTGAGTGGGTCTGATGGACATTAGATGCCTACGAACGTTTGGATCGCTCACCCACGTAAAGGAGAAATCGATGAAGAGCAAAATCCAGTTAATGTGTACTCGTTCAATCGGGAATGGAACGGAAAATATAGATCTAACATTACATTGGCTGAGATCCACTCGATTGGATTTATGTACGACCTTCAAAAAGTGTTTCCAAAAAAGCCTAAAAAAACTACAAACACAGCTTTTCCATTATCCCGCGTCTCGCCATCACCAATGTCGAGGGAAATCTGCTGCGATATCATCATTCTGTTTTAATTTCCTCGGCACTCATTCGTTTGACGTTCACGGCTCACATTAGCTAACAGGGCGAAAAGTCTAGAAGGCGTTGTTTTTGACATTCGTATTTGAAAGCATCCCTGCTGACTTGTCGAGTGTTTTGTTGTTGTTCCACTCAAAGACAACAACAAAATGGGAATATGAGACGGAGAAAAAAAAAAGCTGCTGATGCGAAACTCAGTCAAGAGTAGAATTATTTGCATACAAAAATAGCTTGGAGTTCCGATTTCACACCGAACAAACAAATGCTTAAATGACTGGGAAGAGCACCACATGTCGTGATTTCCATGATAAGAGAACTGACACGGACAGAAGGCCTCCCTTAGCTCAGTCGGTAGAGGCGCAGCTACAATGCAAGACCATGCTGGAAGTTGCTGGGTTCGATTCCCGGTCCGGTCTAGGAATTTTTCGGGTTGGAAAATTTCTTGACTTCCCTGGGCATAGAGTATGATTGTATGATTGCCTTGCCATACAATTATGCTATTGCAAAAATGGTACTGACATCGAAAGCTCTTAATTAACAACTGTGGAAGTACATCTAGAACACTAAGTTGAGTGCACGCAATAAGCTAAAATACGATAAGCATTAAAGGCTGATTAAAAGTAAATTAGGAATCGAAAATCTTTGACAGTGGTTTGTTTAAACTTCTATAGAGAACAACTGGTGCAAGTTTGATCAAAGTAGTCGATCGCGTTCAGAAATGACGTCAAATGGAAATCTAAAGAAGAAAAATATTGTGCATAAACACCTGGTAAATCCGGAGTGGCCCGGTTCCAAGCTGGCTAAACTGCTGAAGATGTCGAAAAAAAAAACAGTTTGCGGAGTGTTCAACACCTACAAGGAAACTCTGAGTGTGGAAAGGAATCAGCAGACATACGAAAAAACTGGAACCAGGGATCGTCAGCTGCGCAGCAAGGTGTTGAGAAGCGTTAAAGCCAACCCCGGTCTTTCGATCCGAGATGTGGCCAGAAGGTACAACACCAACTTTCAAACGGCGCTGAACATCCTTGCCAGGGAAGGATCACTAGCTTGCACAGGAATCTTGTTAAGGAGGGGCATTTTTTTTGTGCATTTAATCTGGGGATGGGGAGTACTCCAAAGTACGTCGTAGATGGTGCTGTCCTCCGCCCACTTTTTCCCTACTGTTCAATTTAGCTAATTTTATTTATTTTTTGCTCCGGTGGTGGTTCATCTTCTTCAATGCAAACTGCTTTCAGACAGCCAATGGAAATTGGCAATTTAATCCCATCGAAGATGTCGATGATGATCGGTTCATCAAATGGTTGCGATAGTAGGGCTTAATCCGAAATTATACATTTGCTGCGATGTTGTTGCCTTAGTGGTTGAATTCAGCTGAAGTCACGTCAGATGGTGGTGATAGCATCGACAAACCGAGATAATGGACCAATAAGAAACGCATTCTCCTTTCGCAAACACACTGCGTCGACAAGTACGAGGTTCAAACAGTGCGCATAGCAGTGTATTGAGTGCTTGGCACTGATGAAGTCTGCAAGTAGTAGACGAAATACGCGTATCTGTCAACAGATAAGCAATTATAACGGAATTAAAAGGAAATAAACCAACACATTCAAAGCTGTTCATTGAAATTTTCAGAGAAGATTCTGAGACGATTTTTTTTATAAAGATAACAATCGACCTAGGTTCAATGGCAAACTAATACCCACTTTTCAATTAAGGAATCCAAAAGCTTTTTTTTTTAGAACTCTATGAGCTCTTTTGAAATTCTTTTCAGAAGTCCTCTGGAGTTTCAGAAGAATTTCCCTAGTATTATCCAGAAATTTCTCCCGGAATGAGCTAGAAATTATCGGTACACCCTTGAAGTTTTCCTCAAAATCCCTTTGGAATTTCACTCAAAATTTAATTTTCTCGGTATTCTTTTCTGAATTATCTTGGAACTATAACAGGATTCACTAGAAATAATTCGCAGATTTTTCTTGGTAAACTCCCCAGAAATTCTTTGGGACTGTCCACAGAATTCAATATCCTTGAGGATCTTCTCGGATTTTTTTAGAACTCTCCTAAGAGCTCTTTTGAAATTCTTCTCAGAAGTCCACTGGAATTATATTTAGAACTCTATATGATTTTTTCTCAGAACACCTTGGAACTGAATGCACTAGAAATTTTCCTCGGAATTCGCTTGAAACTTTGCTTAAAATCCCTCTGGAATTTCACTCAAAATTTGATTTTCTCGGTATTCTTTTCTGAATTATCTTGGAACTATAACAGGATTCACTAGAAATAATTCGCAGATTTTTCTTGGTAAACTCCCCAGAAATTCTTTGGGACTGTCCACAGAATTCAATATCCTTGAGGATCTTCTCGGATTTTTTTAGAACTCTCCTAAGAGCTCTTTTGAAATTCTTCTCAGAAGTCCACTGGAATTATATTTAGAACTCTATATGATTTTTTCTCAGAACACCTTGGAACTGAATGCACTAGAAATTTTCCTCGGAATTCGCTTGAAACTTTGCTTAAAATCCCTCTGGAATTTCACTCAAAATTTGATTTTCTCGGTATTATATTGTAACTGTCCTAGGAATTCAATATCATTGAGGTTTTTCTCGGAATATTTTAGAACTTTTTTTTTCTCAGAACACCTTGGAACTGAAATTCCCCTAGAGTTACAGAAGAATTTCTTCTGTATTCTCCAGAAATTCTTCCCAAAATGAGCTTGAAATTCTCCACGGAATTTCCTTGCAATTTTTCCCAACATCCCAATATGGGCAAAAATGGGTCCAAAATTACCCAAAATTCAATATCTCAACAGCACGCTGAATTCCAGCCATGAAAAACAACTTTTCCGAAGGGTTCGGGGAATCGATTGCACGTGGTCCCATAGACCGGAGAGCCTTGTAGGTATGTGTTTTGGGCCATTTTACCCCATTTTCCCCTACTTTTTGAAGGAAATGTTTTTTCACAGCACTATTTTTCGTAAAACATAAGCACTTTATGCATGGTTTTAGAATAATATGTCTTTAAACAACAGTTCATGAGATATTAGGGGAATACGGGGTACACTTTATAGGGGAGTAAGGGGTAAAATCAATGTTTTTTAATATAAAATCAATTGTTTTTAATATCATAATATTTTTTTCTGAAAAATACTTTTAATTACCTTTCATTTGGCATTTTGAGTTCCGTCATCGGCCTAACAGTTCAAAAGTTATACATTTTTGAAAAAAATCAAAAAAAAATTTTTTTGACCGCTCTAATATATAAATAGTCACTCTAATGACAAAATTAAAAAAACGGGTCTAATATGTTGCGATAAAGACAAAACTACCAATTTTTACAAAATTCTCAGAACCACTATATCGATTTGCTGTATACAGACAAAAAAAGTGAAAACAGTAAATTAAAACTTATTTAACCCCAATTAACCTTAAAATTTCGAAAAAAAATATCTCATTATTGCAGGCAACCTTTGGGGTCATTCAAACAATCGCATCGTTCAACATTTTTATGAATTAAAATAAATTTAGCGAGGGTTCACTTTTACCCCTTACTCCCCTATAAAGTGTACCCTGTATTCCCCCAATATCTCATGAACTGTTGTGTAAAGGCATAGTATTATAAAACCATGCATAAAGTGCTTATGTTTTACGAAAAATAGAGCTGTGAAAAAACACATTTCCTTCAAAAAGTAGGGGAAAATGGGGTAAAATGGTCCCAAAAACATACCTACAAGGCTCTCCGGTCTATGGGACCACGTGCAATCGATTCCCCGGACGATTTCCCTTCGGTAAAGTAGTTTTTTATGGCCGGAATTCAGCGTGCTGTTAAGATATTGAATTTTGGGTAATTTTGGACCCATTTTTGCCCATAGTGCATCCCTTTCGAAATTCATTCAAAATTTGATTCTCTCGGTATTCTCTTCGAAATAATCTTGGAACTATCTGCAGGATTCACTAGAAACTATTCGCAGAATTTTCACGGAATCATCCCCAGATATCATTTCTTTTGGAACTTGTCTCCAGAATTCAATACCCTTGAGGTTCTTCTCGGAAGTCAAGTTTAAGTTGTCCGTCCATTCACCAAAACGTTGTAGTTTTTCTACCAGAAATGTTCAAGAAAGCTTGCCCCTCCAATCACCAGAACTGTGCAATTTTTACATCAGGAATTTTCAATTCAGCTAGCGCCTCCATGCAGCAGATTGCTCCAAATCTTTATCTCTCTCCATGAACCACCTTGAAAAAACTACAAGGGACAGCCCTATGGGGTTGTACGCAATGGTGACGTAGGAGTACATGGTCTTATATAATAAATCTTATTTGTTAACTGCAGCAGGAGCTTGTGTTTTGTGTAGGAATAGGAATTTGAGCGGGGTTCTTTTTGCTTATACTCATTAGTATGACGCGCTTGACATTGATGGCCCACAGCAACTTACGAACAGCTACTGATTCCGATCAATAGCGGTGCAGCTTCTTCCTCTTTCTATGGATGCTCATGTGGCCTGCAATTGCTGATTGCAGGCATCCTTTCGTTGTGTACTGGAGAACACCACCACTCACCACGCGGTGACCGCATGGAATTCAACTTTGAAATCTGTGTTAGGCAAATCGCTGTTCGCAGGCAATCGGTTATCATTTTAATTATCATAGCAACAGTTGCACATTCGTGCAGTTTTTAATAGTGACATTTGGAAAAATGATAAAGTCTTTATTTCCACAGATTCGTAGAAAAAATTCCTATCGATTGGCATATTAGGAAGAAAAATCCATCATCTCTAGATCAAAATCAGACCACTGGTTGATAGTGATGTTCATTTGCTTAGGCGAGCCTAGACTTTCAAGACATCATCAAAAGAAGTAATTGTTTACAAAAGCTGTTACGCCCTAATTCCAGCTCTATCTTGATATGTGAACTGACATCCGATTGATGACCTTGACATATGTCCAAAAAATACTGAAAAGGACCGTTTTGTCGTGATGGTTGAGTAATGCTGAGCTATTAGGGTATTAATCACAGGTGGACTGCATGTTGTTTGGAATGAGGGTGACGCGCTTGGCATAGATGACCCACAGTGATTCACGAAGAGCTACTGATTCCAATCAATAGCGGTACGGCTTCTTCCTCCTTCTATGGATGCTCATGTGGGCTACAGCTCACTGCTTGTAGGCAGCCTTTCGTTGTGTACTGGAGAACAATGTTCAACGCCACGCGCCGATGATTGGAACTGAATCCGATTAGTGGTTGAGGCCAGCCTTGGTGGCTAGCTGCTTGCGGGGATCCTTTCGTTGTGTACTGGAGAACACCACCACTCACCACCGAATAAACATTGAATAAACACCGTTTGGTAAGAGCGGATGGAATTCAACTTTGAAATTTGTGTTAGGGAAATCGCTTTTCGCAGGCAATCCGTGATAATATTAATTATTAGAGCAACAGTTGCACATTCGGGCAATTTTCAATAGTGACATTTAAAAAAAAATGATAAATCTAAATTAGGATGCGTAGAAATATATCTGATCGATTGGTGATAAAATTAATGAAATTGGTCCAGGGGGAGCTGAGTTATTAACGTTCAAAATCTTTCATAATTTTGTGACATGTTCCATTTTCGGTTTTCACAAAGTGTACCCCCATATAGAAATCACAAACGTAGTCCTACGTCAAAAAAATTTACGCCAGAAATGTTTTGTATGCGCCACTGGGTTGCAATTTTTCGACCAAAAAATTTCATTGAAGTTTGTCCCTTCATGCACCTTTGTGGTGCAATTTTCAGGCACCATCTCAAAGGAATTGACGCAATAAAAGGTATTCAGTGCCCTCATAGTATGAAATCAAGACCAACAATTGAAAAGGTCTCAACTCAATTTTGTAAACAAACCTTGTAAGGCCATTTTGTCGCAAACTGAAGTCCGCCAACTCAAACCAACAAAATGAACAGCTAGGGGAAATTCTTATCTACCCGATTGTGTTTTAGGTTTGCGAATGTAGATTTTGATTCTCGAGAAAATGGCCTTACAAGGTTTGTTCACAAAATGAAGTTGTGGCCTTTTCAATTGTTGGTCTTGAAATGAAGTTATTTATCTTCAAATCAAGTTATCAAGAAATCAAGTTATGTTATATCATAATTTGGAAATGTGGAAATAAACATCTTATTTATAAAATGAGGGGCAATTGCCTCACCTTGCCCCCCGCCAGTGGGAAGGATACAAGTCTTACAAAGCCAGTAAACATCCAAACCGGCACATGGAGCAAAATTTCGTGTCCAAAAAGCGTGCAAGGTTCTTGTACGACCATATTTTTACGAAACTTAAGGGCTGCATTTTGATCGATGATGAAACTGACGCGACTGGACGAGGGGATGTGCCGGGAAGATTCCAGTTCGTGTTTACCGACAAGTTCGAAAAAGGTCATGATTTGGCAAGCGATTTGAAGTTGTGGCCTGAAAATGGAACCATTCGTCACATCCTCGACGATGACATCCCAAATTTACATCGAAGAATGCCTGAAAAAGTGTGTATTGCCGTTCATCCGCAAGCATAGGGGCAAAGTTCTCTTCTGGCCCGATTTGACCAGCTGCCACTACTCCAAGGTGGTTCTGGGGTGGTATGCTGCCAACAAGATCGATTTTGTCCCCAAGCTAATGAATCCTCCGAATTTCCCAGAATTTCTGCCAATCGAAAAATACTGGCCAATTTCAAAACAGCGACTTCGACGAAGTGGCGGGCAGTCAAGGACATCCAGCAAATGCGGGAAAATGGAAGAAATGTGCTGATTCCTGTAGTATAAAGGTGCGATTAGAAAATAAAATTAATAAATAAAATAAAATTAGAAAATAATAATTGTGTTTTAATATCCAGAATAGAAAATACGAAACTATTAACGAAGTCATTTCCCCATTAATCAACTGGTAACCGACATGACTAATAATAATAATAATAAAAGCAATAAGAATATTTGAGCTTCCCTTATTATAAAGAATATTGATTTTCCCTAATGAGATTGAATTCCCCTTCGCAAGGTTGAACCAGCAAATCAACCAAGCAACTGCAGCAAACCGACCCAACGGCGAGCAAGCGAGCCCTTTGTTGACGATAACCAAGGCAACCACCGAGTACCGATCATAAAACACCAGCAGCCTACTACGATCGAGAACTTGAGACTTGGAAAGCCCTCTTATTTGAGTAAGTAGCGCAATCCAGCCAAATCTCGAGTAGGATGATGGCCAGTTACGACAATTCCGTGTCCGTTTCCACTGTACGGGCGCTGATCGGCTCCATCAAGAGGAAGGTTCGAGATTTCATTCGAACTGGAGAAATATAACCATCTTTGAAGTTTTAATAAAAGTTCAGTAATGAACTTTTAAAATTTATTGAATCACGAATTACAGGTCTCTTTGAGCGTACCAATTTACTTTTAGTCAGCTTTTAAGCTTGAAATGCGAAGAAGATGAAGATGAGGGCTGCAGGGCTGGTAGCAGGTCACTTTTTAGTGACTTGGTCACTTTTTTCAAGTAAGTCACTAAAAAATCACTTTTTTCACCTAAAAGTCACTATAGTCACTATTTCTTAAAATTTAGTCAATAAAGTCACTTTTTTATGATTAATAATGTAGAGTAAATAATTTTCCTTTAAAAAATCACATCAAGTAACAGCTTGATTTGTTAACAAGTTTTTGTTAAAAAAGTTTCATTAAAAATCAGCGTGTACAGTTCGACAAAGAAGAGTTGTGAACAGCCCAGAACGTCCAATTGGTGCTGATGGAATCACTTATATTTTTTATTTTTTTCATCTCCGTGATTTAGACATTCTCCGTTATCTTCGGTTTTTTTTCAGACCAAATTATAAAATTTCTAACTTCTGCCTTGTGATCTCTAAATAGTAAAAAAAAAAAAATTAATCGCAAATTTTCTGAGGTTTCGATAAAAAAGAAATCTGATTCCAACATCCTGGCTTCTTTACTTCGTGATCTTGGAATTTTTCCAAGTATTAGATATTTCAAAAAATGGTCTAGGAAAATTTACTAATTTAAATTTCTCAAGGACTGTGATCTTACATTCCCTATTTTCAAAATATGAAAATTATTCCGGGCCGTACAAGTTTCTTAACTTGTTTGTCCTAGAGATTTCGATATCCCGGAATCTTTCAGTTTTTTTTTTCGATTTCCAGATGTGAGTTCACATTTAAGTAAATGGTCTATCTCTTAGAGCTATACAAATCTGAGGTGTTTCAAAAGTTTCTATATCCAAGGTCTTTTAAATTTATTGTCTAAAAATTGTCAATATTTGCCTTGTTATTATTATTTGATTACCTAATAAGGCATAAGAATGATGCAAATAATATTTTCATTTTATGTCCGACATCACTCAAATAGGACGAGGAGGGGCAAATATTGAATAAAAAACAACAAATAAATTTACGTATAAGTAACTCATTTAATGATCAATTCATAAATCAATAATAAAATAATTGTGTACTTTAAGGATAAAGCGTAGAGTAGAAAAAAAATTTAAAAAAAGAGCTAAATTTTCAAATTTTGGGTGACATAAACAAAAATCAAATTAGCATTAGTCATAATCATGGTGACCAGCAAATCCTAATTTGCAATTTCCCAGGGTTTTCCCAAAATTTTGGTGATTTTTCCGGTTGATTTGAGCCAGGGAAATTTCTGATTATTAAATTATAACCCATTTAGCTTAGTGATCTCTTCGGCTCAATCGCATATATGCTTAATTTAAGTGTATATTTCACAACAGGGAAGTACCAAATTCTTTTTTTTTAAATCGTTAGCTTATTATCAAGAATTTATTAAGATTTTTCGATGTTTTAACTATATTGAAAAAAGTTCGCTCAAAACTCTTTACATGATTTTTATGAAATGATCTCAAATTTCCTTTACAACCATTTCCTAACACAGAGTTATTTTCAGAGTTTCTCTTAAATTAATTTGAGATTCTCTCCGAGAGACCGTTGAAAATGTCTATACAACATTAAAGAAAAAAAATTAAAGAATTCATCCTAAGATTCGCTTCGAAAAAACTTACTGAAACTTACTTACATACTCCTTCCATTCTATTTAGAATAAGACTGAATATTCCTTATAATTTACATGCAATTATACTCAGAATTGTCACACAATTTTGCTCATAACTACCTTGGAGCTCTCCACTAAATTCTTCTGAAAATTTACTTGGGATTCTCCTTCTGAAATTCTTCTCGAGATGCTCTTGGAATTAAACTCGGAATTCTCATAAAACTCATATCAGAATTCCTTTGGAATTGTTCCCTCAAAATTCGACTTCCTTGGTTTTTATTCTGAGATCCATGAAACTCGCTTCAGAATTCGCTTGATATTATCTTTAAATTTTCTAAGATTTTCCTTTGAATTGCCATCATCTAAGAACTTATTTTGAATAGTCATTTGAAATGGACCTGGAATCCGCTTCACAATCGTCATGAATTTTCCAAAAGAACTGCCTAAAGATTCTACTCTGAACGTCGGAAGTCCGAAGACAAATGACTTGGAGTTCTAGTGAAATCTCTCTTAGAGTCACATTGTTGTGGTCTGCTAAATTCATCCTAAAATCTTTTCAAAATCTCATAATATTTAGTTCATTAAAGTGACTGTATCCTGAAAATATTTCTAGTCCAAGGGCCTTGCAATTGTTTAAAGGTCTAAAATCTTGTTTTTTTTCCGGTTTGTCATCGAAATTCACGGACTTTTCCCGATTATTTCCCGATGATTTCGAATTTGCGCCTTTTTCCCGGTTTTCCTGAATTCCTGGTTCACTGTTTAATAAATAAATAATTATTTTTCGAGGCAAAATATGGGATCGATAAACTTTTATTTGTTTTATTTTAAACGAGCATGAAAAATGTTCAGGATGGGTTGTGATTGTGAGTTTATAAAATTTCTCGAAATGGGTCGCAGTCAACGAAATATTGTAACCATTTTTTTCCGATTATTAATGTCACTATTAGTCACTTTATTATTGCTTTGAAGTCACTATTTGGTCACTATTTTCATCATTTTAGTCACTAAAGTCACTACTATTATGTTACATATCCACTACCAGCCCTGGGGCTGACAGGCTCTTTAATTTCAGGTGTATGGAAAAAGTGAAAAATCGTAATCGGCGACAAGCATGCTCTAAAAAGATAGAGGTTGTATCCAGGACACGACCGTAGATTTGACATAGGATTACGTACTTGGTATCAATATCTGGCGAATGTGTTAGGGAAAGCACTTTTTCCCATCGTTTTCTGATGACAAAATTAAGCACTTTCCGACCAACCGGACATCATTACACACTTTCTGAGGCATAAAAATCTCTGGTCACGTCTTCCTTCGGAAGGGAAGTAAAGCCGTTGGTCCCGACCCATGTGTGTTGAATGTGTGCGATATCCTACGCAGATGTGGAAGCTGCCTTCCTGCACATTCGTCAATGGATTGAGTAACGGTGCAGCGAGACCGAATTTGATTTTGAAATCTATGTTAGGGAAAGCGCTTTTTGCAGGCAATCGGTGATAATTTTGATCACCATTGCAACAGTTGGACATTTGTGTAATTTCAATAGTTACCTATTGAACATTGGTAAGGGGCTGTTCATAAACTACGTAGACAGAGGGGTGGGGGAGGGGACTTTGGCAATTATCCATGGCCCACGCAAATTAAAAAAAAAATGTCTGGACAATTGTCTACGTAGGGGGAGGGGGGAGAGTCGATAATCCCAAAAAACTTTCTACGTAGTTAATGAACAGCCCCTAAAGTGTTCATTTAAGCAGATTCGTAGCACAATTTCCAATCGATTGGCTTGTTTAGAATTAAAATCCATCTGCTATTGATAGAGTTATAAGTGGGCAAAACCTGACCACTTTTCGTAACGCGATTGGTTTATTGAAATTGCACCCCCAACATGCTGCCGAAAGACGTAATCTTACGTTAAAAACAATTGATCGGCTACTCAAACTCTCTGAAAAAAATCAATAAATCTCCCGCTTACCTTTGTATGGGTCCCCTCACATTGCTTAATCTCAGGCAATGAGAAGGCGGACTCTCTCGCAAAGGCAAATTTTATGACAGGCATATTTCACACGATGCAATTAGTGCGTCAGAGCATCCTTTCGAGTTGGCAAACCGATTGGGACACTGGAAATCTTGGACGGTGGTTACATTCAATTATTCCTAATGTTTCTTCGAGAGCGTGGTTTACAGGCTTGGACTTAAGTCGTGACTTTATTCGCGTGATGAGTAGAGTTATGTCCAACCACTACTCGCTAGATGCGCATCTCAATAGAACAAACCTCGTGGACAGCAACATCTGTCGGTGTGGAAACGGTTACCATGAAATCGATCACGCAGTTTGGCAATGTACGGATAATTACGCCGCCAGAGAGTGACTTTTGAATATTCTCGAGGCCCAAGTAAGACAACCCTATATCCCTATCAGAGACGTGTTGGGTACTCGCGATCTCTGCTATATGCAGTCGATTTATGTGTTTCTGCAAATGTCTAGTATAAGAATTTTATTCGTTTGTCTTTTCTATCTCTTTATTAGTTTTTTTTTGTCTTGTCCCTCATCGAGACGAGTCTCATCGTCGCCCACTAGTCACTATAGCCGGTCGAACTCCAGACGAATTTAGAACCACACTACCGTTCATACTGGCGACATCGCTCTGATGAGACAACGAAAACTCACCCATAAGCTCCTCCCCTGATCCTATCCTTCGACAATGTACCTGTCTAACCTCGAGTAAGCCGCGAGTATTCGGCCCAAATCGTACTAGACAGAGAATTAAGAGAATTTTGTTACAAACAGAGAACAATGAACTATCAGCTCCGTAAAGCCAACGCGATTGAGCCTTCCAAATAAACGTACTGAATAATAAATATTCTCTCGCCTCTCTCATTCTCATCTGCTTTTTTCTAGCGGTCGAAAATGATGTTTATCAATCTCAAATCGGTTAAAATTACGATCTCTGTTTTAAACCATGGACATTTGAAAATTGACAAAAATCGTTGGACATGAACTTTTGGTGTAAATTTGAAGTTTTTGCTAGTACTATATCAAGCGAAAACGTAGTCCTGTATTGTCGCGAAACGTTATGGTTCTGAGATGCTCGATGACCCTGGAGGGATCGTTTTTGCTTACTGAGCAGAAAATCATGGGTTTAGTCCCAAGCTCTCCGTCATGACTCTTAAAATTCATTATCACTAAACAAAATTAATATGTTCTTTCGATAGCCGGCTATCGAGAGATTAAAAAACAACAAATAAACAATACATACTTTTGGTTGCATCGCCAGCTCGAGGTGAATCCTAACCGAATACCCTTCCCAACCCTCCAACTCCGTAGCACTTATGAGACATTTTAAATCGTTATCCGTGCACACATTACATTTATAAGCTAGTTAACAAGATGTTTAAAAATATGACCAAAAGTTGATGTTCTACGATTTTTGTCAATTTTCAAGTGTCCATGGTTTTATGTATTTCTATAGTTTGCATTTTTGATGAGCTTTATATGAAAAAATAAATTACTTATATTTTATACAAAATTAAAAAAAAAAAAAAATACCGTTTTAATTTGTCCCAAAAAAAAAATCATTTTCTAAACAATGTTTAATTGCTACAATTTATTGATGAATTACAAAGACGCCATTTTGAAAAAAATTGCATCATCTAAAAAAGCCGATATTTGCCAAAATGTGAATGATTGCCCATAACACCTAGTAATGAAAAGTTTCATGCAAATCTGAGAAGGTCGAGTCTTAAATTTTTATTTCTTTATCCTATTTGACCTGGAACTGATTTCAAGACAGTTTTTGTGTAAAATAATTAATGAACGCTCCTTTACTGAGCACTCAGTGGTTGAAATGTTTATTGTACACTGAAAAAAGTTTTCACTTGGTTTCTATTAGGAACGCACATAGTACAATAGCACAATGATTTTTACCTGAATATCACATAGCTTTAGAAATTCTATATGAGAAATCATATAGATTTCATTGGACACATAACGTTCATGTGATTTAGTGGTGCAATTTTCAACTATGGGATCACATGAAAGTTATGTGAAATTCACACATGGATATTTTCCACTGGTTATGTGATTTATTTTATGAGTGTACTCATTTTACTCATTCATTTATTTATTTATTGTTCCAATGATTCATTAAAATGAATTGAAAGTTTGTAGAATTAAAACAAAAAAAAAGAAAACATGCTAATTCAGGACAGTCTTCTAATAAAAACAGTTACCGGCACATGAAAGTCAAACAATGCATAGACGTCATTTATCGCATTAGCGACGGCTCGGATAGGTTCATTCAACCCTTATTGCCGATTACGAGCTGCGAGATGTACAAAATTACGCTGTCTAATCACTCTCCGAAAAGCTGCCGACGTAATTCGGGGGAATCAATCTAGCTGGTGATTATCTTAGCAGAAAACACAGCTTAAGCATTCCGTCTTCTTTGTTCCAAGGTGTCAATTTCAAGGAGACGACAGCGATCCACGTTAGACGGCAAGCTGGCCGTGTCACGCCAATACAGATGACGAAGCGCGTAGCGAACAAAGTTTCTCTGTACACTCTCAAATCTTGCTATCCAGCATGGTTGATACGGGTACCAGACGACAGCACTTTACTCTAAGATTGAACGTACTAACGAACAATACAGCGCCCGCAGGCAAAGCGGATCGCGAAAGTCTTCAGATATTTTGAACATAAAGCCAAGCTGATAAATAATATCCAAAATCGAAAACAGCAGACACAAAACATAAACAATTAAAGCTAAAATCCTATCGGAAGGCTTTAGTCAGGATGTCATTGTAGTACGGTTTGAAGTTCAATTCACAGTCGAGTGCTACTCCCAAATCTTTGACCTGGCTAATCCTTTCTAATGGATGTCCGAAAATGGAATAATCAAATATTATAGGGTTTTGTTTGTGGTGAAAGGATATCACATTGCATCAACAAGCGTCAAGAAATTACGGGAGCACCAACTCTGCATACGATCCACAATCAGCTGCAACTCCTCACAATCAGCGATGCAATTGATAACCACATAAATTTTAACATCGTCAGCGTAGAATAGCCGGCATACAGGTGGCAGTAGACACGAAAGCTCGTTGACGAAAAGCGAAAACAGAAGGGGTCCAAGATTACGTGAACATTTCAGAACGAGAAGCTCCAATCTTAACGCAAATCGAACGGTTAGTAAGGTAAGATATGAACCACGAGATGAAGAATCCAGACACTCCGAGTTTCTCAAGCTTGCTCAAAATAACCGCGTCGATTTGTCCGCCAGAGTCCATTGTCCGAAAGCAGAGCGACACGAATTCGGTCAAATTGGTTGTATGCCGTCTGGCGGTATGTTCACTGATGTGAAACGGACGGAGCTCAAATGCATCTGTTGGAGAATCGCTTATAGCAATCGTGACTTGACTTGGTGAGGCCGAAGATTCATTGAAAAAAAAAATCGATTTCGATGATATTCTTTAAGCTTGAATTAAGCTATGAAAATTGAGTAATCGGAATTGTTACGTTTAACAACTAAGTAACTGCATTTAACAACAATTGTGTACACGGAAATTTAAAGATTACCACTTCGGAGGCCACAGGCAATGCTGTTTCTGAGCAAACAATTTGTTTTCATAATTCTTCGAACAACGCTTATCAGCACATTCAATTTAAGCCGACACGAAACATCCCAAAGTTGCAAATGGAACTTTTCAATTTTCAGCCTTTCAATCCCCTCCAAATTACCATATTAAGTAGCTTTCAAAATCCCCGACAAATTCTAACTCATCTCGCTTACATCTCACAACATTAAGGCCACATCCAGTTTTCTTTTATGTGCTCAAATCCCATATCTTTTCCACCACAGTGACAACGACGACGACGACGGCAGGCAGGCGGCAACCAGGGGAGTCCCGATTTCGATTGCTAAAAACATCATAAACTTTCATCACCTTAACAGGACTTCTTTCCCATTTTTGCCAAATCCTTCCTGCATTCGCAACCGATGTGCCATGCGATGTGATCCCGAGCAGGAGCAAATAACTTATGAGTATCTAATTCTGTTCCTCATACCAACATTTGATGTTGATCAGCTTGACATAAGAGGTGAAATACAAAATAATAATACTCAAAAAGTTGCATTCAAAATACTTTCTAATCAACAACAATTGAATGTTTGCAACATTTACTTATTTTGGAACTGGAATGATGTTATGGGAACATTCCAATTTAAGCTATCGAGATATTCGTTCCTGCTCGGGTTGCGATGATGGTTGGCTTCTGGGAAGTTCGAGCTCGGCCAAATCCCTCAACTTCCAAAGTATTAGCTATCGCTTTTGCATATGCCGATCAAAGTCGGAGGAAAAGTTCTCGTTGAGAAAAGAACCGATGGGAGGAAACTTTTTCCATCCCACCCAGCAACGACAACAACAACAACAATTCGGGGAAGGGGAACCACGAGAAAACAACGTCGTAAAGATACGGGATGAATGGCAGATCTTTCTTTCTGCGAATTTATACCCCGGGCGCCAACGAATCGGGGACGTCGTTCCTCACCTGCTCCTAGCTGTCGTTTTGTTGTTGTTGTTGTTGTTGTTCATCCTTCTGAAGACATTTCGTGATAATTTTTGCAAGAGTGGAGCTACACGGCCAATGAGATCGATCCAAAATTTGAGTTCAGTTTACTCCTAAATCGTAAAAAGTGCAGTAGTAAATTTTTCTGAATTCATTTTCCGACAGATTTTTGAAGTTCTCCATAGGTAAACATGGGACAAATTTTCTCATCGCTGATTTTCTGCACATTTTATTATTTTTGAGTAAACTGAACTCAAATTTGGGTTGATCTCATTGGCCGTGTAGGTATTTGCTAGCTTTCTTTCTTTCTAACAAGGATCCGTTTGACTCCCAAGGCTGTTTCGAATCTTTCCTTCTATAATGACGTAGATGGTGTCTGTTTTTTATTTCTCACGTTCGTTTGTTCTAGCTCATTTAATCGTGGTTTTTGTTTGTTAATTCTATGACAATTGAAGAACTTTGTGGATGCCATGAGTATCATCTTCATGTAAGGATCAAGAGATTTGAATCATTACGATTCTGCGGATCGTGCAATAGTACAATGATAATGTAAATCATCTAGTCTGCCTTAGATTAATCAGCAGCCTATATTATTCTACCAAATTAGAGCCAGTAAAATATTCAAAAAATTGATACCCAGAATATCAAACTCATAACGAACAATTTCAGATCAAGATCCGTAACGCGATCCTCTCTTCAATTAACTTCCGAAATTTCTCAAACAAGCTTTCCCGCAAGGTGTCACATTTTTTTCATTTTCGAAAAATAGAACCAGACACCATCCAGATCGCGGAAAATACTCGCCGTCTCCATCGTCATCATCATCATCATCCGTCACCAAGCGTTTCAAATTGGCGCGTGCTGTTTGCGGAAATTCAATTAGTTCCTTTCCACTTCAGCCACAGGGTTCCACCTGCAGGAGGAAAGCCTGTTTGCTGTTCCGCCAATTGAGACAAACTCGCTTGAGACTCGTCACATCCTCCTCCACCTGAGTAATCAAATAACGATGAACCTTCCCGCGCAGAGCCACGTGAAATTTTCGGTTGCTACCTTTTTTTCACCGAAGAAACATGAAACCCGCTGCATTCCGGTGAGTGAGTGGTGTGCCAATTTGGGCTTTCCCCAAAATCGTGCCGTAATTGAGGCTCGAAGCCTTCGCTGCCGGGTAAACATGAGAGAGCAGCAGCGTCCTGAAATGCAAACATATTGAGTAGCAGCATCTCGTCGTTGTCGTCGCTTGATGATGCAAAGTGATGTAAGACGTTTACTTCAAATGTACACAAAGCAGATTCAGTCGTAGCCCACCGGCCTACCGTGGGTTTCATAAGCATCGTCGAGGTCAGTTACTACCCAGGCTTCTCAAGCCTTCCGAAGGACCGAACCAATATTTGCCCAAATCGTCCCAGGGAAATGTAAATAATCACAACGATTGCCGTCTTCGTTCGCATCGAACACGTGACTTTCGTGGTTGTTGGTATGTCAGCGCACATGTACTGATTTTGAATATTGATGAGCAGCGAAAGTTTATCGGATCGGAATGGCGAAATTTGACATCCTACCTTAGAACAAGCAAATATTGATCTATTTGCTGCCGGATGGAAATTCATTTCGAAAGTCACATCAAAGTGAGGAGCGAGAATTTGTTGCTGAGAAAACGTCGTTCTACAAGCTTACTGGTATAGTCGAAAGCGTAGATAGAACACGAAACGAAAAAGACAAAAAACCATAACATCGCCTGTAAGGTCAACTTCTAACATTCGCTGCGATGTTCATGAACAGAGGATGATAGGAAACGGAACTAACATTCATTGTAATAGATTTTTGGTTTGCGTGTACTATTGTAGTGGTTATGGAATGAGAGTCCTGTGTCCAACACAACTCCAAGATCCTTCACAACTGTCACACGCTGAACTTGCTGGCAATTTATGGAATAATGATATTCTATAGTGCTCTTCTTTCGGCTGAAACTCATTACAGAGCACTTCGGTACGCTGATATTGAGCAAGTTGCGAGCACACCATTCATAAAATGTGTCAATCAATTTCTGCATCTTAATGCAGTCATCAACTGTACGAACCTCAAGGTATATTTTAAGGTCATCAGCGTACACGATTTTGCATCCTGGAGGAAGTAATAAGCACACATCGTTGAAATAAAGCGAAAAGAGTAACGGCCCGACGTTGCTGCCCTGAGGGACACCTGATGTACAGTGGAAGACTCGCGACTCAGCGTTTCCCAATTTCACAGAAAGTGAGCGATTTGCTAGGAACGATTCTAACCTGCACACAAAAGCATCGGAAGCACCTAAGTGCCTTAGTTTAGCCAACAATATAGCATGATCAACACGGTCAAATGCTGCTTTGATGTCCGTGTATTTACACCGTATCGACTTGTGCTCCTTTCTCCATGTGTTGCAGACAAAAGGAGCAGAACTCCACTAGATTTGTGTTAATCGACCGTCCAGGTAAGAAGCCTTGCTGATCAGTTGAGATATACTGCGCAACACTACGCTGCAATAAGCCTCCAATTAAAATCTCAAAGAGCTTTGAGCCAGCACAAAGCGAGGTGATGCCACGATAGTTCGTAACATCTGCTCTGTTTCCTTTTGACGTAGGACTACGTCTTTGATTTCGGTATGGGGGTACACTTTGTGAAAACTGAAAATGGAACATGTAACAAATTATGAAAGATTTTGAACGTTAATAACTCAGCTGCCCCTGAACCAATTTCAATAATTTTATCACCAATCGATCAGGGCTACGCTTACGCATCGATATCAATGCTTTTGACTGTTTATGTTCAACAAGAAACTATTGAAAAAGTAGTAAATGTCAAGCATTGTCCAAAAGCGTCGAAATAATTAACAAATGCTGCTTCCCCAGCACAGTCGTCAGAGAGTAGTAAGTAGACAAAACATGTGGATATAGCATTACGACGAGGTTCTGTAGTTCAGTGGTTACCGTTTCTGCTTACTGAGCAGAAGGTAGGGAGTTCAATCTCCTACCCCACCCCCTTGCAAATTTTCACTTTGCCTTATTATATCCCCACTAGATTTAAATAAAGAACAAATTCTGCTTTAACCGATCGCATCACTTACCACAGCGAATCCTAATCTAAAAATAACCTACCTCACTTACACTACTATCCTTCCCGAGATAGCCGTGGAGATGTAGAGGTATTCTCGGTCTCTAGTAACAACCGGACGTCGAACTAATCATCCTTCCCTCCCCAAAAGACCGGGAGGACGTGGCCGGCGCTGTGAATTGATCTATAGAATGAATTAATGTGCTTGTACATTGAAGATGGAAAGCTTATCCCATGCACCCATCTATGTAGTTCTCTGTGCAAGTGGATTAGTTGTGATCATTCACGGAGGAGCAACTACGAAGTGCACGGTCAAATAACGTTAACTCGACGGCAAACACATTCATTGATACGTTTATTGTTGTAGATGATAGAAGAGCATAGCAGAAATAGTGGGAAATAGGAAACTATGGTCATCACAAAAGAGGAAATCGAAAAAGCGAATTGGCTTTCACCCTTCTGCTTCTAAGCCCCTTACAGTCATCGTCATAGCATCGCATCGCTTTTGGTTCTAGGGCACTTGCTGGTTGCAATTTTTAGATCAGGATTCACTGTGATGCGATCAGTTGTAAGCAGCAGAAATTTCCTTCCCAACTCTCTTGTGGAATCTTTTAGTGGCTCTGAAAAGGGCCGGTTTTGATAGATTTCAACGGAAAAATTAAAAGCCAGCTGAATGTCCTTTGGCATAATTGTGACAAGCTTGGCGTGCATGGTGAACAGACCGACCAGATAGGTCGGTTTATTTCATTTTTTTTTTTTAAATGATCTTTATTTCTTGTGATTGTGTGGTTTACATGTATGAATTTTTAAGTGACACAGATGCGTCTTTTCAACTTTAGTACATTTGAGATTTTAATTATTATTTACAGTTCCTAGTCCTATCAGGCCTGTTTTAAAGTATGACCACCTTGGTGGGATTGGTTTGATTTGAATTGGAAAAAAGGAGACTACTTATAACTACTATTTACAACTACAACTAACCTACAACTACTATGTACACCTAACCTACTATATACAAATTGCTTATCAAAGCATGTTCTGATAAATTACATTTTTGTGTAAATTTAGTCTTAATTTCGTTAATTTTGGAATCTATTTTGGCAATGCCTGCCTCTTCATGTAAATTTGTTATTCTAGTGTCGAAAGGACGATCAAGTACCATCTGAGCGACCTGAATTTTGTTCCTGTGAGTCTGTGCACATGATTCCCACACCGGAGCTGCGTAGAGGATCGCAGGTGCTACGATTTGTTTGTAGACGGCCAGTTTGTTCACCCTTGAGAGGCGGGATCTGCGGCAAATCAGCGGATACAGACTCCTAACCAAGGCGGAACACTTGACTACGGTTTTCTCCACATGCGAGCGGAATAGGAGCTCTTCGTCAAACAACATCCCGAGATAGGTTACTTCGGCGGACCACTCAACCCTTGTGCCATCCATGATTACAGTACAAGAGGGAGCCGGTTTTAGTTTGGGTGATTGCCGATGGAGGAACATGATTGTTTGTGTTTTGGAAGCATTGATTTTGATTTTCCACGTGGTGGCATAATCAGCAAAGGCGTTAAGGCATCGTTGAAGTTTGTTCGTTATTTCGCGAGGCATCCTTCCTTTGACGGCTATTGCGGTATCATCTGCGAACAGGAAAAACACGCAACCGTCTCCAAGGGGAGGAATGTCGGATGTGTAAATGCTGTAAAGCAAGGGGCCCAGCAGACTGCCTTGCGGGACTCCTGCTGGGATGGAAAACGTGTCTGAAAGACAACCATTCAACGATACCTTAAACGACCTTTGCTGGAGGTAGCTACGGGTGATTTTAACCAGATGTAATGGAAAGTTGAAGTTACAAAGCTTGTATACAAGCCCATTGTGCCAGACATTATCAAACGCTTTCTCAACGTCTAACAATGCCATGGCTGTGGACTTGGATACAGCTTTGTTACTTCGGATGTTATTCATCACCCGCACTAGCTGGTGATTGGTGGAGTGCCCCTTTCTGAAACCAAACTGTTCCGGAAGGAGAATGTTATTTTCCTCGACAAACTTGAGCAAACAATTGAGAATGAGTTTCTCGAACAATTTGCTCAGCGCTGAAAGGAGGCTGATTGGTCTGTAGCTTGAAGCTAGCGTTGGGTCCTTCCCGGGTTTGCGGATAGGTATGATTTTCGCTGTCTTCCAGATACTTGGAAAGTAGTGCAGTTCCAAGCATCTGTTGAAGACAGCAGCCAGCAGAGAGTGAACCTTCATGCTGAGATTTTTCAACACTAGGTTGAATATTCCGTCAAACCCGGGGGCCTTCATGTTTTTGGTGCATTTCAGCGCTGAGCAAATCTGTTCCACTGTGATTCTATCCTCCGGAGGGATGGCACAAGGGGAGGAATCAAGGTTGAGTACGCATTGCTCAACCTGAACTTTGAGCGGACTTTGGATGTTGGAGCCAAGCAAGTGCGATTTGGCAATATGCTCACCAATCGCATTTACTTTCTCCTGAGGGGTGATTATGAGCCGATCGTCATCATTTTCATCTTTTAGTGGCGGAATGGGTTTAGGGTGCGTCTTTAAGACCTTGGCAACTTTCCAGAATGGTCTGGAGCGGTCGTCTAGATTCTGGACAAGCCGCCCGAAACTTTTGTTCCGGAGTGAAACCATTCTGGAAGCAATCTCCTTGTTCAGATTGGCCATTTCACGTTTCCTCGCTAGATCTCCAGTCCTTTGAAACTGGCGTCTACGAACATTTCTAAGGCGAATTAAGAGTTGGGTGTGGGAATCAATGGCAATAAACTTACCCCTCACAGGAACTCGTCGGACGCACGCCTCGTCAGCCACGGTTATGGCTTGGTGGAGTACTTCCAACGCTCGGTCGATGTCCTCCACGGAGTCAAGCGGCGGGTTGTCGATGATGTGCCTGTCTACCACGCGTCCAAACTGGGCCCAGTTTACGCGATGGTAGTCCTTGCGCAGGCTTGGAGCAGCAGCTACGTTGTATCCCAGTTCAGCCACCACCGGTTGATGGTCGGAGCTGAGTTCGTTTAAGGCTACCGGCTTGGACAAGCCGGTATTTGAAAGAAACAGGTCTAGCGTCGATGGGTTGCCTGCCGGTGAGATGAATGTTGGCTCGTCCGAGAACCAAACGGAGTACAGCCCATGCTGCGAATGGTCGAACAGCAGACGACCGTTCTGGTTCTGCTGGTAGTTCCGCCATGCCTCATGACGAGCATTCAGATCTCCTCCAACAACGAAGCGGGAACCGGTACGGGTGATGGTGGACAGGTCCTTCTTAAATTTAGCCGCTAGTCCACTGCTGGCGGCACACTGTCGAGGGCAGTAGACGGCGATATACTGGACGTATCCAGTCGACGACTCCACCTCCACACCAAGGGCCTCGATGATAGAGGTGCGGATATGGGACAGAGTGTGGTATTTTATTCCTTTCTTGACGACGACCGCAACACCACCCCCCCTGGAGCTGGTGCGATCAAGCCGGATAATGTTGTGGTCAGGCAACCAGAAGCTGTCACCGGACTTTAGATGGGTCTCGGTTAGAAGGCCCACGTCGATGCTGTGCTTGCGGAGGAATTCGGCAAGCTCAATCTCTTTTGCTCTTACAGAGCAAGCATTCCAGGTGACGATAGTTAGCGGTTTAGACGCCATACTGGATGATGAACTTACCGAGCACCTGGATCTGTTCGGGCTTATTGCGGCACTTACGAAGAGCACCGGACATGTTGACGAAAATTTCCATCAGTTCATCCGCTGAGAACAGATCGGGGTTGTTGTTTTGCGCTGTTGGTTGTCTCCAGAATCCAGGGGGGATGGAGAGCTTTGGCCAGCAAAATCACCGGAAGCTTCTTGAGGGGGGGCGGGTTGCACCCGCGAATTCGCTTGCCTTTGCTGGGGAGCACGAAGAGGCGGAAAATCCTCCGTCCTGAATGCTGGGGTTTTGTCCTTCTTGCGTCCTGGTTGATTGTTGCTTGACGCCTGCTTTCGGATGCGTTTGAAGTCCTCGCGTTTGGAGCACTGTCTGTCGGAACCTTGATGTGCACCACCACAGTTAGCGCATTTTATCGCCACGGCTCCATCCGCAGGGCAGTTGGAAGTGGCGTGTTCTTGAGCGCAGTTGCTGCAGCGTGGCTTGATGTTGCAGTTGCGGGTACCGTGTCCAAAATTGAGGCACCTCATACACTGCGTTACGTCACGATGGCCGCCACGGTATGGCTCCCACCGTACGATGATGGAGCAGATTGATCGGATGGCTTGTAGCGCATTGAGCGTCACCGTCCCTTTCTGGAAGTGCACCAGGAAAAGACAATCCGGGTACGTCTTCACGTTTTCATCTCTCCTTGTCATTCGGAAGACAGCGATTGGGGCTAGCTTGTACCGGTTGATTTCGGCTTCGACCATCTTGGGGTCGAAGTTTGGTAGACCCCTGATGACTACCTTGAAGGGCTTCTCACCGGGGATGTCGTGCGTGAAGAATTCCGCCTTGGTATCCTTCAGATATTTCACGGCCACTTCGTACTCCGCTTTTGTTCGGAGCATCACCTTGGTGCCGATCCTGCCGAGCTTAAACTCAGCTGCAACGTACAGCGATGAAAGATCGCCAATCAGCGTGTTGAGTGGGACTTGCTTCACCACCAGTGGAGGAAGCTTCATTTTTGCTGCACTCGGGGTGGCAGCAGTTTCGTTGTCGACGGCGTCGCCGAAATCACCAATGACGCTGACGTTCGTCGCGGTGGCATCGTCCCGTCCACTCGCACCATCGGACTGGCCTTGATTTTTCTTCCTCTTCTTAGACCGCTTCACCGTGGCTGAGGTGGGATTCCCTACATCGGTGGGAAGAGTAGCGTACCTATTCGAAATAGGAACACTCAAGCTACCCTCACCGCTGTTCTTCTTCTCCGTTTTCTCTCGGAGCCTGCTCCGGGAGCGCTGTCTTCCCATCACACGAAGCGACCGACACTACTGACGACGCGATTAAACTGCGAATGTTTGGAACAAACTAGAAACTTTAGAACAACTCGACAAAGCGAGCAAAGACCGAACTGTACTGCTTGACGTTCAAGCAGAGAATGAGCCTGATGGATGGTCGGTTTATTTCACTCATCGAGGGTATACTTATACCTGCGTCGAGTAGCATATTATTAATACAAGGAGGGTACAATAAAGGCCATGAGCATCATGAACAGCTTCGTCAATGACATCTTCGAACGTATTGCTGCTGAGTCGTCCCGTCTGGCTCAATACAACAAACGCTCGACGATCATGTCCCGCGAAATCCAAACTGCTGTCCGTCTGCTGCTGCCGGGTGAGTTGGCCAAGCACGCTGTCTCTGAAGGAACCAAGGCCGTCACCAAGTACACTAGCTCCAAGTAAATTCGTACCGTCCAAACAATCAATCGGCCCTTTTCAGGGCCACAAATCGATTTCCAACGTGAACGGCGCCGGTGGTGTAGTGGTAAGCGTGATTACCTCTCACCCCAGCAGGCCTGGGTTCAATCCCAGTCGGCGCCACCGGGATGTTCTGAGGCATCACATCTCTGATCACGCCTTCCTTCGGATGGGAAGTAAAGCCGTTGGTCCCCGGTTCATGAGTTGATGGGTCGATAGGTAGGGTCCAGGTGTGGGAGCTGCCTTCCTGGCACGTCGGTAGCATTGGTGCTCAGCACGGAAAACAAGATCGACGGAAAAAACAAACCAGAGGAAAAAAAAATCGATTTCCAACGTGAAAGAGCCTTATGAAAATAATGTTGACAAAAAGAATAAGAGGTTGCATCCATTACACGACCGTACGGTTTTGACGTAGGACGTCTGTGATTTCTATATGGGGGTACACATTGTGAAAACCGAATATGGAACATGAATTATCTGTGACAGGCTTGGCGAACAGACCGACCAGATAGGCCTCGCTGAATTCCTGTAGGGCCATTAACGGCCGAGCTCTGGAAGCGCAGATCGGTCTTAAAGTCCTGGGCGATTTCACGGACCAGACGCTTGAAAGGCAACTTGCAGTCAGCAGCTCGGTCGATTTCTGGTAACGACGGATCTCACGCAGAGCGACAGTTCCTGGCCGGTAGCGATGAGACTTCTTCACTCCTCCATCTGTTTGAGAGGAGCCTTTCCTCTGGTGGACTTACGAGCGGTCTGCTTGGTGCGGCCATTATACAATGTGGATACGTTGAACGCAATCTGTTGAATAAAAATTTTAATTACCCAGCACAATCATGGGCATTCAAGACAAATCTGTACGATAGTAAGTAGAGGTGAGGTAAGGAAAATAATTAAAATATGGTTCAGATTAATACCTGGCTGAATAAAGATACACATTACCATTTATTATATAAGACCACGTAGTCCTACGTCACCATTGCGTACAACCCCATAGGGCTGTCCCTTGTAGTTTTTTGAACACGGGAAAGATGAATGAAAAAACACCAGAGAACTGCTGAGCGAAGAGGTTACAAATATCTTCAGGTGTGCTGGCTGAATGGTCACCTAGAACCATTTGCGCTGGAAGACCACTTTCTTTACGTTTATCGTTGACGAAAGACCAGAAACGTTTTGGATTTTGTTTCAGCTCATTTTGCTTACGCAAAACATATGTCGAATATAGATGACGGTTATAGTTTCTATACCGGTTGCTGGCTTTAGAAAAGTTGCGTTTGGTGATCACATCTCGCGCACGAGAGTATTTCTTCAAAGCAGCAGAACGCTTGCGTTTAAGCCGTTGAAGCCGTGCATTTGACCAAACTGGCCTAAGCTTTCGTCTGGGTCGAGGGACATATTGACGAAGAAATGATGTCAGTGTTTGGTTGAAAAGTGAAACAGCCACATTCACGTCAGCAACATCCAGAAATGACCAATCTGTGGTCCGTTACGCATCACTCAAGCCAGCATAATCAGCACGATAGAAGTCGAACTCCCTTTCCTCAGGTATGTCATTGTACCGAACCAGAGGCGGACAGCCAAGGTTGACCAAAACTGGAGGATGGAACGGGTCAGCATCAATAAGAGCTTCAGGTGTTTCAATTACATCACAGTGTTTAACTGCATCGGAATTAGCAAATATCAAGTCCAAGGTTCGGTTCAGGTAATTCACAGTAGGGTTTATCTGCTTCATGTCGAGTAACGCCATTCCATCCACGAGTGAAGCACTTGGAGCAGTAAACGTAGAGCCCACAGAGGCAATGTAATCCTGTCCAGTAGCTGACGGCGTCCAACAAAGGCCAGGCTGGTTGTAATCGCCAAACAGCAGGTGAAAGTCTTGATGTTGCAGTTTCTCAGACATGGCTAACGCGGATCCGATTTGTTTATCAATGTAGGCCGCAGATGTAGAATAATCAGGAGGGATGTATACGACACCTAAGCAGATTGTCCGAGAGCCTCCATTCGCATTAACCCAGAGCTGTTCTATGCCGCTGTCATCTTCGATAACAGATTTTGATGAACTGTACCGTTTTGAGATAGCAATCAACACACCACCACCTCTCTCTCTCTCTGCCCGTTCTAATAGGATCGCGGTCATTGCGGTACACATTGTATCCATTTCCGAACAGCTGCGATGAATGAAACTGATCGTTTAACCAAGTCTCGGTGAAAATCAGAACGTCCATTACCGGATCGCAAACCGAGGTAAAGAGGCTATCGACTTTAGTACGAAGACCTCTGACGTTCTGATAATATATGCTGTGGTAGTCGACGTCCGAGCAGTTCTGGAATACGGAGTTACTTGAGTGGCGTGCGGTATCACAGACTTCGGTAGCACATATACTATGTAATTTACCTGGCGAAGCAGGGTTCTCAACTGCTTTTGAAGATATGTCTACATCATCGGTAATCTCGGCAATAGGTGACTGATACAGGGCGTTCTGGAATGCAATCTCATTTAAGTATTGAGGAAGACAATATTATGTGCACTTAATCTGGTTGGTTTAAAAATGCGATTAATTTTTCATAGTTCAATGTAACAGCTATACATAAGTATGTATTATGCACATTGTAAGACCATTGTTTCAGTCTTCCTTCTGACCATAGGCCATTGCTTGAACTTCTTCGTACGCGGCCCATCACCTTTTGCACGAGCCCTGTTCCCACTAGTTTGGCTGCCAAATTCAGGTCAACTGCAGTTCCACCCTTTTTCTTCAGTATGTGCTTCACTATTGACCTGTATTCATCAATTGACCTTAGTTCCGGTGTATTGGCGGGATTCATCTCCTTGGGAACCACTGTGACGACATTTTCGCTGTACCACTGTTTGGTGGAATTTGAGCAGTGACAGCTTGCCAAGTCCGCCCAGAATAGACAATTCACCTCATGCTGCTCCACAAAAGGCAGTAGTCTCTTTTGTTGGATCGCTTCCTGGTTAATTTGCTGGTTAATGGTCCCAGAAGTAACGAAAGTTTCGCTTTTCAGTCCACAACTGCATATTGCTTGCCAGGCAAGGAACTTTTTGGGGAATTTCGACTTATTTTAGATTTTTCAATCTTCCGGGGCACTCTTGCGGTCAACCGAGGTATACAATTCCTGACAGGAATTTGATCGAAAACTGCCAGGAGCGGATAGACCAGGATTTTCGTTTCGAGTATGCAGGCTTGCTCCGGTGAAGCCTTGATGTATACAAATGAACTTATTCTGACAGCCAATGCCTACTGTGGTTCTATGCACCCTTAGCTTGATTCAGTGAAATTTTGAAAAAAGTAGAAGGGTCTGTGCCTAGGGGCACGAACGGATGCTTGACGTAGGACCGCTAGTGGACGAAACAAATGTGAAGAGCATTTATTTTTTTTAATTGATCAATCATCAATTATCTTAACTCTTTCCGCTTGCCAAATTTGTAGTATTTTTTCAATGAGAAAGTTGATGCAGAAAATCAATCAAAATCACTTGCACCCCTGCTACCAAGTTTGGATACAGATTACAACTCTGGAGAGCATTTTGTGTGGTCGTTGGGGGCCTGAGGTTCTGAATATGGACAAACAGGCACAGATAAATTCTATTCCAACTCTTTACTGTTATAAGCTAGTTGGCCCTGAAAAGGCCCGTTTTATTGTGTAGATGTTTTCTCGTAGATCAGACCGGAGATACGTTTGACACTACCATGGCGAGCCAGACGACGGATGGTGGTTATCTCGAAGAACTTTGCGATGACGCTTGGCGCCTCTTGTACCAAGACCTTTTCCTCCTTTGCCACGACCAGTCAATTGTTGATTGTTGGGTGTAGAAGAGTAGACTAGCCACCACCTTCGTACTGCTGCTATTGCTGACCACCACGGTCCGAAACGAAAATGAGTTTATGCTAGACAGCAGCGCTGTTTTATATCTTTTCAGGTTGAAGCAGAATGATGTGCAACAAAGTGGTATAAAAGACTCCTCCCATCATGAGTAGTTTACTATCAAGTAGCGACACTGGCTCCTTTCCTTTCCTTTCCGGTGGTGTAGTGCTAAGCGTGATTACCTCTCACCCCAGCAGGCCTGGGTTCAATATCAGTCGGCGCAGGTCCCTCTGCAGGTCTGCCACGGATCCATCCCTGGCGTTGGCTTGTTTCGTGCAATAGACCGCAATGATAGTGACGGGGTCGACTCCCAATGCTTCAATCATTTTCAGCTGAAAACAGAGTAGCAGCCGGCAGCATGTGTTGTTCCTGGTAGCGACGGCCACTCCACCACCCCCAGAGCTTGTCCGATCCAACCTCACGAGCCGGAAACCAGGAAGAAAAACGTTTATCTCCGGTTTCAGGTGAGTTTCGGTAATGATGGCGATGACAATGCTATGTTCGTTGAGGAAGTCAACGACCTCGATTATGTTGCTCTTGAGCGGGTAAACGTTCCAGTTTGCGATTTTGATGAGCTCACGGTCCATAATTGAGCATGAAGGTAGCCACAGCTTGGAGCTGGTCGAATTTGTTCTTGATGGTGTTGACAATGTCGGGCATCTTGAGGAAGAAGATCATTAGATCCGCTGCGTTGAACCACGAACCATCGTTGATTTCGGGCTGCGGTAGGGATGGTCCATCCTGACGCCAGTTTAACCCGGGGGCTGTGGGGAGATTCTGCGGCTGTGGAGCAGCAGTCGTCTCTTGACCTGAGCGGTGCACAGTGGTTCCCCTTAGAACGAAAGTTGGCCAAAACCTCAAAATTGTTGCTAATAGGCAAAACACAGTTGAAATAGATGTTTTTTAGCTGTACGAAGAAAACTTGACAATCAAGACGTCACAAAAAGGAGTATAGTAGAACCAAAACCAATGCCCAATGGTCTCAGCCGTATTTACCTAGGAAGACAAAAATGTTTGCGCCCAAACTGTCAGTTTTAGGTATATGGTTTCTTAGGGAAAGTTGCTTCATATTTTTTGTTCAATCTTTTTATGTTCGTAAAATTAGGGTGGTCCATAAAATTGGTGAATTAAAAATACAAACTATTTATTATTTGAGATAGACCAAAGCAGTGTTGTAAACAGTTGTAGAACATTAAATTCAAAGCAACTTTGTAGAAGACACAACGTTTTTATCTCTTATGGTTCATGAGTTATGATTTTTTAAACAAGCAGTTTAGGGTGGCCACTAAAATTGGTTTTCTTTGAATATCTTTTCAGTCGTTAATTTCTTGCAAAAACATTGTTCTGATTACACTTTGAACTTTTGATGACGCATATTTTTGGTCAAGCAACTAGATTACTATCTTTTTTGATAAGAAAGTTAAAGGCTATTTTCTTCGAAAAAATGACTCTTTTCAATTGTCAATATCTCAGAATGGAGCAAACCGATTTTCAAACATTTAACTTCATTGGAAACATCGTTTTTTTTTTCATTTTTGGTAAAAAAAAACTGCAAGAGCTTTTTGTGTTTAAAGCATTTAATTAAATTAAAAAAAAGTAATATTTTTCAACAAAACTAGTCATAACTTTTCAAATAAAAGAGATAACAACTTAGCAAAATATGCGTCATAAAAAGTTCTTAAAGTATATGGTGTAAAAATTTCACGAGAAATTAACGTATAAAAAGATATTTAAAGAATGCCGATTGTCTAGGGGCCACCCTAACCTGCTTGTTTAATAAAATCATAACTCATGATCCATAAGAGATAGATATATGGTGCGTGTGTGTATGTGTGTGCGTATTGGTGTGCTTTGAAAAAGGCATTGTAAAGCTTGCTACGGTATACACCGCAGATTATATAACTAAGAAGCAGATATTTTCAAAGAACACTTTACTTCTTATTCCTGATTTCAACATGTTTCGCAAAAAATCGCAAAACACATTAAAGCCTATCTGAAAGTTAACTTTTCTAGCTATCTTTTGGTTACTAAATTATAGTGGGCGGATGTGTCCGTCATATGTTTTGCTTAGTCTAAATGCGAAAAAAGTATATTTTTGCTAATTTTTATATCAGAAACTGTCACTAAAAACACTAAGACACTTTTTTTTGCCATCCATTTGACGTTAAATAAGTCGAGGAACATTTCTTCTGAAGCAACCAAGTTTATAAACACATTAGTTTTTGCTATATTTGAGCAAAACAGTAACAAGAAGCAATACGATTTCTTTCAAAAATGTTTAATATCTCTACACTGTAACAGCCATAAAAAAATATTTAATCAACATAACTGCAAAAATCATTCAATTTAAGATACTCTTAACATGTAAAAATAATAAAAAAATATTGAAATAAAAAAATATCAACTTTAATTTTTGAGGTTTTGGCCAGCCAGGAACCACTGTGGCGGTGGTGACCGCCGCAGCAGTAGCAGCGACACGAGCAGCAGCACTGGAATCGGTCGTCGTGGTACCAGTGGGAAGTTCTGATCATTAATTTCCAGCACTTTCTTGCGGCTGGGCTGGTTTCTCGTCGATGCTTTCTTCCGGATCTCGATGTACTCGGTGCGCTTCGGGCAGGCCTTGCTTGTAGCTTTGTGAGCTGCACCGCAGTTGGCTCAAATGGGATCGGCTTCATCGAGTCTGTCGCAGGCGTCGGTTTTGTGTTGGGGCATATTACGGATGTCACTTCACGGTGAAAACTTGTCACTTGTCGTCACAGGGAACTGATTCCCATTTGATTTGTACGGCAATCACCGCTCTTATTCTGAGTATCACTTCTTTATCACCGGGTAGTGACACCCGTAATAAGGGCCGATGTTTGCCACACTTGATGCAGCGGATGACCATATGGCAATTCTTCGTTCCATGCCCAAACAGCAGGCAGTTCAAGAATTGGGTGAACCCACGACTGACCGGCTTGTACCGCTCCCACTTCACCACTATATTGAACAGGACGTGGATGCCCTGGAGGTCCATCCAAGTTGTTGTTCTCAAGGTGAACCAGGTATAGCTGGTCGCGGTACTTGACGGCCTCCACTTGACATTACCACTTTTTCAATAGCTTCTCGTTAAAAAAAATCTATAGATGCGTAAAAATATTTTTGATCCATTGGTGATAAAATTATTGAAATTGGTCAAGGGGCAGCTGAGCTACTAATGTTCAAAATCTTTCATTATTATGTTTCATGTTCCATTTTCGGTTTTCACAAAGTGTACCTTAGAGTGATGCAAATTTTGAAATTTTCGCTCCACAATACTTAAAAGATTCCAAATCGGATCCTGACTAACCTCTCAAAATTTGAACCCATTTAGTGAGAAACTGAGATGGCACAAACCATTTGAAGTTTGTTTGGGAATTACTATCGTAAAACTAAGATTTTTGTTCATGTCTATCTAATAATTCACCATATCGATCTGCTTCAAAAGTTTTCAATTGTACTTGTAGAATATTTTCCCAGCTACAACTTTGCTCAAGACCACATTTTGATTAAATGCAAGAATCGAAAGTTAGCAATGGTTCAATGCGCTGATGTCTTATGATCATGCTCAATCATCTCCTCAGCAGGCAACATTGGTGTTTCTGGGGCGTTGAATAGGACACAAAAATCATGGCTACTATGTCACACTGCAATATACAGTGTTGCCTACAGAGCAGCTGCTTAATCATGTCATAAGTTTACCAATCTCTTCAATAATTAATAACTTTTTCCTGTCTCGTTTTACATAGAAACGATCTTCAGCAAAGTTATAGCTGAGAAAATTTTCTATAAGAATGGCTATCGAACTGTTTCGCAGCTTAATATGGAAAAAGACTAGAAGGCAATGAACAAAAAGTTGAGATTTCCCATGGTAACTTACAAGTAAACTTCAAATGGCTTGTGCGAAGTCTGTTTCTAACCAAATGAGTTGTAACTTTGGTAGGCTAATCAGGACCCGGTTTGAAACCATTTAAGCACTGTGGAGCGAAAAAGTCAAATTTTGCATCAGTCTAGTGTACCCCCAGTAAAAATTATTACGCAAAAATACATTAATGGCAGCATTTAATATGTGTCCGAATTTTTTTTTTTGTTCAACCTTTAAACCGATAGTTTTAGTTTATCAAAAAGAGGGGGTGTTTTGGTTAAGAGAACCGTCTAACAGATGTTTAAACCACTAACCTGAATGATGGAATGGCATATTTGCGATACAAATGTTTGGCAATATAAAGTTTGTACAGGGCTTTTACGGGTTGAGTGTTCTTGAAATTTTCCAAGAATTTTTACTTGTTTTTTTCGGAAGTTTTTAAAATTATAGTATTTAATTTAAATCGGAGGCTGCGTTGGTTTATTTCAAATCAGAGGAGTCGGATCCAACTTTCCAATTTTCGATCCAAATCCACAGCCCTGGTTTGACAAAATAAAACGAACAATTGGACTCATTTGTTCCACTCCTAGCACGCTCAGTAGCCGAAAATTCATGCAAATTAAAGTCCGAACAAATCACACATAACACCTACCACTCATTATCTACCCCGTCCTAAATAAACATCGAAATAACCGACTCACCTGAGCTGCTGTTACTGTTCCGCGAGGACCGATCGTCGTGCAGGACCATACTGTTTTTCAGCATTCCATCCATCGCGGCTGGAATTTCCATTATCGCACCTGTCTGTGGCCGATGGATTTATCCACGAACGATACTTTATGCCCGTTGTTCGCCTGATGGTGAGCAAATTTTAGCACAATTTTTTCCCGATGATTATTGGGAAAGGAGAAACTTTTTTTTTTTTCAAACAGTCACACACCTGTTTCACTTTTATACAGATGACACGTTCGAGCTATGTGCGAGCTTTAATCCTTTCCATGCGCGCGTAATCTCAGTAGGCAAAACAAACTGGACGTATGTAGTCAAGCACAATCTAATAAGCCTACTTAGATGTAATAAGAGCAGTTAGCACTACACACTGAACTAGGAAGCTTTATGGCATTAATTACACACCTGTTAGAGCGGGACAACTTTATTTCGTAAAAGGAATGCGATTTCCTTTTTTTCACAAAAGAGTTCTTAGTCCTTCGAACAAAGCGCCTTTTTGTAATTTCGAAGTTTACCCAACTATGATGGGATTAGTGAGTAGTTGAAAATTATCCGCAGGGTAGTTGCTAAGATTGTGGAACTAGTTCATTGGAAGCAGATTTTTCAATTGTTCTGAAAAGAAAAAAAAATGGAAGGGAACGATGTTATCTTCATGTAATCTGCAAAACAAAAACTACAAGGGACATCCCTATGGGGTTGTACGCAATGGTGACGTAGGACTACGTGGTCTTTTATAATAAATCTCTTTTGTTAACTGCAGCAGGAGCTTTTGTTTTGTGTAGGAATATGAATTTGAGCGGGAGTCTCTCTGTTTATACTCTTTAGTATGACGCGCTTGACATAGATGGCCCACAGCAACTCACGAAGAGTTACTAATTCCGATCAATAACGGTGCGGTTTCTTCCTCCTTCTATGGATGCTCATATGGGCTGCAGCTCGCTACTTGCAGACAGCCTTTCGCTGTGTATTAGAGAACACCACAACTCACCACGCGGTGATTGAATAAACACTGTTTGGTGACTTGGTGAGACCGGTTGGAACTCAACTTTGAAATCTGTGTCAGGGAAATTGATAAAATTCATGATAAAATCTTAATTTTAACAGATTCGTAGAAAAAATTCCTATCGATTGGCGTATTATGAATTAAAATCCATCATCTCTGGATCAAAATCAGACCACTTTCATGCCGTGACCGACTTTGGTTTTTAAAATCGTACCCCCAATGTTGCCTTAAAGTACATGGTATGTTAGATTAAAACATATTCTCTCGATGATTTTTAGGAATTCACGGTACGCCCACGCAAACTAACAATACCGTCGGGTAGAAGAAATCTTACCCTACCTGATGGAGATCATGATTTGCGTAGGCAATCCTTGATCGAGCCATCGAATTAAGTAATTGTTTACAAAAGCTGTTACGCCCTAATTTCAGCTCTATCCTGATATGAGAACTGACATCCGATTGATGACCTTGACAAATGTCCAAAAAATACTCTTACAAATTTATCGTAGTCCTTTGGTTGTGATGGTTGAGGAATGCTAAGCTATTAACACTCCAAATACGGTGGGTAAAATACTTTAGGCTGACTACGAAGCCTCCGAAAAACGTGCAAAAGCAAGTTTGCAATGACATAACTTAGCCATTTCTTGATGAATTTCAAAAAAATTCCTACCTCTAGAATTCCTAGGCCCTGTAGATTATTTGAATTGCAAAAATATTGAAATAAAGATCGTCAACTTTTTTAGTGAAAAAAGTCTTACACGTTTTTTTAAAGGTGTGTTTATGGGTTTTGCAAGTGGCTTAAGATCCATAATTTCGATTAATGAGCACAAATGTTAATAATTAGCCGGAACGGTCCTCGCAAGAACCGGAACATTCGTAAAAGGTGTCTATCCATAAACCTAATCCTAGAACTCCGCAGTTTTTTTTTCGAAAAAATTAGGAACTGTAATATAAGAAATAATTTGGGTTCATGACATAAACCCGGTTATTCCGGAGTTACGCGCTGCAAGGTGCGTGAAAGAGCTCGGTAAATACAATCAGTGTTGATGTTGGCTCGCTTGCAACTTTTATTGTGTTTTCCAAAGAAATTGATCGAAAGTGTACCAAAAGTGCTTCTGAACGTGTTTCGCAGTTGGGAGTGGTGAAGTTCGTAAATTCGCGGTTTATGTTCAGTGAAAATTCCGTATGACAAAATTGCTCAACGAGTTCCCTTTTTTTTGCCGTTTGACGACGACGGGCATGCGAGAGAAAAATAAGCATCGGGAATGTGCTCCCGGATGTATTGATTTGGTGAGTTCGTTCCAGTTGAAGATTGTTCTTATCTCGATTGCATTTTCGAGGGGACGTCCGGAGAGCCTTGAGATTTAGGCGTTGTTGCTTTTGCGGGCAGACGAGTTGGTCGCCGGTAAGGTCCAGTAAGTGCTGCCAGCAGATGAATCAAGAGGCATTCGAAACAAAATTGGTAAGAAATGTCCATTCAAATCGTTTTATTACAGTTAAACAAATTTCAAAACTATATACGTGCCAGATTTGGAAATAATATTTTTTGAATCTGGAAGTGTGTTTATGATACCATTATCCATTTGATAAAGGTAGAGTGAACATGTGGGGCTTATTGTAAGTAAAAGTGACCTCGGAGTGGTCGTGAATTACCAGGCATTCTGAAATGGGTCACTGGAGCTGCAATAGAGCTAACACCTTCTAACTCCCGGACTAAACCTGCTTTAATTGAAGGGTAATAAAAAGCAGTTTTCTTCCATAATAACACTGCCGGACAGTGGGGGTTAGATTGTACACACACACACACACACACACACACACACACACACACACATGACATAAACCCGGTTATTCCGGGTCTTCTGAATGACGGTCCAATGGCTATCCAGGTCCAGGTTTATGTCACGACCCCAAATTCATTCTTATGACGTTATTACTAAATTTCTCAAATAAACTGTGAAGCTCTAGGATCAGTTTCATGGATTTACCACTTTTAAGGATGTTCCAGATCATCCAGAACTCGGTCTCATGCCTAACCAGGTCCATGTTTACGGCTCGACCTAATTTTTTATTCTTATATCACAGTTCCAAGAGATTAAAAAAAAACTGCTGAGCTCTAGAATCAGATTCATGGATGAACCAATTTTCCCAATGCTCGGAATCTTCCGAAGGATGATGTTTATGTCACGACCCCAAACTTTTTCCTAAATCACAGTTCCTAATGTTTTTGAAATAACCGCGGAGCTCTAGGATCAGTTTCATGGATAGACCACTTTTAAGAATCTTTCAGATCTTCCGGAGAACGGTCTCATTGCCATCCGGGACCATGTTTATTTCATGACCCCAAATTATTTCTTATATTACAGTTACTAATGTTTTCGAAAAAAAAAACGCGGAGCTCTAGAATCAGTTTCATGGATAAATCACTTTCCGAATCTTCCGGAGGACCGTTCCGTTGTCTCCAGAATCCATATATAGGAACCATGACTGTATTCTAGCTAATTATGTACATTTGTAACCATTAATCTAATTTATGGATCTTAGGCCACTTTCAAAACTCATTAACGCTCCTTTAAAAAATGTGTAACGACTCTTTTTGCTTTTAAATAAATTTGACGACCCTATGTTTAATCTTTTAAAATCAAAATAGTCTACATACCCTAGGAGTTCTAGAAGTACCACAATTTTTTAAACTCATCAAGAAATGGCTAAGTTATGCCATTGCTAACTTGCCGTTACACGTTTTTCGGAGGCATCGTATTCGGAGTGTTAGGGTGTTAAACACAGATGAGGCTGGTGAGCTGTACATATGTTGTTTGGAATGAGGGTGACGCGCTTGGCATGGATGGCGACTAACGAAGAGCTATTGATTCTGATCAATAGTGGTGCAGCTTCTTCCTCCTTCTATGGATGCTCATGTGGGCTACAGCTCACTGCTTGCAGGCAGCCTTTCGTTGTGTAATGGAGAACAATGTCCAACGCCACGCGCCGAAAACACTGCTGCTGCTGCTGCAGCTGATGCTGACGACCGGACAACACTTCACACGGTGATTGGAACTGAATCCAATCAGCGGTTGTGGCCAGTCTTGTTAGCTAGCTGCTTGTGGGGAGCGTTTCGTTGTGTACTGGAGAACACCACCACTCACCACGCGGTGATTTAATAAACACCATTTGGTGAGACCAGATGGATTTCAACATTGAAATCTGAGTTAGGGAAATCGCTTTTCGCAGGTAATCGATGATAATTTTAATTATCCTAGCAACAGTTGCACATTCATGCAATTTTCATTGGTGACATTTTGAAAAATGATAAAGTATTAAATTTCACAGATGCATAGAAATATATCTGATCGATTGGTGATAAAATTATTGAAATTGGTCCAGGGGCACCTGTGTTATTAACGTTCAAAATCTTTCATGATGTTCGTTGCATTTTGGGTTTTCACAAAGTGTACCACCATATAGAAATCACATACCTAGTCCTACGGCAAAAAGACAGTGCACCATCCTGCTAAAAGCAACTTAAAAAAATAGTATTTATAGTTTTAAGTAGCATCCATTGAAAAATATGCTATGATCTATCAAAACGATTTTATAAGTTTTAGGAAAGTTTGGATATTCAGTCAGACCAAAGGGTGGCCACACTCATTTTGCGCCATTTTTTTCTCATTGTGCCGCAGCTGTACCGGCAGTGCTGAGAATGCCATTCATCGGACTAATATTGTTCGCTTGTGAATAATGGCATGTTTGGCAACCCAGTTCAAATGTTTTGTTTTTAAGCAACAACACAACTGGCGGTGGAATCCGAACCAAGAGACGATGATCCAGAGGTACTCCAGAAGGAAAAACTGGCCCAACCAGAAGATGGCGGTGAAGTTCTTTAGACCGCTCAACAAAGATAGCATCGAAGCGCTACTACTACTACTACTTCTGATGTTTCAATCGCTGGAACGAGCTCACACTATTGCTTCGAACCACCCGTCGTTGCACTTTCGAAAGCAAGATTATTGGCATGAAGTTGACGAACGCGTGAAGCTGGTCATCGATCAGGCACGGGAGAAGCTCTTCCGTGGTTCTAAATCGGCTTCAGAGACAATTGCTACTTGACAACGGACCGGGATAACGTGGAAGCACGGTTCGAGGTGGTCAAATCCTGTACCAATGCGACGAAAGTCTTCCTTTTGTTAAGGCTACTATGCGCACCGCGGCGCCGGTGCGCATATTTGCAACATTTGAGCGCGTGAGATGAAAACGTCAAAAAACTGATCGTTCGGCCATTTTGTCCACTATTTGACCGCCCACATCCTCCCCGGCGCGTTCCCCTGTTGATCCCCACATTTTATTTTTCAATGGGTTTTAATTTACTAAAAATAAAAACAGTAAAAGCAGAAGCATGACTTCATCAATGAACTTTATTTATAATATGCTTGTAGCTAACATTATTGTGTTTTTTTTTATTAAATAGATCTTAACGCAACAATAATATCTTACAAGCTAAGTCAACTCCAAATCAAATCAAATTACATGAGAATTCAATAACAAGTTCAATGGAACTCAAATCTTGTTCCTAAAACCACTTTGGCCACATCCGGAAATATTCCGGGTGTCCCGGGGGAAGAAGCCAACATCTGATTAGGATCAAAACCCAATCAATTTTGGAAAATAATTACATCAAAATTGAACAGCTGGAGAAATCCGGATGAGTTGAACATCCTTGTTGATTTGTTGCATAAGTAAGGATGCTTAACTCATCCGGATTCCTCTAGCGGATCAATTTTGGAAAATAATTACATCAAAATCGATCCGGAAACGCCCGGGTAAAAGTAAACAATCAGCTGGAGGTAAGCTCCAGCTCGGATTAGCTTGAAATACCGTCCCTGTTTGAATGATCTGCAAAATGTTCGCTTATAGTCGTTTTAATTAACTCTGATATCGACATCAAAGCAGCCAGACATTCTTGATCAGGATTTAATTCGATGATAATACCGGTTACCACCAGACAAGATGGCTGAGCACACCGCAAAAAAAAACACACCAAACTTGCAACATAAAAACGATCAGCTGTTCATCCACCCAATGTCAAATGATGTCACTTTTCCACCGGCAATTCGTGTTGGAGCTGCTGCAGCGGTATCTGTCAAGGGGGGAGGTGGCTGTCAAATACGAACAATCGTCGCCTACTTCGCATAACTGATTCCAAACGTATACAACCCATAAGAAAGCTACAGGGTTTGTTTACGTTTGGAACCAATTTCATACAAGAATGATCAGTAGGCTGATTTGACAACACTCCTCCCCCTCCCCCCTCTCAGGTATCAGTAGATTGATCCATTCAAAAAATGATTCGAAAAGCGATTTCTGAAGCGTTTGTATTCGCTGATGTTGCTACTCTCACTACCCAGTCGTGTTGCCATTAACTTCAATGGTCATGACAATTTCTAGCCATGGATGCCAAGCAGTGCCAATGGGTGTGCCCAACTGTGTGTTTGGCACACTGTGCGTAGAGACCATCCCCTTGAGTCAGACCCCATCATTTTATAGGCAGGCTAATAAGTTGTACATATTATTTATTGGCACTGTTTTGAATATCATAATAGCTTAATTCGTAACTAAAATAACAGTATCGAAAAGTTTAACTTTTGAAGACTCTTTTGAGTTCAAAAAATGTTGCATGCCACTCGCTACAAAATTCTATTTTCCAGCACTCGTCGTAATTGAAAACAACGACTCGTGCTGAAAAAGTCTCTTTTATTGAACTTTGAAACTTGTGCATCGCTCACATTTTAATGCCGAAATCACCAAACTCACTCTCTACATTGTATTTACAACTACCATCTAGTAATTTGTTTTGAAACAATTCTGCCTCCCGTAAGCAGTTCCCCAATGTTTGAACGTAGGTATTATGCATGGCCCGACTCCGAGAGGAGGGACCAACTTTTAATACCAGCAAATTGAGTGTAACTACTGCAGCCTCACATATCGTTTTTGACAATGCCAGAACACATCTAGGTACAGCACTTGAGGGTGTATAGCTTTCCAATGCAGCATCCACCGCATCATTGGATGTTCATTAGACTGATTCAAAGTTTGAAATTTTCGCTCCACAGTGCTCAAATCAGGCCTCCCAAAATATAAACTCCTTTGGTAAGAAACTGACTTGGCCCAAATCTGCGTTATATTGTTTTGTCAGGCAAATGTCAAGTTATATATTAATTAATTGTTTAAGAGATTGATAATCTTATGGCATGATCAAGCAGCTGTTTTGTCGGCAACACTGTATTCTGCAGTGTGACATAGTAGCCATGATTGTTGCACCGACAAACCGACATGATTCTTAATTCTGACTTATGCCCGAAAATCGTAAATGGCCGATTAAAATGTGCAGTGATCCGAACTGTCAAAACCATAGGATTTTTTATCTAGATAAAAATAATTGGTCCAGAATAGATCAGACGCGACCCAATTCATAACTTTGCATGCGGGTTCATGGCTTAGCTAAATATTTCCCGCGAAAAAGGAGCCTGATGTCAGTAGTGTGCTTTGGTCAGAAATTTTAATGTTTTTGTTTTGGTCATTCATGTCGGTTTGTCGGTGATTGTTGTGCTCTATTTGATTAAATCTTTAAAAACTGTTATTCCATACATTTGATCGAAAAGTGGTCTTGAACAAAGTTGTAGCTAAGAAAATTTTCTACAAGCACAGCTATCATTTTCCAAAGCAGATTAATGGAGTGAATTGACAAAAAATTAAGTTTTCCCATAGTGAATCCCGCATAAACTTGAAATGGTTTGTGTCAGGTCAGTTTCTTACTATTGGGTCATTCTCTGAAACTTGTTCAACCCACCAAAGAACACAGCTTTGAAACCAAGCACCGCATCAAGGTTACCGGATTGTTTTTTTGTCACCAGTACAATTTATTAAGTAAATTTAAAATATTTCAGAGCCACTGGCAACCCTTGCTTCAATGCTGAGAACCAAAACAAACAGTTGTCAAAAATGTAAAAGGAAATCTTATTCGATCTCGGTTTCGAATGTTTTTGAGGAAAATAATCTCATTGAGGCTGGGATTAACGATAAGATATTAATAAATATTGCTTTCTATCACATATCAGATAACTCCCGTATTTAATTCACAGTTTTATACATTAGACAGGACCTTCGCAATGGACCAGCGAGACAAGGATTCAGATGAGGAAGTAGACCAAGAAGTGGAATACCTAATCGAGGACCCGTTGTATAATGCTGGCCAGGATGAGGACCCATTTGCCGAAGACGAACTTTCAAACAAGTCGGATGCTCCAGACTGCTCAACACTTGTCAACTATACGATAAACCCATTTTTGAATCAGAGTGAATTTGCAACTGATGATTCAACACGAGAGGTAGGAGATTTAGCTGAGGAAGCAGTAGAGCAAAAACGATTCTACTTTCTGGCCAATTATTTCGTGCAGAAGTATACGAGGCAAAAAAATGGTGTATGCATCAATGAAAAAACAAACGTTCCTGAAAAAGTATCCGGAGACAGTGTGTCAGATGTCTTTGAGTGCATATGGAGCTTCGTCAAACCACATCTCTGCCGGGAAATTGATGTGAATGAAGTTGACGGGATCAAAGTTTCTTGGTCTGCGAAAGAAGATCCGGATATTCGCGATATTAATAACTTCGTCTACCTACGGGACGCAAAAAGAAAGACCATGATTAAATTGGACCAACTAGGAGAGGGAAAAATCATGCTAAACTGGAGAGAGAAAACTATCAATGTGTTTGCATTCGCCTACTCCCAATCCGTCAGTTCTGTGGCTATCTGGGAAGAAGTCAACAAATGCCTTTTTCAACCAAGTGAAACAGACAGAGCTGGAGCACCAAGCAACGTAAACCTCGATGAGTTGGTCCAACATTTGAAAGAGCAAAACTCCCTCTTGAGAAGCCACGATTCTGGATGGATTCAGTGGGCCAACTAGATTCACGTATCTCCAGCTCATCTTCAGACTGGGTTGATGACACAGTTGCCACCAGTGGAAATGAGGGGTATGTTTTCGTCCCTTCCTATCTCTGAAAGAAGTCGATCAGCTTGTGTGCGTGAAGGTCTGGTGGTTGCTCAAAACATCGTAGACAATCTCGCCCCCAGTGTTCAAGTGTTGTGTGATAAAGCGGAACAACTTATGAACTTCGCTTTTGAAGTGAAACTGTTGGCTCAAGGTTTGAACGAGAAGCTAAATATGTGCCGAGACATGCTGAAGGGTATGCAAACTTCTTTGGCACCCCAGGAATCAACTGTAAGTCAAAGAGTTACAGAAGAAGTTGGGGACGTAATGGATGTTGATCATGCTTAGTTGAAATAAAGTTTGACAGAACATGTGTTTTACTGCAAATATTCACAGAATGCGTTTATTTCTTGTTTTCAAAGCCAAATGCACTCAGTGGCTGATCGAGGCCAATATTTGGGTCAAAGTTGCCTCCGAAAATGTACCCACATTTATGAAAAAGTTTTGTACACGAATAGTTTTCAAACTTGTAGAATGTCTCGGTAATCGTTATGGATAACGGCTTCTTACTGTTTTCGACGAAGTTTCTCTTCAGGTGCTTTTTGCAGATTCCAAAGATCACCTCGATTGGATTGAACATCGGGCAATATGCAGGCAAGAAGATGGGTAGAATGCCCAGGGATCGAAGATATATTATGATATTTTTATCACAATGTATTCTAGCACCATCCATTATCCATACAGAATGGTGCCCTGGATATGTTTCTGCTTTTCCACTTTGAATTGCAATCTTCCGGATGCACTCGAAAAACTTTTGACGAGTAAAAGTACCTTCTGTTCTAAACGATTCCAGCAGCCCTGTTTGTCCTAGAAAGCATAAGTAGGATTCCCGTGAGCGTCTGTTGAATTCACCGCGATAGATGACTTTTTTTCCTTAAACTCCATATCCGTAGCTCCGCTGCATGTCACGAGAATCGAATAAAACCTCGTCGATGAAAACAATTTGGTGAAGCTCCCACTTGAAAGCTTCTAGCTTGTCAGCATACCTGATAATATGAAATATTTATATCGAAATTGTCATCAAAATAGTTTTATAGTGATTAATTAGTTTTATACCTGAGAATATTCACCTTCCGAATTTGAATGGCCCGTTTTTCAATCTTCTTCCATGTCAATCTAGCAGTTTTCAAAATCCGAATGACGGAAGCAGCGCTGATAGAGATTTTGAAATGCTTTTGGAAGCGATCTCGTGCTTCATCTATGAAGGTCACAGGTTCCTTGTAATACAAATCCAGCAGCCATTGTCGTTGCATGGTTCCAAAACGTCGATACACTTGTGTTCGGTGCTTTCTTGAGAAGACATATGATGAACTTTGATTTACAAAATATTTTTGCCAGAGAAGCACGGTTCATTCCGAGAAAATAAAACGCGTAGAGGCAATGATAAACTGTATTAACACTTGCATGATTATTATGTACATGGTGCAAAATATCTTCGTGGGGCATTTTACGCGACAAATTAAAAATATTTATAATTAAAGGATGTTAATTTTGAATCAAAGTGCTCGATGGCATGCTTGGCATGTACAGTTGTACACTCCAACTGCTCATTTGTTAATAACTTTTCGCTCAGTTCTTGAAATTTGTTTTTCTTTAAAATAATTCATAGATTAGGATCATAGTTTACTATAAACATGCAAAGAGTAGCTAAATCTTATCATTTGAATCAATACCAATGAATTTTTACACTTAAAGTCCGAGATGTGCAGTGAGCATTTCTTACTTTATTTTTACAACGCAAAAACAAATATAGTTTATTACTAGAATTGAAATTGACTTTTTTTAAAGTATATATAACAAGCTTAAACTCTATTCTATCTACTGCTTTAAAAAGAACTTTGTTTCGTCAACTATGTGCAAGGTTATTAGCAAATGAGCAGTTCGTGACCAAAACTGTGTATGCCAAGCATGCTCGATGGATAAATATTGACTCTCATCAGGCGCCAAAAGTTCAATGTTTGTTTACAAAGTTTTGACAGGCTGCCCAACCACGGCCTTTGCTTGAAGCGCGGCCGTTCCTTTCGTCAGGCATAGGCCGCGTGAAATTTTGGGGAAATACCCCAATAAATGAGTTCAAATTTTGGAAGGCCAATCAGGACCCAATTGGAAACCCTTTGACCACTGTGAAGCGAACATTTCAAATTGTACATCAGTCTTGTGTTCATTCGACCGGACCAGTCTGGAGTGGCAGCAGCGTGGCCGAAAACCCCATTCTGAGCGACTACAAAAAACCTCGCCTTCTCGCCTGCATGCTCATCGAAACGACGGGAACGTACCTTTTTCGAATCGACTTTAATTAGAGTTGCACGTTGGAGGCGCTCGCTTTACAACCAGAAAAGCAATGACGACGGTAACGATGACTGCACCAACCCTTTTGTGGGTAAATTACAATTCCATCAGCCAAAAAGGCCCCCAAGCGCACCTGACAATGTTTCCCGATGATCATCGATCGATGCCGTGGACGCTCTCGATTAAAAATTTCGTTCGACGGGGCTCCAACGCTTTCTCACAATTCGGTTGTTGTCGTCGGTGAAAAGGGTGGCAATGGAGTGAAACTGGATCTATGCTGCCCATTACGATGGCATCGGAGCTACCCATCAGGAATGGAATGCATATTAATTACCGATGTTCGTGTCGGCAATCAGTTTCGCGATTCGATAAGAGAATTGATGAGGCAGCGTTTTGGGCATTTTGGGATGGTTCGAACTGTGAATGACCATTGTGCTGATTGCTGATGCTGTTTTGGGTGGTAGATATGCTGAATATTTATCAGTTTATTGTATTAGCCGATACCACACAACAATACATTTACACTCAATTCTGTTTTACGGGCTTAGTACGTCCGTATTGTTCCAAAGGAAAACTCATGTAAATAGAGTAGGGAATGGGGCCTCCCTTAGCTAAGGCGCAGCTACAAAGCAAGACCATGCTGGTGGCTGGGTTCAATTCCAGGTTCGGAAGAAGAAGAAGGAGAAGGAGAAGAAGAAGAAGAGTAGCAGTTGAATCAGTTGAAGGATAATATGACTAAAACTCCTACGTTTTGCGCACTATTATAAAGGTTCAAGATGGGAACGCAAACTCTGTCTATTAGGCTGGGTTTTTTCAATACATGTCACATAACTGATCACAGGTTGATTTTATAATTTTGAAGATTAACCGTTTTCTAGGGGCTGAAGAAATTCACCTGCTTACAGCCTCTGGGATTTTTCTATTTGTTTAACCCGTGCAAAGAAGTTTCTCTTGATTAGTTCTAGTTTCACAGCTAGCATTGTTGCCATGATGTAATGTTGACTGTTGAATAGAATTGTCTTAATTTTAATTTCAGATGAAATTTCCATTGATCTTATGCTCATTGCTGACTTTTGAAAATTGACTATTTATGCTTCATCATTTGGTGCAATAATTTCAATTAAAACATACTTTTTGCAACTGTATAACAAGCATTGACCAATTAGTCCAGGTTTGTATAAAATCCATAGCTATGGCATCGCTGCTTCGTAGTAGTGTACGAAGAAATCTTCTTTTTTTGCTATCCATGTCCTTGGAGTGCTGGTGTTGTAATGTGAAGCATGTACATTTGATTGACTTTAAACGGAATTGCGGGTGTTTCGTTCAAGTATATATTGCATAAAAATAGCGTAAGAGTACAAGAGAAGAAAACTCCACATTGCCAATACAAAGATTAATGACAATAATAGCGAAGTACACGACATTCCACCAGAAGTCCCGCATATCAACCTAGCGTTGGTGCTGGGGAAATATGGTGATGCGAAGCGTGTCACCCGGAAGAAATTGTCATATAACAAACAGCTAAATCGTCAAACCTGCATATATAAGCGCTCTGTTTTCGAATCGGTTTTAATAGTATCGTTTAATACCATTTGGACTGCAACTTCAGTGAATCGGTAAACAATTAGCTCCTGTACCATCCAACATAAAGTACGCATCGAGTTTTGCCCAAATCGAAGTGGTGAGCTGGTTTGAAAATTCACTCCCTGCTTCTATTCTGCCGCCATTGACAGTGATATTTCGTTGCCAGGAGTGTTTGTGTTTTCTTTAGGGAACGATCGGTGGTATTACTCATTATCTGCTTTGTGCTCATACTGTATCTGTGGTTGCTCTTTGGGTAGTACTAGAATTTGCTGTTTCTGGTTTTGCTCCAGTTATTCACACGTTCCACTGTTTACGATTAGATAGGATAGCGAAGGTGTTTATATACGACAGTCTCAAAAGTCGTGTTGTTCAACCTGAGCCAGTCCTGGTCAGAAGTTAAACAGTGCGTGCGGTGCTGATGCGTGAATAGAGTCGCTGTTGTTGTGTATATCGGCGGTCTCAAAAGTTGGTATACATCAGCTCGGCTAGATTCTGGTTCTGGTCGGATGCTTTGGTGGATTCTGAGCGAGACGGTTATTTCGCATTGTATAGGAAACCTAGCTTGCAATTGTACAGTGCAGTTCTAGTTTCAGGGTAGATTTCTGAGTTTTGCTATTTCCTGTTTCCAACTGAATTTACATACTTCTCCTGGTAGGGATTTCTCTCTGAAAGTGTGCTGCAGAAACGTAGCGTGAATTTGATGATCATGGATCCATGTAGAATTTGTGGCAATCCAACTGAGCCCACGGATAAGACCGTCCTGTGCAGTGGATCATGCGCAAAATTTTTTCACCCCTGCTGTGTTGGATTAAACGCGACGAATCACAAAGCCTGGACGGCGAATGTGGGACTACTGTGGTTTTGTGACATCTGCCGAGTATCCTGTTGTCATGGACCGAGAGACAGTGCTGCTGAAAACTTTAAGGGATCTTCTGGTACGTGTGGATTTCATGGACCTGCGCATCGGACAATATGGAGAAAATTTGAAAGTTCTCAATACTATGTTATCGGCTGTACCATCTAACAGAAGGAAATCCAGTGCATCCAATGGTCTCCAGCAATTACTTTCCGGCTGTTCTGGTGGCGGTCTTGCGCATTTTCATTCGAGTATTGATCGGATAAACCTGGACAGTTCCTTACAATCGCAGTTGGAGAACTCATCAGCTGGTGAGGATGGTCTGGCAGCTCTATCACCTATCGTGGAAAACAATTCTGTGAACCAACTCACAGCCACCCAAAATACTGCAAGTTCCGTTTCGACTGCATCTACCAATACTACTACAACTGTTACTGCTACTACCGCTGCTGCTGCTGCTGCTGCTGCTACTGCTACTGCCACTACTCCTGCTCCAACTACCATTGCCGCCACTACTACTGCTGCCACCTCTGCCACGTCTACTGCTACTGCTACTGCCACTGCTGCTGCCAGTACTCCTGCTGCCACTTCAACTGCTGCTACTGCTTCCACCTCCACCGCTCTCTCTTCCTCATCATCTGCTGCAACGGTCACCACTAACCCGGGAGATGATGAACAACGAAACCCACAAACGGAATGTCGTCTGAGAGCTGCAAATAGGAACCAACGTCAACGTGATCAGACTGAAGAAGTGCTGAGGTCTTTCTATGTAACACCATTCGCCATTGATCAAACAGAAGTCGACATCCTGGAATACATCAAAGAGATTTCGAACGCTGAGAATTCTACACTTCGCTGTGCCAAGTTAGTTCCGAGAAACAAAAACATCGATGAGCTAACATTCATCTCCTTCAAGGTGACGGTATCTGATGATCTGGTTGGTATTGTCAGTGATTCCTTCTACTGGCCCGAAGGCGTTCAGGTCCGTGAATTCGAATCAAAAAACGCGAATCGACCAGTGAGCCTTCAGCAGTCCTAACAAATGAGATGATGATCAGTTCCGAGGTAAGGCCCGATGATGTCTATGAATCGGTTAATTCACGTTGCATTTCTGATACGATCATGAAACACTTTATTGAGAAACCCGCTAGGAACTACATTAAAATTGCCTTCCATAATGTTCGCAGCATTGTTAAAAATATTGATTATTACAGAACCTTCTTTCAGAACTCAAAGCTAGCTGTGTTGGGGATTGTTGAGTCTTGGTTGAAGTCTTCAATAACAAACAAATTTGTCGAGTTAGATGGCTACAAAATTGTTCGTTCTGATCGACTTTTAGACAATAAGAAGCGAGGCGGAGGAGTTGCTTTCTATCTAAACAGTAAAGCAAAGTATAAGGTTCTTGCTAAGTCTGATGCTGGTGATGAAATTGATTACCTTTTTGTTAAATTAGTTCATTCAAAGCTTGTGTGTGGCATTGTCTACAGACCTCCAGATGTAAGGGTTTCTAAACTTAACAGTATTTTCGAACTTGCGCTGGAAATCAGTGCTACTGAATCTCATTTCGTATTGATGGGTGATTTCAATATAAATTTGTGTGACACTTCTTCACCTGTTACAAACAAGTTAATCGATATGGTTAAATCGCTTTCTGTTAAAATTTTACCTCTTTCCCCCACTTGTCATAAATCAGGCTGCAGTTCATCTTTTCTTGATTATGCACTTGGAAATTGTACGTTTAACGTTAGCAACATCTTTCAATCTTCTATAGGAGGTGTTAGCGATCATGATTTGATCTGCTTCGATTACAGAGTTAAGGTACCTTATCAACCTCCAGCTGTGTACTGGACAAGAGAATATCACAAGATAAACACCGATAGTTTAATAGTTGACTTGCAAAGGTACAATCTTGATGCTATTTATTACTGCAACTCAGTTGATGGAAAATTACAAATTTTAAACGATATGCTTTATTCTGTCATTGATGATCATGCCCCGTTGAAAATGAAAACTACTGTTGATCCTAGTGCTCCATGGATTAATCCATACATCAAAAATCTCTTCCAAAAACGATCTGAAGCTTATGATAAATGGAAAACAGATAAACCCAGCGCAACTAAATGGAATGCTTTTGCAAGGTTGCGTTTGGGATTTTTGGGACGTTTGGGACTTTCAAAAACTCAAAGTAGAGCAGGTGGTGGTGATGTGTGTAACATCACTGCCGAATCATTGAATCAGTTCTTCATGTCAAATCAAGCTCCTATTACTTTTGATGAACAATCTGTGGCTGGTAGGTCCTCGTCATCTTCTTTTTTCATTTAGGAATGTAACGAATGAAGAAGTCCTGACCGAATTCAATTCCGCGTCCAGTGATTCTATCGACTTTGACCAGTTACCACTCAGCGTTTTGAAAAAAACTCTTGTTGTCATTCTTCCTACCATAACGAACTTATACAATCACATTATAACAACTTCAACATTTCCACAGCTTTGGAAGATAGCACGTGTTGTACCTATTGGCAAAATTGATAATCCAGTGAACAACAAGGACTACAGACCGATTAGCATCCTACCTGCTATTTCCAAAAATTTTGAAAGTCTTCTGACTAAACAATTAAACGATTATCTGATTCATAATACGTTACTATGTCCTTTACAATCTGGTTATCGTAAACATTGCAGTACTACAACAGCTTTGATTAAAATAGAAAACGATATAAAAACTGCGCTTGACAAACGTAATCTAACAGTTCTAGTTCTTTTGGATTTTAGTAAAGCTTTCGATTCTATCAATCATAAATTGTTATGTCGGAAGCTACGTAGTTTTTTCTATCTCGATTCAACTTCTGTAAACTTACTTTCCTCACTTTCCTTACGGGACGAACGCAATATGTTGAATTTAATAATACAAAATCGGAACTTTTGAATGTAACAAGTGGTGTGCCACAAGGATCTGTTCTAGGTCCACTGTTATTTTCCATGTTCATCAATGACCTTCCAAGTATTTTAAATTATTGTGCTTACCATCTCTATGCTGATGATGTTCAGTTATACCTCTCTGGTAAAGTCGAAAATTTACAAAATATCGTACGTTGTGTTAATTCGGATATTTCAAAAATTTGTGAATGGAGTGTAACAAACGGCTTACAATTAAATGCAAACAAAACTCAAGCAATCATATTTACAAATAGATCAGTAAACATTTCAGATGCTTCTTGCATTATGATAGGTGATACCACAATAGCATATTCAGATGTTGTTAACTGGAACTGGACTGCACAAGTAAACAGTGTTTCAAAAAAAGTATTTTTTGGTCTGCATTCATTAGTACTGTTGAGAGACTGTACTCCTAAACGTATTCGTTTGAAATTAGCTCAAAGTCTTCTAGTTCCGCTATTTAACTATGCTGATGTTCTATATACATCTACTTCCTCCAATAATACTCGAAAATTACAACTTGCATTTAATGCTGTTACAAGATATGTTTATAAAATTCCTCGCTTTGAACATATCGGCATCAATCACAAGGGGATTTTAGGTTGCACTTATGAAAATTACGTGAAGCTGAGAGTATGTACCCAAACTTACAAAATTCTGAATGAAGGTCCTGTTTATTTGCATAATTTCTTTTCATTTTTGAGGTCATCTCGCTCAAGAAATTTAACACTCGCTAGATGTCGTACAGAGATCTACAGATGCTCTTTTCATCAACGTGCTGCGAAATTATGGAATGAACTGCCTATGAATTGCAAACAAGCTGCCTCATACGTATACTTTAAAAATCAATGTAAACAATTATTTTCGAGACGGAACTGATCATCTCTCAGTGTAGTACGAGCTTTGAGAACACATGTGGTTATTTGTACTACGCTTAATACTTGTATTAAATAAATAAAAATAAAATAACAATAAAATAGAAATTGTGTTAACCGTCGCAAAAAAAAAAAAAAAAAAAAAAAAAAAACCCTGCGGACTTGGACCTCGCTATATAAACAGTTTGCATGGGGTGTATGGGTACACCGTACTCAACAGATGGCGAAGGTAGTCAACATATTCCAGAGGTGCGGAAATTTTTTTCTAATATTATTTGAATATGTACAAGCATGTTTTGCAATATCTTGCCCAGATTAACAACTTGTAACTGGTGACACGACTTTCAAGAACATATCCGGAGATCTTCGATATTAGGGTGAAATTGCTTTTGTAAAGAAACGCGTCAATCGTCGATTTCTCGGGAATTAAAGTACAATCCAAAGAATAAACAACACAAACAGGTAGAGGAATAATTCTTCTATCATTTAGTAAATTTTTTTTGCAAGATTGAGCTTTTATTCGCGAGAAATTGGCGATTGACTTGCTTGTTTGCAAAAGTAATAACGCCCAAATTTCAATTCTCCGGAATTAAAGTCTTGAATAATTTAAACGTTTGTCATAAGATCTCTCGCTAGATCTTGTCCTGGCTTTAGAGATTTAATAAGGTTCTGGGACATCGAATATGTTCAAGCTTCTGAACTTTGGGGAAAGTTGACAAATTTTGAATTAAGTTTTAATAAATTCGAGATGATTTATCTTATTTATTTTAAAATTATTTTGTACGTTGAGCAGCTGAGGTGAGAGATGATCATATGATTTCAAAGAATATTTTATTTATTTTATTTTTATTTAATACATCCATCTGACAATAAGTCTTAATGAACCAGAAGCCATAACAAGTACTAAATGTATCTGGAGTTAATAATACGTCTCTGGAATTGAGCAGCAGGTTCCCCAAACTCGAACAACTCTTCAACTGTAGAAAACGTGCGAATCATACTCGTAACAGGTTCATGTTGTCCAAAAGAAGAGCGGTGTGAGTCTTGACGCAATAGGAACGTTGAGCGTAGAAATCTGCTTGGCGCACGAAAGTTCAAGCAAGAGAGTAAGTGGGTAGAGTCAATTTCACCACTTAATAAATTCGCGACGAATGTTGCCTGTTGAATTTGTCGCCGTCGTTGTAACGTGTCCATGCTTAGCAAGCGACATCTCTCAGCATACGGAGGTAAGTTTAGTGGATCTCTCCAAGGAAGTTGTCTTAATGCTCGACGAATAAATGTTTTTTGGTTACGTTCTATTCTGATGTTCCAGGAAAGTTGGTAGGGAGTCCAAACAACAGATGCAGTCTCGATAATCGGACGAACTAGTGAACAGTACAGTGCTTTTAAACAGTACGGATCCGAAAATTCTCTTGAGATTCTTGATATAAAACCAAGCTGACGATTAGCCTTAGTGATTACCATTGAACGGTGTAAGTCAAACGTTAGTTTAGGGTCCAGCATTACACCTAGGTCGCTTACTTGTTCTACTCTTTCTATTACAAATCCATCAATTGAGTAATCGAATACGATTGGCGTTCTTGTGCGATTAAATGTCATGACCACACATTTTGATATACTGACGGAAAGCTTGTTTAAGCGGCACCAATCAACAAATTGGTCTAACATTGCTTGGAGCTGACGGCAATCCTCGACGTTCTTGACAACAATGTATAGTTTGAGATCATCGGCGTATATGAGCACACAACCACTCGGCAAGAGGAGCGTCACATCGTTGAAGAAGATTGTGAACAGCAATGGTCCTAAATTGCTGCCCTGGGGAACACCGGAGGTTGCAGCAAATGGCGATGAAGTGCACGAACCCAGCTTGACACGAAGTGTTCTGTTGGAAAAATATGATTTCAGCCAATCAACCAAACCATCCGAAATTCCCAGGCGAGACATTTTCCGAAGAAGAATACCATGATCGATGCAATCGAATGCCGCTTTCAGATCGGTATAAACGGTATCTACTTGAGCCCTATTTTCCAAGTGATTTATACATGTTGAGGTGAACTCCAGCAAATTTGATGTAACTGAGCGTCCTGGCATAAATCCGTGTTGCGTTGCTGAAATGTAGCTCTTGACATGAAAGAAGATAGCATCGTTCACAATGATCTCGAATAATTTTGAAGCTGCAGATAGACTTGTTATGCCACGATAATTTGTCACGTCACGTTTGTCGCCCTTCTTATGAACAGGGAACATAAAGGAATGTCTCCATATTCGGGGAAAACTCCTTGGTGCAACGAAGCGAAAAATTTTCAAAGAAATTTAGAGTTTCTAATTCCAAGTCTAAGTTCTTGTTATTTTCTGCTATTTTTGCCATAATAAAAAAGGAAGTCTCAAACATTTGACGCATTTAATTTCTAGCAATCTTGAAAACATTTCGTTGTATGTGGGTGACCCCGGCGTAAATCTCACGCCAACGAGTTTAAATCTCATCCTGAACAAGTCACGAATTACCCAAGAGTGTTAAAGTGACTATGATAAAAAAAAACACATTTCGTTGTTCAGCATTTGAAATATTTGAAATATTCTATTGATTTTATCCTCACGATCTCTTCTGCAAACTCTTGACACCACAAAAACTATTACCTTCACTGCATCTTGCATCTCAGGTAAAGTTGAAAATGACGATAGGACTCGCTTCTCCTTAATTATTTCTTTGCAGTTCCGGCAAAAACGCGCTGCAGTTTCCGTAAATCCTCGATTTTTTCAGAAATAAGTAACATTTCAAGTTTCACTGTGGCACTGACGACAACCGTGGTCTTCAGTTTGGGAATATCTTCATCTGGATTTCCAGTAGAAGTATTTGTTACAAACACTTCTAGCTGTTTGGGATTTTTCTTCAGTCACGCTAGCACGATTTGGTTGTCTGACCACAACACTACTTGCCGGAAGGACAGTTTTAAAATTTCCAACACCATCTTCACTAGACGATGCAACAACACTATCTTCGATTTTGCAGTCAAAATCTTCGCCTCATGGGACTTTAAAGGAGCAATTGATCTGATGTAAACGCAGGCTCCGTAAGCTTCCAAGGACGCATCTCCCAAACCATGGATTTCAAAGGCAGCACCTTCAGATGACACCACTCGACGATGGATTTGGATGAACTCGACGTACTGTTGTTTCAAATTCGGATCTTGTGCAAACCTTCTCTTCAAGATGTAAAACCTCTTAAGGGCCAGTGAACGGGAACTTCTTAACATTGTAACATTCTCCTTGAGAGGAAATTGGACGACGTACCTCGCACTTTCGTCACGACGGTGTGTTTCTTGAAAATGTTGCTCACACTCTAGACCTTCCGAGGATGGTTCCACACTTGCAACTTCTTCAACTTCCCAGAACCTCTTGACAATTTGGTTCAACTCCTCAGGCGTAAGTGAATGCGAATGGACCAAGGCATCGGACATCGTGTCATCGCAAACCCCACCATTGACCCAGCCTAGTTGGGTCTCTCGCATACTTGATGCATTACTACTGGATCAACGATCGACCACCGCAAATTTCCGGAAAAATCAACTGACCACGAAACACGACGATTGACTAACGGAGTAATCCATGATGGACTAAGGACCCCGCGACGCATGTTAGATAGCATTTTGGAGGCCTCTTCTCAGCCCGACACAGTCCCGTCTCTTGCTGCCAGCGATCGAGTCTGCAGTTGAGGTCCTCCAGCCTGCTCTTCCAGGCAAGTACGTTCAATATCATATGCTTTCACTACCTGATCGACATTCCGTTTCCAGCGTGTGTCTCGTCGAGGACACTATTGGCTACAATACACCGACACTTAGTCCTCCACGACTTTTCTACGTTTCCTCTTCACACCATTCTCCAACGCAACCAAGATAACCGCCATCGAACCCGGGACGCCTGACACAAAGCAGTACGGAAGCCCCTGACCCGTCTAGCTCAGCCGCGCCTCCAGCCATCATAGATAACCTGTCGCAGTTCTCTTGTTCCTGCCATCCAAGTCGTTCCGGCCCTGAGTCTAGCGCTGGCGATGGGGTCTTCCAAGCTGCCTATCATGGCAAGTATCCTATTAGTAACGGCAATCCCCGCTCTGACGAATCTTCAATCCCTAGGACTGCGCCTCTAGCAAGTAATGCTGCACCTGCTTCTTCGAATGTCCTGATGTACTACCAAAATGTTGGTGGGATCAACAGCTCTCTCGCCGAGTACCAATTGGCCTTCAGCGACGGTTCCTATGATGTTTACGCACTTTCCGAAACTTGGCTCAATGGACATACCTCAACGAATCAGTTGTTTGGCGAATCATATTCCGTTTATCGACAAGACCGGTCGCCTTCGAATAGCAACAAAACCACTGGAGGTGGTGTTTTGCTGGCTGTTCGCTCGAGTTTTAAATCCCGTACGCTCGACCCTCCTGATGGCTCGGCGGTTGAGCAAATATGGATCGCAATTGCCACTGTCGATGCAACACTCTACCTATGCGTTGTGTATATTCCCCCTGATCGAGTAAACGATGAATGTTTGATCGAAAAGCATATCGATTCGCTTAACTGGGTGGTTTCGCAGTTAGGACCAAGAGACAACGTTATCATCCTAGGCGATTGCAACTTGAGCTCGATCTCTTGGCAGCGTAGTCCACATGGTTCCCTGTACCCGATTACATCACGATCCTTGATTAGCCTGGCATCACGGAAGCTGCTTGATGCGTATGGCACCGCTGGACTCAGACAAATGAGTGGAATTGCAAATGAAAACAGTCGTACGCTTGATCTATGCTTCGTCAGTGAGGAACTTTGCGAGCACATCACAGTTATGCAAGCTCAATCACCGCTCGTTAAAATCTGCAGGCATCATCCTCCTGTACTGATGGAATTCAAGATAAGTCCACAGCAACGCTTCCAAGATACATTTAGAGATGAACTAGCCTAAGGCTAAAAATCTCTTAAATAAAGAATTAAAAAAAAAAAAGCTTCCAAGATACATCTGAAAGCATCGCCTATGATTTCAGAAAGGCTGACTTCATCAGCATGAACGAGTTCCTCGCACATGTCGATTGGGACGAGGTGCTTCAAAATTGTGATGCAAACCTCGCTGCGTCGACCATATCTGGTATCCTGTGGTATGCCATCGATCAGTTCGTTCCCGTGAAGTCTAGACACGAACCGGCTAAGCCAGCCTGGTCAAATGCTGACCTCAAGCATCTTAGGACTGTGAAGCGGGCAGCTCTTAGACGACATAGCAAGTATCGCACGGACTCCCCGAGAATGAGATATATGGCGGCGAGCACTGAATACAACCAACTTAATAATCGTTTGTACAACGCATATCAGGACCATTTGCAAAGGCGCTTCAAGACAAATCCCAGAAGTTTTTGGCGTTACGTCCATGACCAACGGATGGAATTCGGACTGCCCTCTACGATGACCAACGGATTGTTCGAAGCTGATTCCACCACTGACATCGCCGACCTGATCCGTTCTCAATTCAGCAATGTTTTCACTAATGAACACATCGACCCGCAGGATGTAGCCGTCGCCACCAGAAATGTTCCTCAACTTTCGGCCTCTGGGCTACAGTTCGTGATCACGAACGATATGGTTATATCAGCCGGAAAGGATTTAAAATCCTCCACGGGATGTGGTCCGGATGGGATTCCATCGCTTGTCCTCAAATGCTGCGCGGATACACTTGCAACACCACTAGCAAGAGTATTCAACCTATCTTTGGCTACTGGTGTATTCCCAAACTGCTGGAAGCAGTAGTATGTTTTCCCAGTTTTCAAGAAAGGCTGCAAGCGGATTGTTTCGAACTATCGGGGCATAGCTGCGTTGAGCGCCACTTCTTAGCTGTTTGAGATCGTTCTGCATAAGCTGGTTCAGAACTACGCACACTACATTTCGATTGATCAGCACGGATTTATGCCTAACCGTTCGACGACAACTAATTTGACTTGTTTAACTTCGTTCGTGATCCGCCAAATAGAAAATGGTCAACAAGTAGACGCTATTTACACAGACTTATCCGCGGCGTTTGATAAAATGAATCATCAAACCGCAGTTGCTAAATTCGACAAGCTGGGAATGAACAGTAACTTGCTTTCCTGGCTTCGATCCTACCTAACCGGTCGAAGTATGTCCGTCAAAATTGGAGACCACGTTTCGCCCTCCTTTCCGGTTTGGTCCGGTGTTCCCCAAGGAAGTCACTTGGGGCCGTTTCTATTCTTGCTGTATATGAACGATGTCAATTTCATCTTGAAATGCCTAAAAATCTCGTATGCCGATGACCTGAAGCTATTCTACATGATTAGGCAACCACAAGACGCGTTTTTTTCTGCAACAACAACTGGAAGCCTTCGCTGAATGGTGTCATATTAATCTAATGTCGCTGAGCGTGTCCAAATGTTCGGTTATTTCATTTGGCCGCAAGCAATCACTCTTCCATTTTAGCTATGCTTTGGGAGGCGTTAATCTACAACGTGATTCGACAGTCAAGGACCTGGGGATTCTGGTTGATACAAAATTAACCTTCAAGTATCACGTCGCGTACGTTGTGTCTAAAGCCTTATCGCAACTAGGATTTTTATTTCGATTTGCAAAAAAGTTCAAGGACGTTTACTGCCTAAAAGCTTTATACTGCTCAATTGTGCGCCCTATTTTGGAGTATTCGTCTATCGTCTGGTCTCCTTATTACCAGAATGAAACTCAACGCATCGAAGCTGTTCAGCGAAAATTCGTCCGGTTCGCTCTACGTCATCTTAGGTGGAGAGATCCATTCAACCTGCCCAGTTATGAAAGCCGTTGTCTACTTATAAATCTGGAATTACTAGAAGCAAGACGCAACGTGGCAAAAGCATGCTTTGTTGGGGATCTTTTGCAAGGCAACATTGACAGTCCTACGCTTCTTAGTCTCTTGGACATCAACGCACGTCGTCGCAATCTTCGGTCGCACTCGTTTATCACTATCCCTCCGGCAAGAACTAATTATGGCTTTCACAAACCTTTGCGAAGCATGTCCCGTGTATTCAACCGGTGTTATTATGTGTACGATTTCAACGTGTCACGAGAAACAAACAAGCGTAGTTTTAAACAAGTTTTATGTTAATTTATGTTATTCGTTAGTTTTGTATTTAGTTGTAGAACAGGTGTCATTGGGGTAAACATTTTACCTGTTGACTGATAAACAATAAACAATTACTCCTGGCAGTAGCAATGTTAAGAACAGCTGATTGCCGAGCAACATCCTCATACAACATCGGATCAGCAAGCTGGATACCAGGTGGAATTTCCCATGAACATACATTCACCGTGGCAGATAGCAGATCCGCCGAAACTCAGTTACCAGACACGTTGGCATTGAAACCACGAATCTCTTGAACGAATCTGCACCACGCTGCTGCTTGACGCATGGCTCTTCGTGTTGTTCACTTCTGCAACGACCACGTTGGAACGAAACCGCTTCAAACCCAGGAACTCTATCATTGATTTTCATCGATGATATCCACCACTGCTGTAAGGAGTAGCACTTGCTGGGTAGGCATTCTCTCGCTGCAACAGCTGGCGGATGTTGCTTCTTCTGATGGCTTCGGCTGTTGTCCTTCATTCTTCGGCGATTGGGTTGATGGTTTGGTCTGTTCTACTTCGGGTGTCAGCTTCGGCTTATCCTCAGTGTGCAACAGACTATGATGCCGGCACTTGCACTTGTTGCAGGTTCTGTCTGACGAACAACTACTACCACGATAACCCATCCTTAGGCAGTTGAAGCACAGGTTGTTCTCTACCTTGGCTACTCGTTTCTGAATCGACAATCCCATGAATTCCGAGCCATGTATAGTTGAGATGACCTTTTCCACAAAAGTCGCATCTTGATTCCGGACCTTTAATTTTGTTTGGTTGCAACCGCGGATGGCTTAGCTTGCATTTGAGGCTGCTTTGTGGATGGACCATCGCATCGCTCCATAGTGAAGCACTGTTCCTTAAGATACTTCATAATTTGATCATAGCTGGGAGGATCGCCGTGCCTAGCCGTGTGTTCCCAGCGCCTTCTGATGCCGCGGCTGCTAGGACATGTACCAAGATGAGCTCCGGCACTCCTATGAACTCCTGCGCCAGGAAGTTCAGACTTTTTTTTAGAGCATTCGTCCAACAAACTCCTCAATGTCAATGGTATGACGCTTGTTCCCGTATCTCTTGTCTTAGATCTGCCAGGCACGATTGTGGTTGCCTTCACTGTTGGTTTTGGCCAGTTGCACTGCCCATCAAAGCTTTGTCGAGATGGTATGTGTGTGTGTGTATTCCCTCTAACCCCCACTAGCGGGCAGTGTTATTATGGAAGAACTCTATCTACAATGTCGCATTTATGGTCATTGTAGACAGCTTTAGTCCGGGAGTTAGAAAGTGATCTACCTCTATTGCAGATCCAGCAACCCATTTCAGAATGTCTGGAGAGTCACGCCCATTCCGAGGCTACTTTCACTTACTCTAAGCCCCGCATGTATGCATCACCGTTATCAAATGGATATTGGTCTTACATACACGCTTCCAGGTTCAAAAATATTCTTTTCAAACCTGGCACGTATTTAGTTTATGTTTTTTTATTTTTTTTTTTTAAATGTATTTGAACTGGTCTCACCATGTTAATTTGATCCTCCAATTCATGGGTTCCGTAATTTTGATTTTTTCTAAGCTTGGCATTTCATTTCGTAATGCTTCCTTTAACGAACACAAAATTTCTTGCATTGCGATGGTCATCTGGGAGGAGGCTCGCGTGTAGTGCTTTCCCCAGGAACAGTTCGCGGCCACCAACCAGTCCAGTCTTGGGCGTAGCCAGCGAGGCATCTTTCATATTGCTCGCAATCTCCGACACCGGCGAGAGACCAGCAGCCGAGCACTTCTGCAAGCGGAAAACCCGCTGATTCACGGAAACATCGGCCACCGAATCACCACCAAAGCTCGCAACGGACACATTATCAATACGTTCCCGGGCCAATTCACCAACCGGACCGATCTCTCAATAGAACTACACGCCGAAAGTGTAGCATCCGAACTCGGAGAACCGGGCTCACGGGAGGCAATGACAATCGACACCGAACAATGGAACTGAATCTGCGTTGTATATTTTGGAGGTAAGATTCAAGTTCAACCGAGCCACTCAAGGCAAACACAGGCAAAACACAACATATCACTAAATGATAACTTAATGAACACTTGCAACTAAATTTCAGCACACAAATTAACAATTTTAAAGCCAAAATGTGTTTAATTCGCTTACGAAAAATACGCAGCAAAAGAAAAACACGTCAGCTTTCAAGCGCGGCCTACTGCGATCTCAAAGCTTTGTCGAGATGGTATACCCACTTATTCTGTGCCACGAGTGAGACGACACTCACCCAAGTAGTGGCGCAGAATAGGCCTCAAGATTGAACGCTGGGGATCAGGAGTTGTATCAACAGTGCCTTAAACTTTGGTAAGCTTTCGTAGCGAGCATCGAAAGTGGAAATTGGTATCTTCAGTGGTTGGTGGACAGGTATGGGAACTTGAGGATGTGCGGTGGCAATGGTAGCTCCAAGCGCATCTGCGGTAGCTTGCAGCTTAGCTAGTTGCTCCTCGAGCTTTACGTATAATTCATCCTGAAGTTCCTCGAACTGCACATAGTGCTGGTCGTGGTCGTCTTGATTTTGAGCAGGGACTAACGGTAAGATGTGTTCATGAAGGTCATTGTGGTCGTTCTGAACAGTCGAATTTGGGGCTCACTTAATAGAGGTTCTGCTTGTTTATCGGAGAACAAATAGTTGAATAATCTGGTTAGCTTAAGTTTAGTTAAACCGCGACGTTCGACGAGAACGTCTACCTGCTCTTACTGCGCCATTTCTTCTTGATGGTTCTTCTTATCCTTCACGTGTGGAGTCGGCTGTTTACCCGCCGCTTCACCTTTCTTGGACATAACCAGAGAATCACCGAAACATCCCAAGGGTATATGCCTGAACGAAGCACAACCAAGTCTATAATCACGATGCCTGGGCGGAAATTGGTGTCCTAGTGGTTGCACTTAATTTTCTTCAGTTTATTTTTTTTTTCAAGATTGCGTCTCATTGAGCTCATCAAGCATTTGAACACATTGCCGTCTTTTCTTCTTGTCCAACACTTGCAAATGGCATCTTCACCGCATGGTGTCGGTGGCGGAGTACCAATCTTTACAATTTCCGCAGTTCTTCCGAAATTCCACTGTTCAATCGCGGACTGTTATCGATTCGCGGGGAATTTTGAAAGGATATTTTTAAATGAAAAACACTTAGTAACTGTACTGCACTTATATTTACGCTGTTACTCTACGACAATTTTTTTTTTCCTCTGTTCGGGACTTAACACCACTGCGAACAGTCATTTGATCTATTGTAGTATAGCCCGTGTCCTTAGTTGAGTGCATGTCGTATTACTCCATCACTATTGAGAAATGATGAAGTATTCGATTTTTTTACAGTTCTTGCCTTCATCGCAAGGATCCGACTCTAATTGAAACACCCTCCAAAGGCGCGCCCCTTTGTCACCGGTAATAACCATGCATCAGAACCCTAGTCTTAACCACTTCAAACTAGGGAACAACGAATAGAAGATTAGGAATCACATAGATGAAGACTAACTAACTCATTTTTTCCTTGTTTCAAGATCATCCTCGGTGGACAAAGCCGAGTCTTGTCACTATCAACAAGACATAAAAAGTAACAAGGACTAAGATGTGTTCCTTGGATTACTGAAAATTCCTGTTCCCCTAGTTTGAAGTAGTCAGGACTAGGAATTGGTGGTAGATCTTAAATCCCGTAACGTACCACGAAAAGGTTATCTACCCACGTTACGGGGCGAATACTCTACGACAATAAATATTGAACTGCTCGCGACGAACGCTAGTGACCTTCTCCGAACGAATGGAAAAACTCGGTATGGCTCGGTAGCACCAATCTTCTCCTCTCCTTCGGTGCTCTTCAATGTGTTGCCAAATCGATCTAGGTAGGCCGGTTACATAAAAAAGCTTGAATCGATATTTTTCTTCGAGCTGTCATGACACAGTTCGAACAGATGACATTAATTAATATTTTATTGAATTAAAATATTCTCTAAATTTTTCCACAAAATTTTCATTGACGATCCTAGATGATCCGACTATATAAGTTTCATTTAATACCTAATTTAAAGGTCATTTAAAGAATTGAAATAGGTCGTAAAATGGCAAAAATATGAATGAACATATTTGCCAGTTTTTTTTATGACCCGAAGCTTTTGATCGGGAGTAAAGGGTGATACGGTCAAAATTTGGTCAATATCAACTTGACGTATTTCTTTCAATTTTGCATTTAAAAAACCTGAACACCCCTCATTTTGAAGGTGTGTGTGTGTAGAATGTTGCTCCTATTTTGATTTTGGAATTCACTCTTCAGTTGTTAAAATGCCGTCCAAGCAAGAAGAGCAGCGTATCAAAATTTTGCTCGCGCATCGCGAAAATCCGAGCTACTCGCACGCAAAGTTGGCAAAATCGCTAAAAGTTGCCAAATCAACCGTTACAAATGTAATTAAAGTGTTTGGGGAACGTTTGTCGACAGCCAGGAAGTCTGGAGCGGGGGGAAATCGAAAACCGGAAGCCGCTGAGACGACAAAGAGAGTTGCCGGTAGTTTCAAGCGAAACCCTAACCTCTCTCTCCGAGATGCCGCAAATAAGCTGGGTGTATCGTCTACAACCGTGCATCGAGCCAAAAAACGAGCCGGACTATCGACTTACAAGAAGGTAGTGACTCCAAATCGCGATGATAAACAAAATACGACGGCCATAGCGCGATCCCGGAGGCTGTACACGACGATGCTGACGAAGTTTGACTGCGTGGTAATGGACGACGAAACCTACGTCAAAGCCGACTACAAGCAGCTTCCGGGACAGGAGTTTTATACGCCAAAAGGAAGGGGAAAGGTAGCAGATGTTTTCAAGCACATGAAACTGTCAAAGTTCGCAAAGAAATATCTGGTTTGGCAAGCCATCTGTAGCTGTGGCTTGAAAAGCAGCATTTTCATAGCTTCCGGGACTGTCAACCAAGAAATTTACGTGAAAGAGTGTTTGAATAAACGTCTGCTGCCTTTCCTGAAGAAACACGGTTGTTCCGTACTGTTTTGGCCGGATTTGGCATCTTGCCATTACGGTAAAAAGGCCATGGAGTGGTACGCCGCCAACAACGTGCAGGTGGTTCCCAAGGACAAGAACCCTCCCAACACGCCAGAGCTCCGCCCAATTGAGAAATACTGGGCTATTGTCAAGCGGAACCTAAAGAAGACCAAAAATACTGCTAAGGGCGAGCAGCAGTTCAAGGCAAACTGGCTTTCTGCGGCGAAGAAGGTGGACAAGGTGGCTGTACAAAATCTGATGGCAGGGGTCAAGCGTAAGGCCCGGCAATTCGGATTTGGAAAAGCGGAAGCCTAACTGAATATTTTTCCTGAATTTTATACTAATTGAACTTGAAAAAGAAATCTATTTGATTTTTTAAATAAACGATTTCACCGATTTACACGCGTTTTCCCTTGACCAAATTTTGACCGATCACCCTTTATATCTCTAGAATCCATTGTAAAAAACTGTTCAAATTTGCTATGGAAAAAATAAAGACTTTCCAAATAGTTCTTCAAAGAGACTGTATCCTGAAAACCTAGTCCAGTGTAAGTGTCTTAACACTGTCTAAAGAGAGGAAGAAGTACATTTTGTTTTCCAATTTGGCTTTGATGTAATTTTTCATATTTTTTTTTCAACTTTTTGCAGAAAATATGGACTTTTTAGTGACCTCCTTAAAAAATGACAGTGGCCCATTACCCACCCTGTGCTTATTTGAATACCAGCGTTAAATTTGAGTTGTTGTGTCTTTGTTAGAATAGCTTAAACAAAATTGGCATCCACAAAACCTTCACCATTTGAAAGAGGGGGCTTTTACCGTCATTTTCATCCTATTATTTTAATTTTTAATCAGGGGCACTTTTTAATACAATATATGGCTTAACTTAAGCGTTTATTTGTTGACGGGTAAAGTCCCCTCTTTCGAAGGGAGAAGGTTTTGCGAATGTCGATTTGTTGTTTTAAAGTTATTCATTAAGGCACCGTGATTTGCTTCAATAAACTGACCTTTTGCGCGATTGTCATCAAGTCAAGTTCTGCTACAAAAAGTAAATTTCAAACGCTTATTTTTTCAGTATAAACATGCAAGAATTATCTAAAATAAGACCTCTCCTAGAACGCCAAACGCTAGAGGCTAAAAGCATTTTCAATTTATATCAGTTTAAACTTGTTACTCCCACCGCACGGATGAAGCGTTTGCTATTGCACTTCATTCGTTCACTCATTCCCAACGGAAATGTGCACGGATGGATCCCATTCCGTCTATAGTCTATCCATCTTCGCCACCGCACCACGCTGGCGAACGCGAGTCAGCTGTAAATCTCGTGTCAAAAATTGCCTCTGCCAGGCACTTCTCCTTGGAACAACAGGAGTAGCAGAAATGTATCAAGGGAAATTCATTTTAATTAAACTTTCGCACATGAATCCCAGTACAAACGGGGTGAACCTATAGGTGGATAGGGATAACTGCTGAGCTACGACAGAGCATATCGGAAGACCTTTAATGGGAAAACATTGCACAATGTGGAGAAATAAGCGTAGCTGATCAAAAACCTTCAATGCGTGGAGTGATTTATGTTTGATTTAAGGAGTAACCAACTCTGCACACTGTGCCGAAACACAGCTTGGCACACTTTTCGGCACGCTATGGCATACGTTGACAAGTAGAATACAAAAATATCATATAAAATGGCATCTTAAGATTCTTAGCCTAAGAATGAATCCTTTGTTTACTCCATTTAAGCGTGCTTTCGACAGAGTCCCGATATCAATGATCGATAGATATATTCAGGAGAGAGTTCTATAACACATTGATTTAATTCAACTCCATTTTCAACACAATCTTCAACTGGATCCCATTTTATCATTATAAGCGAAAAAGGCTCTGCAAAACCACCGCATTTCAATCCTGTTGACGTTCACCGACATTCCTTTAACATACAAATACGACATTGTCGTGAATTCCAAACCAGCTGCTAACGTCACTCGTACCAGTCGCTATTAAACGCCGAATGTTCGCTTTTCAAATAGCCCAACTTCCTGCCAACCTCTACATCCTCCGAAAAATCTTTTCGCATACCCAAGGCCCCTAAAATGGCTTTAGTCAGGGAAAGAGAAATACAACAAGGCAAACAATAAGCGCCCCCTCTCTTCAGCTACCCTTTTTATGCCACCCGAATCTAATAAAATAGAAGAGGAAAAAACTCTGAACCAAGGCGCATAAATATGATAGATTGCCCAGGAGATATGCTGGGATACAGCAGCGGATGGTCGTAGATTCTGAGAATGGAATTTCCAAGCTGGAACTGGAACCAAATTAAATTTGCCCCTCTTTTGCTGACCCACCGCGTTCCTGATCCATTGTCATTTGAGGAAGAAGTCAAGGCTCTGGCTACTCTGGAATTCTTAACTACAAGGCAATACAGAAAGGCAGTCAAATAGACAGCCTGGAAATGGAAAGTTGTGGAAATCATTTTTACGAAAGATAATGCGACTGGGAATGTTCAGTCCCGACCAGGTGTGGAAAATCATTACATTCATTTGCGGCTGACTTTTTTCATCGACAGAATTCCGTCAAATGATATACTACATATACATTATATGTTACAAAAGCTGATACGTCCCTGAGGTCGAACTTAGAAGTTATCGAGATATATTTTGCATGATATTGTGATAATTTGTTATAAGAGATGTCCTCTAAATTCGAGATCATGATCGTTATACCCCTTCTTCCCCTAATTAGCTGACATATAAAACAACATTTTGTTCAATATTAAAAGTATCACTTCTACTGTATTTTCAATCAATATCAAGAAAAATGTCCGAGAAGTTCACTTAACAACTTAACTTAGTCTACACAAGCCCACCATTTTTTATGTAAGACTGTGTAATTCATTCTAATTCCAATCATGCGAATCGCTTTGTACCACTGATGAACCCGACTAACCGATCCAAATGCTGTTTCAAACTAACCATATCAAATTGCATACACCACCCCCATGAGTGAGCTCGTCAACGCAGGACGACGAACGCCAAATTTGATTCAATTCGATTAATTATCAGCTTGATTGATCAAATTGAAATTCAATTTCTGTCCCTGCCATTCCCCTTCCACACACCCGCTCACCGTGATCCCTATAACCAATCTGTTACTGACACCACCGTATGATCTCCGCCAAATCTCGCTTGTGATGTGGCTGTTTAGGCTCACGCCAACCAAATTATACGCAATTATCCAATCGTGTTTACCGGATCGACCACATCAACAACTATTGAGCCAGCACGATTGCCATTGCGGACAGGTTTCGATTTTCCACAGCTTTATCTCTCTCTGGGAATATTGGTTTTGCGGTGTTTCGGGACCTCTGTTTGCACCGCTCAAGGCCAGACAGCACATCCCCTTGAATTTGAATTGAATTTCTTTCACTGGAATCGAGCTCCAATTTTCACCATTGATTAGTGAAAGTGACCCTCGTCTCGTTTGGGTTCTGCAATGTTGCGACTTCTCGTCCGAAGGATGTTCCATTGTTAGTCAGTTCGAAGAAATCGAAGAGACGGCAAAACAAAATGTTGAAATTCATGGTAGAATGATTGACGTGTCTTGGTATAGGAAAATGGGGCAACGGCTTGTCAGAATCGATCGGAATTCCTGGAATAAAGAATCGATACAGGAACGTTGTTCGTCGTTCATAATTTGAAGGTTTAAAATAGATGAAGAATCTGCCTCAATTCGCTGTGTTGGATTGACCATATTCAAGCATTTTGAACCGATCCGTTTTCTCCGAACAGCAATCGATTATCTTCCTTCAAAACTTTTCAGAAAACAATCACTTCCGAGATAATGAGCGTTTGGTCAAATTTGATATCTTTCATAACCATATCAAGCAACATAGTGCCTCACGATGCGGTCGAATGTAACCTCTAAGTACGGGAATTTCACCTTTGCGCTAGGAGTCCGATCGCCGCCGGAATGGTGGATAACCGGACAATGAGTTCTGAGGATAGAACCCCAAGTAACATTTTAAGTTTTATGAAATACTACAAATCATCTGTTCGCGCGACACTACTTTCTTTAGGTTCCTTCGGACACTTTAAAATGACGCGGCGGACTTCTGTTTATAAAACTATTTTATTACGCGAACAGAGAAAATATATTTTTATGGTATTTAAATACGTGTTGTACACGCGACGGTTTATTAACTTCTATCTTATATTCTATCTACACTATCAGCTGACCGGCTACAGCTGCTGACGATCGAGAAGCGATCGGGATAAAAGGCCTGTTCGCACTACTGTTATCTATCGATCGTTTCTTAAAGTGAAACAGACCGAGAGCCTACGTGAAGATAACAAAGATAACAGTAGTGGCGAACTGTGTGGAACCCGTTTGGTCACTCATTTACCAATTAACCCTGTCCTGCTTGACCATAAGCCGGCCGCCTTGGAATCCTATCGATTTCAATCTATCCTACTCTTACTACTGTGTGTTTTCAAACTTCAATGTGTGGTGTGATATAGTTACAATAGAATTCATTTTCATCTTATATACTACTGCTGCCGCTGCCGCTGTTGCTGCTGACTATCGAACAGTTGACCCACATACGATAACTGCTGCTGACCGTGATGACCTTGGCCTACATTCGAACTTCTGGATTCCACTGCTGTAACTGCCTATTGTTCGATCAGCTGCTGCCGTGCGATTCATCTAGTTGGATGTTTGATGTTGATTTGCCAGTGTACCTCGGTAAACATGGAACGGATGTAGTGTCGTGCAGTTTGGTTGTGTAAAATCGGAACAACATACCTGGCAGAAATATTTCTGCTTCTGCAATTGTCCGATTGGCTCGACATTGGTTATCTATCCAGGTTTGATTTCGGTTGCTCTGTTGTGAATCTTCGATCATGCTTCTGACGTTGGTGGTGTTTTCCTTCTAGGATTGGAACTATGCTTTCGTCCGATCGACGGCTCAACAGGAACGATGCCTTCCGTGGTTTGGTACGTGTGGTTTCGGTGATTGATGTTGTAGCTGATGCGATACTGAGGTGATCCGTGCGGTGCGTGACGATGTTCACGGCCGATCCGCACGGTGCGTGCGATGTGATCTCTGAATAAAATAAGAGGGGGCTTTTTCAATTGAACTACTGAAAAACAAAACGACTTGCCTGGATGGAGGCCCTAAGGCCTCCGGTGGACGCCCGTGTGGCGTCGACCATCCCTCTACGTACGATTCGATTCGAGACGACGTTCTGACATTCGACGATTGAACTACGGTGACTGCGATGTTGGACCCACATTGCTGAGAAAGTACAAGCAGGTTGGCCATACCTGTTGGCGATCACAGCGTAGAACCAGGAGGACGAATTGCGCATTTCTTCCTCAGGATTGCTGTCACTGTTTGGTCGTACCTCGAAATATCAAACGTGTTTGGGAGTGTGAATTTCGAATCGAGCTGAACATAAATTTGACGGTTAGCACCATTGCTAAACACCGTCTTGACTGGACCTCAACAAGACTGGATGCACATGCAAATACCACCACCGAAAACGACACATATTACCTCGAAATTGGACGCTAGACAACTCAAATTTGGCGAAGGAGTGTCGGGTGTTTTGGGTTGACCAAAAACACTGAGGTTTGACTGGAGAAAAATGAGCGATTACTTTTTAGAAAATAGAAATAATGCATAACTTAACTGGGTGTGCGGAGGCCTCTCGACCTCCGCCGTTGGAGGAGTCCTAGTTCTCCTCTTCTGACATAGGAAGATTGTCTCTGATTGGTAGTACACAGATCTTTGAGATCGCTCGTCTGTAACTGCCATCCTTGGTCCGGACGGTTGCAACTCGGATGTTTCCGTCAGATCCTGGGTGAACCTCTGTCACCCCTGCCAACTGCCACTTCAACGGTGGGAGATTCTCCTCCTTGAGAACAACCATAGTTCCAATTGCTATGTTGTTCCTCTGACGCGTCCATTTTGTCCTGTTGTGGAGATTTGACAAATACTGCTCCGACCATTTCTTCCACAGTTTTTGGGTATATGCTTGCACCATTTGCCAAGCTGAAAGTCTGTTTTCGGGAATTGCACAGAGATTGGGCTCTGGAATGGCCGTCAGAGGCCGCTGAACCAAGAAATGTCCTGGTGTAAGCGCTTCGAAGTCGTCTGGATCGTTGCTAATAGGTGTCAGGGGTCGGGAATTCAGGATTGCTTCCGTCTGAGCTAGCACGGTCTGCATCTGGTCGTATACCAGGCTGCGGGGGCCAATCGTTCGTTTGAACAGGATCTTGAATGATTTAACCGCTGATTCCCAAAGCCCTCCGAAGTTCGGTGATCGTGCCGGAATGAACCGAAGTTCGATTCTATCCTCTGCCGTATGTCGTAATACTGCTTCTTTGAACTGTTGGCTGTCGAACAACCGTGCGAGTTCATCCAATTCGCTCTTGGCGCCAACAAAGTTCTTCGCGTTATCACACATGATGAGAGACGGTTTTCCACGATGAGATGTGAACCTCCTCAACGCAGCCAGGAACGCTTGAGTAGTGAGATCCGCTGATAGCTCCAGATGCACTGCCTTTGTAACCAAGCATACGAACACTGCCACAAAGCACTTGATCGGATGCACTCGACGCTGAGGGTAGACTACGTAAAACGGTCCGCAGTAGTCGACACCAACCTTCTGGAAGGGGAAGCATGGCGTTACTCGCTCGGGAGGTAGGTCTGCCATTAATTGCTCCTGGATTTTAGGTTTCGCGCGGAAGCACTTGACGCATTCGTGGATGACTTGTCTAGTCAGTTTCCTGATGCTTGTAGGCCAGAACTGCTCTCGGACGTTGGAAACTACTTGTTGCTGACCGGCATGGAAATGCCTCTGATGATAGTAAGCTACAACTGCTCGTGCGAAGGGATGCCGATGATCCAGGATGTAGGGATGTTTCCCTACATCCTGGAGCGTTCAGCAGCGTTCTTCAGCCGGCCGCCAACGCAGAGTAAGCCATCAGCAAGTTGCGGATTGAGCGGAGATATTCTGGACGAATCTTGCACCTGACCTCTCTTGGAAAGGTCTGCTAGTTCCTGGGGAAAACTTTCTTGCTGTGACAATTTCACGAGAACCTTGATCGCATCGCCGTACTCATGGGAAGTGATGTAGCCCACCTTCCTGCAGAGTTGATTCACTGGAGACGAATTCCATTTAAACCGTTGAATATAGACAGTCAGTCGCACAAGATCTACCAGAGACGATCGAAGGCCGAAAATTTCACTCGGACTGACGGTTGGAAGGGCTGCTGCAATGGCTTTACTCTCCAGATCCGCTATGTTCAACTTGTTCTCATCGATTTCTAGCACTTTGGGCCAGTACTGCTGATCTAACTTCAGCCAGCAAGGCCCGTGAAACCAGCGTGGTTCGTACTGCAGCTGCACTGGGGTCATGCCTCTTGAAATAATATCCGCAGGATTCTCCTCTCCTGCGACGTGATTCCAAATTCCTCCCTTCGTTATGTGTTGGATTTCGGAAACACGGTTTGCCACAAATTGCTTCCATCTAGATGGCGACGACGAAAGCCAGCAAATGACGATGGTTGAGTCTGCCCAAAAGAAGCATTTGGCAGTAACGTTGATGCTATTGACGATTTTCTCGTAGAGGTGCGCTAGGAGCAATGCGGACGATAGTTCCAGGCGAGGAGTCGATAATGATTTCTTATTTTTCTTCAAATTTTCGAGTGGAGCTACTCGAGATTTGGAGGTCAGAAGATGTACTGCCACGCTTCCATCTATAGCTGTAGTGCGAACGTATACGCATGCTCCGTACGCTTTGTTCGAGGCGTCACAGAAGCCATGCAGCTCTACTGCTACGACGATACGGCTTATTCCAATCCATCGAGGTACTGCTATCCCGTCTAAGCTTGCTAAGTTCCGTCTGTACTCTCGCCAGTACTCCTGTAACTGCAGTTCGAGTGGATCATCCCATCCACAGTCTTGCTTCCAGAGATCCTGCAGAAAGATCTTCGCCTGAATTATTACTGGTCCTACCAGTCCCAAAGGGTCAAACAGTCGGGACGCATCTGATAGGACACAACGCTTCGTTATCTCCGTTGATTCATTCCACATCGGCGAACTGAATCGAAAGGAATCTGTGCTTGGCTCCCAGGTTAAACCCAGCGTTTTCACAGACGAGCTCGAAGAATCCAATTCTAAAATCGAGCGTTCGTCCCTCAAATCCACCGGCACCTCTGACAGCAATTCCTTGCTGTTAGAATTCCACTTTCGTAACGAAAATCCAGCTGATTGCAGTAACTCTATCATTTCCTTGATGAGCACCTTCCCTTCCTCAATGTCATCTACCCCTGACAACATATCATCCACGTAGAAGTCCTTTCTAAGGACATTTGCAGCAGCTGGGTGCGAATCCTTGCCTTCATCAGCCAAGCGTTGCAGACATTTCGTAGCCAAGTAAGGTGCTGATGCAGTGCCGTAGGTAACTGTATTGAGAACGAATGTCCGAATGGGTTCTGCGACGCTATCTCTCCAGACGATTTTATGCAGCAGACGATCCAGTAAACTCTGCGGCACCATCCGATACATTTTGGCAACGTCTCCTACAAGAGCGAATCGATGGGTACGGAAACGGAGAGTGATATCCACTATCATGTCTTGAACTACGGGTCCCACCATTAGTCCATCGTTGAGTGAAATGCCACTGGACGTTTTGCAAGAAGCGTCGAATACTACTCGCAGCTTCGTCGTCGTGCTGTCAGGCTTGAAAACGGCGTGGTGAGGCAAGTAGTATGACGGGGCACTCGTATCTTCTTCGAAAATTTCCTGCATATGACCCATGGCTAAATATTCGTGCATGAAATCCACGTACTGCCTTTTCAGTTCTGGATTCATCGAAAAACGACGCTCCATTCCCATAAAACGCTTGATTGCAGTCGATCTGGACTCACCGAGCTGCTGGATAATCGCCTCCTTCTTCGGTAACGTGACCACGTATCTCCCTTCTTCATTCCTGACCGTTGTCCTATCGAAGAATTCTTCGCATGCTGATTCCTCGACTGATAACGTACTGGTGGATTGACAAGTTTCAACTTCCCAGAACTTCGAAAGCTGATCTTGAATCTGCGCTGTTGAACAGATTAGAGTGTACGATGCGCCTGCAGGATTTTCAGGAATACGACCGGAAACAATCCAACCGAATACGGTGTTCTGAAGCGTCGGGCCATCTTCGGTCGCCTTCTGCCTCTCCTCCTTCAGCAGCTCCAAGAAATATTCCGCTCCGATGATGATGTCGATGGGTCCTGTCTCGAAGAACTTAGGATCGGCTAGATGCAGACGATCGGGAAGATTCCACGTCGTGATGCGGAAACTTGCGGTTGGAAGTGACACAGTTAGCTTCGGCAACACGTGGAATTGCATCTCTTCAGTGAATGATGAAATATCTTGCGATCTTGGACCCACTACAGCACTGACTAACTTCGTCGAAACGGCTTGAGATTGTCCAATACCTTGGATTGACAGAAAGACTGGTGTTTCTTCTAGCTTGAGCTTGCTAGCGAAACTCTTTGTCATAAGGCAGTGCTGTGAACATGAATCGAGCAAAGCTCGTGCAAGCACAATATTGCCATAGCGATCCTTAATGCTGACCATTGCGGTCGAGAGAACGATGTTTTGTGTAGGTGTGATGGGGAGAGCTACATGTGTTTGGCTTGTGGTGGCGTGTTCTGTGGCTGGCTGAGTGTGTGAGTCTTGTGAGTTTGCAGTGTTAGCGGTCCGTGTCTGATGGTTCGAGTTTGGTGGGCTGGATTGTGGCTGTCCAGACTGTTGGTTTGCTGTCGAAGGTCTTGACAGCGAGGGTGGAGCGGAGGATCTAGGTTGATCACTGTGCAACCAAGTGTGATGCTTCTGATGACAATGGCGGCACGTTCCCTTCTCGCAGTTTCTGGCGATATGCCCAGGATACAAACAGTTCCGACAAAGTTTGTTCTTAGTGACAGCCTCATTTCTCTCCGCCAACTTCATCCGTTGAAATCGAATGCACTGGAATACTGAGTGACGTGGTTCACTGCAAAAATGACATTTTCCAACTGATTTCATGGCTGTGTGGCAAACTGCGATGCGTGGTATCCGTGGACTCGAGCTGGCAGATTTTGCTGGAGCGATTGATTGCAGGACTGAGCAGTGACCCTTGAGAAACACCATCAAATCTGCATACTTGGCGACTTCTTTGCTGTTATGATGTGTTTCCCAATGCCGGATTGTGGCCGAATCCAATCTGCAACACACCATGTAGGCCAGGATGGTACTCCAGTCGGCAGGTTTTTCGCCGATCTTCTCTAGCATCTGAAAATTTTTCTCAAAGTCTCCAATCAACTGGTTGAGCCCTTCGTATGTTTCTCTTTTGAGGCCTTCCACCGCGAATAGAGCGTCGAGATGAGCTTTTACGATCAACTTCTTATTCTCGTAGCGACTCTCTAACGCCTTCCACGCTACAACATAATTGGCGGAAGAAAGCTCTATTGCGTTTAGTTCCTGTAGCGCATCACCGGACAAAGAAGACCTAAGATAGGTGAACTTGTCGATTTCCGAGAGTAGAGTACTGTTGTGTATGAGACTCCGAAAGCTGTCACGATACGGCACCCATTCGTGAACCCTTCCACTAAATGAAGGTAATTTAATTTCAGGCAGCTTTACTCTTGCGAATGGAGCTGCGGCTTGCACGCCCCATTGCTGGTTTCCAGAAACTGCCGTCTCACAGATTCGAATCGATTGGAAATCCAGCAGATCTGCCTTCAAAACGTAATAACGATCCTCGAAATCCTGCATGAGCTGATCGTTTTCCTGTTGCTTTCCATCATCTTTTACTTCCTCGTCTTCTTCTTCGTGGACATCTTCAAGCAGCAACTCAATTTTTTCGCGGGTCTGGACGAATTTCGTAAAAATATTCTCCAACGCTTCGAGACGCACGGTAATCTGGCGAGCATCCCTTTCTGCTTGAAAGTTTTTGACGAATTGTTGGATCCCGTCCAAAGAATTTCGCAACTGATGTTCTCGTTTGCTCAAAGTCCTTAGGTCTGCCATAATGAATCACTCACTGCACTAGCACTGCACTAATAATTTAAAATTCACACTATGTGATTACAGGACGCACTTCTCTGCAATCTCACTGCACTGCACTGCCATACACCACAATGCACTACCGATCGACTCAACGTACCACCCACCGGACCTTACGACTTGACTGACGATCGACCTGACCAATTTGACTGCAGTAAGAGGACCAACCTTGGGAGAACCAACAAGCCGACAATACCAGCGAAAATTTAGACCAATCGAGACTTATGGCGAGCGGACAACAAGGCTACTGCTTATAAATAAAGATCGACTCACATGCATTTCATAATTTATTACAAAATCAGCCACAGAGTATTGAAAGCGTCTCATGCAACACGCCACCAACATGCACTACTCCCTGGATTTCCTTTGGCTCCGAATTACACGAGTCGCTGTCTTCATCCAGTTTCCTACAGCCTCAAGATGACTTGTTCCTGGTTCGATCCTTTCCTTGATGCAGCTTCCAAATGGCTGCACACTGCCAATCAAGTGCAATTTCACGATGGCTCCTTTGGCACGAGGTCCTGCTCGCGATGGCGAATCACTAGCGTCGAAAAATGGTGACACTATTCACCGGGTCACTTATTCACACCGTCACAATAGTCTAACTATGGATCGTCGTCCATCGCGATCTTCACACAATAAATTTCGCGACAATTGTCCACCGGGTTTCCGTGAACCTTCACCGTAAATCCGGTTCGAAGGACCAAATGTTCGCGCGACACTACTTTCTTTAGGTTCCTTCGGACACTTTAAAATGACGCGGCGGACTTCTGTTTATAAAACTATTTTATTACGCGAACAGAGAACATATATTTTTATGGTATTTAAATACGTGTTGTACACGCGACGGTTTATTAACTTCTATCTTATATTCTATCTACACTATCAGCTGACCGGCTACAGCTGCTGACGATCGAGAAGCGATCGGGATAAAAGGCCTGTTCGCACTACTGTTATCTATCGATCGTTTCTTAAAGTGAAACAGACCGAGAGCCTACGTGAAGATAACAAAGATAACAGTAGTGGCGAACTGTGTGGAACCCGTTTGGTCACTCATTTACCAATTAACCCTGTCCTGCTTGACCAGCATCTATAAAACAACATTCATAAAACCTTGGTCAAGGCTATTTTGTCATTAATGCATCCACCAAAATCTCATTAAGACTAGAATAAGTCTAGTTTACTGCAAAAGGTTGAATGACGAACGTGTTGAGAACCATTTGAAAGCTGCAATAAAAGCTATTTAGCTAAAATAAAAAAAAAAACCCTTTTTGAGCCATTTCCCGTAGCCGCTTGCTAAATCCACTAGCAAAGCATCAATCAAGATAGAAAAGGATTTATGAATCGGAGCTTATCAAAATAATTAAAATTGAAACTGATGGTATAAAAATCTTGTTGAATATCCAAATTTATTACAATAGTTCTCATTAAGTGGCCTAGTTTTAAGTGCCTTATTAAATGCTATGTGAAATGTACGTAAAAAAATCGAAAAAAAAATAAGTCCGCCCTCGTAAAACGTCGATTTGACTAATTGTTTAACAATGGAAAAAAAATCTTCAGGTCGAGCTTGGCCGAGATTTCTTTTATGATTTTTGCATTTTGCTCATTGCTAAATTTACTAAAACATAGTTATATCCAAGGAAATATAGATTGAAAATTGAAGATTGTAAAAAACATGGCGGTGGCAAAAAGTTGATTTTCATGGGTCATTTGTGAAAAAGTTGTTTTGCTTTCAAGAAATTCTTAACAAATTCATAAGGTTTTAAAATGGCTTTTATGAAGAAAACTTGCAGGCTGAATTGTATTTATCTAAAGCTATTTTGCTTGATCCTAACCCGTTCAGATTTATGGCAGCATTTATGGAGGCAATGTTGCCTGCAAAAAGTTAAACGTCAAAGTTTCTTTATCTTTCGATATTTAGTTGCGCTGTGGGATCCAGGTTTCTTCTAGGCGTTTTTCTCCCGATACTCATATAGTTTGCGATACTGTTTTACAACATTTCGCATTTAAAACAGATGGAAGCGCAATCGTTCCCGAAAAAGATCCGGATGGTTACAGAAGTCCACCATTCAACGATGCAGGGATGTACGCTTGAATGAAATTTTCGAAGAGTTGATTCTTTCGCCAAATAAAATCGCTGCTTTGGATCGGAAAACCGCTAATATCCGCTAACTAACAGTTTGAGTGGTTTGCTGTCGGTTGTTATTTCGATTGTCATCTATTCGTAAGATCTCTAGAAGGCTGGTATGTTTTTAAACTTTCGACAATGTTTCATGAATTTGAGGGCCACGCTCACTTTACTCTTCTCCGCCAGATGGTCAGTCGTTGATGGTGTACTGGTTCTTCTAAAGAAGTAAATTTGGCTTTTAAATGCAATCAACTTCTTCAAACTTCCGGAAATAACCTGATCCTTTTCTAGGAACTTTCCTAGACATATTGGTGAAATTAGGCTCCCAAAGTTTTTGACGGAGGTCTACGTCTGTGATTTTTAAATGGGAGTACACTTTGTGAAAACCGAAAATGGAACATGTAACAAAATTATAATTTTTTTGAGCATAAATAACTCAGCTGCTCCTGGACCAATTTAAATAATTTTATCACCAATCAATCAGAAATACTTCTACGCATGCAATGCTATGTGGTAACGTAGAGCATTGTCCAATGTACAAATAAAAAGTGATAATTTCATCACTAATTTCATGAAATAAACGTTCTTCCCAAGCCCAGTCGTCTTAATCAAGTACCACTTGGTTGCACATCATTCAGTTTTAACCTGAAAAGATATAAAAGAGCGATGCAGTCTAGCCTCAACTTATCAACATTCGCTGCCAGACTGTTGAGCAGTACAGCCGACATTTTTTTTTCTCTCGCTCTCTTCGTTCGTTCGATTGCGTTGTTCCGTTTTTTCTCGCGTTGAATAGTGACGCTCTCGCTGACCCAGCCAGCTCGCGTGGTGGCGCGAGTGCCAGCAATCCCGGGAAACGGTCTAGGCCTGAAGACAACAGTGATAGTTCGACAGCCGCAAAGAAGCTGCTCGACAACAATCGGTTCTCCGTTCTGAATGACGGTGCCCCTGGGCTAAGCTGGCGTCAGGATGGATCGTCCCTATCGCAAATCAACGATAGTTCTTGGTTCACCGCAGCCAATGATCATCTTCCTCAAGATGCACGACATTGCCAACACCATCAAAAACAAATCCGACCAGCTCCAAGCTGTGGCTATCTTCATGCTCAGTTATGGACCGTGAGCTCATCAAAATCGCAAACTGGAACGCTTGCTCGCTCAAGAGCAAAATTATCGAGTTAATTGACTTCCTCAACGAACATAGCATCGACATCGCTATCATCACCGAAACTCATATGAAACCGGAGATGAACGTATTTATTCTTGGATTATGGCTTGTGAGGCTGGATCGGACAAGCTCTGGAGGTCGCTACCAGGAACAACACCTGCTGCCGGCTGTTACCCAGTTTCCAGCTGGAAATGGTTGAAGCATTGGGAGTGGAAGTCTTCACACCCGTCGGCCCCGTCACCATCATTGCGGCCTACTGTCCGAAACAAGCAAACGCCAGGGATGGATCCGCGGCAGACCTGCGGAGGGATATTGTCACGATAACACGACGCCGTACAAAATTCATCATCGCTGGTGACCTGAACGCCAAACATCAAGCTTGGGGCAACCAAAGGCGGAATCAAAACGGCACCATCCTGAACGACGACCTGCAACCCTAGCAGCACACTTGTCACTGAACAATTGTGGTTACTTGTGTACAACTGATTCCGGTCACAATTAAGTAGCAGCAACTTATTTCGATCGAAGTGTGTCGCTTGGGAAGAGGCTCACTACACTATCCTGGAGCCGGACACTCTCACCCGGCTGAGTCGGTCCGGTGTGCACTCCATCATCGACATCTTCATCAGCAACATGGGAGACGAAATCTCGCAACCTATGACACACCAGGAGCTGAGTTTGGACCACTATCCGGTGTAGGCCGAAGTGGGCTCATCCGTCAACCGATTCCAAGCTTCCCGACGCAACAACCATCGTGTCAGCTATGATCAGTTCCAACACTGTGTCGACTACGGTGTCCTTCCAGAGACGCCCGAAGACGTTGACCGGTGTCTGCATTCCATCAAGGAGGCGATATCCCGGGCCAGGGAACAACACGTGCCAGTATCCAGACAGGTGAGCAATACTCTGAACCTTGACAGATCTACCAAAGACCTTATAAGACTCCGTAGCACCGTCCGAAGGCAGTACCAACGCTCTGGTCTGCCTGTCCTTAAGACCCACTGTAATCGCCTAACAAAAACCATCCAAGCCAGGATGGTGGACCTCAGAAACCAGGACTTTGCTAACAGGATCCGCTCTCTCCCAGATTGTGCAAAGCCCCTTTGGAGACTAACCAAAATTCTTAAAAATAAGCCAAGACCCATTCCACCACTGACCCCATTGGATTGTTACGGCGACCCAGTTGTTCATCTGATAACCCCTGAAGAGAAGGCTGCCGCGATAGGTCAACACTTCGTCAGCTCCCATAATCTCGGACAAAACATCGTCAGCCCTCATGAATCTGAAGTTGCTGAAAATGCAACCAATCTTCATCCTAGATAACGGCTGACGAACTGTTGACCTGTATCAAATCATCCAAAGACATGAAGGCCCCAGGTTTCAACAACATCCTGAATCTGGAACTCAAATACTTGAGTTCCATATTCTACAACCATCTGGCACTGATTTTTAATCTGCGCCTCCGACTTGGCTACTTCCCCTCGTGCTGGAAGTCAGCTAAAGTCATACCCATCCGGAAACCTGGGAAGGATCCGTCCTCTCCTTCCAGTTATCGACCAATCAGCCTTCTCTCAGGGTTATCAAAACTGTTCGAAAGAGCAGTCTACCACCGGCTCCTAACATCTGCCGAACAAAACAACATCTTACTCGAGGAACAGTTTGGTTTTCGGAAAGGTCGTTCGACCGTCCACCAGCTGACTCGAGTAACAAACATTCTCAGACGGAACAAGTCTGTTTCGAAAACATCTGCCATGGCGTTGTTGGACGTTGAAAAAGCGTTCGACAATGTCTGGCATGATGGCCTGGTGTTCAAATTGCAGCAGTACGGTCTTCCAATCTTCCTAGTGAAAATAATTAACAACTATCTATCGGACAGGACGTTCCGAGTCTCTCTGAATAGCATCACATCGGGGGTGCCGGGGTTCCACAAGGAAGCATCCTTGGCCCCATTCTATTCAACCTGTTCACCTCCGATATGCCAGCTCTCCCTGATGGTGGATCGTTGTCTTTGTTCGCAGATGACACATCCATCGTCTACAAGGGTAGGGTTATCGGAGCTCTGACTGCCAAACTTCAGAGAGGCCTGGACGCCTGAATATTTCAACAGCTGGAAGATCCGTATCAGCGCGGCAAAGACCCAGGTCATCATCTTTCCACACTCAAAATCTCCCAGACTTGTTCCGTCTGAGAATAATAAGATCTGCTCAAACGGCTCAGTGGTGGAATCGTCCAAACAGGTCGTGTACCTCGGGCTAACACTAGACAGCAAACTTCTTTTCATGGAGCACGTGGACAAAACCAAAACCAAGTGCAACATCTTGATAAGACCGTTGTATCCACTCATCATCAGGAGGTCTACCCTGTCCCTGAAAAATAAGCTTGCTATCTCCAAACAAATCATCCTTCCCGTAATAGAATACGGGATGCCAATCTGGAAGAGGTGCGCCAAATGCCATCACCTCAAACTCCAAAGGATCCCAAACAATATCCTTAGGACGATCCTTAACAGTCCCCCGCGGACTAGAAATTCTGAGGTTGCTGTAGGAGATCGGATCGTGGATCGTCAGTGGACAAATTAAAACATTCAATCAACATACTTCACAAGAAGAAAATTGAAAAACATTACACAGTAAAACACAACATGTACAACACAAAATCAAAAAGTTCACCAAAGATGAAGAGCCCTTCTGGCTAACCTCATGCCCTGTATTGGCAATTGTAAACCACATAACAAATCAAAAGGAAGAAGAATTTTACCACTTACTATAGCCTCAACTTATTTTCGCTTCGGACGGCGTGGTGAACAGGCAGCAGAAGCAGCAATAACAGCAGTAGGAAGGTGGTGGCAGGTTAGGTAGTTCACTCTTCTACCAAACAAGCAACAATGACTGGTCGTTGCACGCCAAGCGTAACCGGTCATGGATGTCATCTACGCTTTGAAGCGACAGAGACGCACTCTTTACGGTTTCGGAGGTTTACTCATCACCTACTTTGGGGCTGTTCATTAACTACGTAGACCGTTTTTTAGGATTCTTAATCCCCTCCCCCTGCTTAGACAATTGTCCATACATTTTTGACGTTGGATAACGTCTTTCGGCAACATGCGGGGGTACACAATTGAAAACAGTCATTTTGGATGCGTTACGAAAAATTAAAGATTTTGAACGATAATAACTCAACCGTCTCTCGATAGATTTACGAGATAATGGCATCAATCGATTGGAAATATTTCTAGCAATTTGCTGAATGTTTCAAAACTATTGATTTCATTCTGTAAACTATTGAAAAATGGTTAAAAGTAAACCATTGTCTAAATATGGTGAAAATCGATTGATTTTGTTATATTCTTATACTTTCTCCAACCGAGACATCAGATGCGAGTATCTGACACCTCTGATATTTTCTGTTCTACTATATAAGCGTCCAACAAGGTCGCCCGTTCCATCATTGTCAACAACATCAGCCCAACAAAACGGCCCTTTTCAGGACCACCAAACTTTCGCAAAAGAGTTATTAAGGAATATTCCTAAAATATAATATACACAATTAAGTACAACACATAACAGACGTTATCCAACGCCAACCCTGCGGTCGTATCTAGTATACAACCCTTCCAACTTTTTTTAAATTTCTATGGGCCGTGGATAATAGTCACCCCCCCCCCCCCTTAAACCGTCTGCGTAGTTTATGAACAGCCCCTTTGGGAAAAAACAACCCTTTTCAGCGAGTAAGAGCCGTTTGTCAATATTTATAACTACACGCCCCCGACGACCACACAAAATGTTCTCCAGAGTTGTAATCTTGTAACAAAACTTGGAAGCAGTGGTGCAAGTGATATATGATTAATCTTTCGTTAATAATTCGTCATTTGCTTGTTGCTTTCAAGGTATTGACATTGGTAAACTACGCAAAAGGAGAGTGTCACTACTTTATATGAAACTACTCATGAAGGGAGGAGTGTGTGTAGCTAAGTAACACGGATCGATTCTCTTCGTCGAGTTTCTCTTTCGTTAATAACTTGAGCACATAACCGTTTCTTGTTGTATCTGTTGTATTATTTAGATGCTAGGTAAAAGCTTCTTTTATCGATCTGTGAGCTGAAAATACACGGAAATGCCTTTACATGGCCGTGGGGATACAAAGAGAAAGTGGACGGAAAGAATCTGCTACTTAGGACCTAATGCAATGTTCTGCTTGAATGCATTTCAATCAAACGGTCGACTTTGTAAGACGAAAGCGAAATGGTTTTGTGGTAAGTGCTCAACTACTTCAGTACTTCGCTGTATTTCGCTTTTCAAAGTTCACCCTGCTGCCCATGCCGACGCCAAGAGCACATAATGAGAAACGAAACCGCAAAGCCGTTTGTGGTACTTATTGGTGCACTTGAGGGCTGGGAAGTTTCCTTCAAACGACCGACATCATCTTCTGAATGCCGATTGCTTGATGTAGAACGAGGTTTGGGCTTGTGCTTCTATCTTGGGCAGAAATAAATTGAAAAGTAAGCAATCGATGGACATTCATTAGGAATTATTCGATCATTTCTGTTTTTTCGACACACTGTACTCACTTGTCTGACTCAATCTGACAAATGACTGACTCTGACACAGCGATGACACTGACAATTCTCCATCGTAAAATTGTTTGCTAATTATTTTTAATTAAATGAAAATCATAGACAAACCCGAAAGTCAACTCCACCGTCGTGGCAGATACCTGAAATTCTGAATTTATCCTCCTGTGGTTAGATATAACTATTTAGAGTCCAACAAAATAGGTTAAGTTCACATGCAACAAGAGAAGTAAGATGTTTCCTGGAAGATATGTGGGCGTCTGAATTTCCATGCGATACATTTAGGCTCATGGCACATTTTGGCTAGCAAACACTCGGAACGCACCCGGGTGTGAAGTTCTAAGTCATTTTATTTTTTAGTATTATTTTACAACAGATCATGCAATTCCACCAAGATGCGAACTATATGGAATAGGTTCACCTAAACCCTTCCATTTTGCCAATGAAAATCGTCTGAACCTCGCTGGTGTCTTCAAACAGTCATGAACAAACTCACATTTGATTACCAAATAATCAAGCAAGCAACGGTTATTGCACGACACTCTTGGGAAACCCCCTAAGCTCATATTGAGAAGCCCTCTTTACTACCTTTACCTCTCATAGAATATAACCCCAAATTCCATTTGATTAACCACCCGCCACGTTAGGGACGTGAATGAAGGGCAAAAAGGGAAACCAACAAAATCACAGCTTCATCGAAGCAGCCTAGAAATTAAATTACAATCCTCTTACTTTCAATTTCGCCAGCGATGTTCCCATTCTCTGCTTCGAGTGACGCCACTGACTGGGGCACTATTTTTCGCGGAAATCCTGACAGCAGCAACTCCGCTCTTCGCTCCGAACAGCTGGCCCGTTTGACACACACAAAACTTTCCCTACTCGAATCGGTTGTGCCAGTTGTTGCTTCCCTTGCTCTTCGTCAACAAACCGCCTCTTCACCCAATCACACTCACTTCTATGATACTAGTGGCCTAGTTATCCCCCACATTGCGTCGTAGTCGTCGTCATTTGGCACCGGATTCGGGTGAAAAATTACCACGATTACACTTTTACACACTTCCCCTCACTTCACCACCACCGGGTTTCCCGCACCGGAGTCGTCCTTGGCAAGAAGAGTGAATAAATCAATTTCCTTATGCCTGGCGCTTCGAAGGGAAAAACTTCCACTCCCGTGACAGCTGTGCGCGGCACAACTTTTCTACCCACAGCTCCGGAGACAAATTCCAGGCAACACCGCACTTTCGTTTTGCCACCACCAGCAAAGCGTTATTTCTATTGCTTCACACTCGGAGCTCCAATGACTCAACACACTTAACTTTCCGAAAACGTCGAAAAAGTAGCATCTGTATTGCTCCGAGGGTCAAAATGAACTGACAGGATGCTGGCTGCTGATGCACCGACGACGTCCGTCCATCGCCGGGTCCCGGTTAGTTGGGGGTGTTTTGGGATGCTGCGAGCGTGAGTCTATGCTGAGAGAACAGATCCTCGCTCTCAGAGGGAAAGTGTGGTGGGTTTTTGGTGGGAAACTCACCACCGCTTGGTGATCCTGGTTCTTCCCCCACCCACCTTCGTTGTAGTAGGTGTAAAACCGACCCGCAGGGAGTATGTAGTGGTGTATTTAAGTTGTCGATGCTGTGGGTTGCTGCTGCCACCTATTCGAATAGATAAAGCCCCGTACCGGTGTGGACAGGCACCGACGAAGGCTGTTGTTATCTGTTGGGTGAGTGGGATTTGTAGCTGCGGGTGAGTTTCTTGGTTGTTGAACACGTTTGGATTTGAAAGCTTTTTTGTGGAGGATGTGAGATGAAGAATGTAAGGAGTTCAAACAGAGGAATATGGCGGTCAATATGGACAGTGTCTGATAGGCGATAGTTATAAGTACTTATACGGGTTATTCTGCTGCCACTTTTGGAGCCTTGGACATTAGATTTAGTTATCGTTTTGCTGAAACGAATAAGTTAAGGATGCAATGTTCATCTGACTTGATTTACTATTCAACCCAACGATACTCGGTCTCATTGGCTTCTAAACTATACCCAAATTCCGATCATTTGGCCGAATGGGTAATTTTTCCGAATACCGTTTGGCCGAATACTTGAGAAGGGGAGGTAAATATATATAATGAAGAACTCTTTCGAAGGTGAGATATTCCGGTAAATTTCATGTGCATAGTAACGTCATTCCTATCTTTTTTCGTAAACAAACGTAAAAATGATCGAAGTCGATATTTTTAATTTCATCTCTTAAAATTAAGTAATTTTATGTGTCTGCAACTTAGTCTGCAACGTATTAACACTGTACAATTCGTATTATTCCACATCACACTATTGAAAGATAGAAATGAAGTCATTAGTCCACATTTGAACTTGATGTTTACACCCGAGAGTATGTTACCCTCTATGATATTACAGTTAAATTTCTTAGCTGTTTAACAATTTTCACTACATGTACTTACACCACAACATTGCTGGATAAATTCGTCGTCGAATGGCATATTGCATGACATATTTCACATTTTTGCTTTGGATAAATATGCATGGGAAAAGACCCCCCATTTTCGTAACAAGTCTTATTTTCGATTTCTTAATGTGACCCCGAGTATCTTAAAGAAGGACCTAGTCCTACGTCAAAAATTGTCGTCGCTCAGAAAATGGTTTTTCCTGTTCTTCTTTGTGATTTTCCATCATGGTGTAATTTTTTTTTCAGATTATGTTTTATATGGATTTCTGAGATAATTTGTTTGTTCATAATTTGTTCTACAATGCTTGGTTTTTGAGTTATGATTTTTCAAAGTAACCATCAGCCCAAACTTGTCCGATAGTAAAAAAAAATCCCCAGTTCCAAGTGATTTCGAATAAACCACGAAGCTCTAGGATAAGTTTCGTGCATAGTGCCAACACTTTTACGGATGTTTCGGATCTTTCGAAGGACGATCCCATAGCCATCAGAGTTCATGTTTATGTCCATAATGGCCACGGCCCCAAATTCCTCTTTTTATCATAGTATTTCCGAAAAAAAAAAACCGCGAGCTCAATTGTGTTACCTAACCTATATTCGGCGTTGGAAAAGTACTTCGTCTAAATTAACATAGCATTTGCAGTGCAAAATTAGACGAGTTCATGTTTCTCCAGATACAACGTATATTCGGTAAGACAGTAAGATCAGCTTCGTGTTCCAGATCTTCCGGAGGACGATCCCATGACCATCCTGGTGCATGTTTATGTCATGACTCAAAATACGGGGAAACTAATGGTCACGGAAGATATGTGCGTGCACAACATGCTCAGCTTTCCGAAGCTGAAGATGAGTTGGCCAGTGACGAATACGTACATTATAACAAACTCGTCGAGTCGGATGACAGTAAACAGCTGGAGGCACGAATAAACGAGCTGGAAAACGTTATTGAAGAGCTGCGTAGTATTCGTGACAGAGCTCGAGTAGAAAATCCTAAGATCAGTTCTACGACCGATGTAGACATTACACCAAGAGTTTCATCAATATCTACCAATGACGGGAGCATCAGATGGGATAATATTAAACCATTCCCAAAAAACGTTCCGGCTACAAAGATGTGGGAAGCATGGACAGGCTTCATCGAGGATTTCCAAATAGCAGCTTCCCCAATGAACATTGAGCGCTGAATAACAGCTTATTCAGGCAAAATATGCTTCTTCAGCTATTAATAACTTACTTAGCTTTTAATCAGCTCAAATTGTTTGATGGGTCATTATCAAACGTTAGGAATCCAAAGCGTCAAGTCGAACTGCTTACACTTTCCATGGGCAATGAGCTGAAGAGTATTGTTCGGGTGGCCAAGTTGCAACCATGTTCAAAGGATGACACTTGTTTTGAAATCTTTGTGAAGAACATCGACCAGTACCTGAAGTCCATGACTGACCCCGCTGCTGAGCACGAAGTATTTTCAAATATGCACCAGGAAGAAAATTAATCCGCAGTTAATTCGCACGCACGATTGACGGAAAAGCTTCGCCTGTGTCACTACAGTCAAGAACGCTTTGTTCGAACACAGCTCTTAAGAGGACTTCGTAATCAGGAACTCAAGAAGGCGGCACGTACATTCGGTTACGATTCAAACTATATTGTTCAATCTGCGATCCGAGTCGAAGCGTTTCAAGCTGAAATTACGGCCTCAGTGATGGAGCCCAACGTCTGGGCAGTGTACAATCAGAACAGCGAATCCCAACGTCCGTACAAGCGCAGAGGAGAAGTTCAACACACGATTCAAAGTTCAACAAAACGGTTCAAGGATAGCTCACGATACAACATGAACAGAACCCAGTCGAGTCGTCATAATAGATGTTCCAGATGCTTCCGTCCATCGCATTGAGGCGAGGAGTGTCCAGCTATGAATAGGAACATGTGGCATGCCGTAACGATAATGTCAATGTGGTAAAGCAAGAAGGTCTCGCGTGCAATCCAGTGAATGAAGATAACAATGATCAGGTAACAAACTGAATGTTTATTTGTTTGGAAATATATCTTACATTTTATATCAAAACATTTGTTTCTTTCTTATTTAGCAAATCAATGTCGTTTGTCGTGTCGGTTCATCCATCCCAATCAAGTTGTTTGTTGACTCTGGCGCAGATGAGAACGTTATTGGCGATAACGATTGGAACATCTTGAAAGAACAGCTTAAAAATCGTAAAGTTGTGTTTCATCCAAGATTAAACGCCACTAACACTCATCTACAAGCTTACGCCAGCAAACAAGCATATGCAAATCGAGTGTGACTTCAGGGCTACAATTGAAGCAGTTGGTTTTGACAAGCCGATAATCATAGCCGAATGCGAGTTCGATAAAACACACATAAAGTTTTTAGGACACGAATTAAGCGAAAAAGGTTTTAATATTGAGGCAGCTAAGATACGAGATATTCAGAATTTTCGGCAACCAGAAACAGCGTCAGAACTGAGAAGTTTTTTGGGACTAGCTTCATTTGTATGTCAGTACATCAAGAATTTTGCAGAAATATCTAGTACTTTGTGGACTGCTGTAACGACTAAAAATTGGAGCTGGGGGTAGGAGCAAGAAGAGGATTTTGAACTTGTGAAGGATAAGATAATCTGCTCTACCGTATCCTTAGGTTACTTCTCTGAACATGAGAGAACCATCTTTTTTACAGATGTCTCACCACACGCATTGGGTGCAGTGTTGGTTCAGCATTGCAAGGGTGGAACGCCGCGGATCATAAGTTTTGCGTCTAAGTCGCTAACTACAACGGAAAGAAAATACGCTCAAAACCAGCGGGAGGCTTTAAGCGCTATTTGGGCCGTGGAGCACTTCTCCTATTTTTGGCTGGGGAGACATTTTGTTTTGCGCACAGATGATCAAGGTCTGACATTGATTTTAAATAGATCACGCGAGGAATCGAAACGGGCCTTGCCAAGAGCTGACGGCTGGGCTTTACGAGGACGAGAATTGTCACGGCTATACCAAGGTGAAGATGAAGCTTTCAACGAAAAAGTAAGCCCTTGGGAAATATGCCGTTTGGAGCCACACTCTAACGATTTTCTTACAGAGAAAGAAATTCAAGAGTTTACGAAGAAGGATGGTATCCTTCAACAGGTAATGCTTTTGTTCATATTAAAGTTATAATTTAATGATTATGCACCCACGTGATATATTACAAAATTTTGCTTTGCCAGGTAATTTGCTCGTTAGAAACGAGAAAGTGGTCGAAAAATGTGGTGAGGTATAAATCGATTGCTAATGATCTGGTTTATAAAGAAGAAATTTTAATCAAAAATGGATGTGCCGTTATTCCCCACAGCCTTCGGAAAAAAGCCTTAGAAATAGCACACGCAGGTCATCCATTAGAAGCAAAGTTACAGAGTATTCTGCGCAGACGTGTCTGGTGGCCAAGAATGGCAAGTGATGCAGAGGAATGGGTAAAAACGTGTATTTCTTGTGCGGTGAATGGGAGGCCAGAAAGGCCAACTCCAATGCAAAGATCATTCGCTCCCAAAGCCGTCTGGGATACCATCGCACTTGATTTTAACGGACCGTATCATAAGCTTGGAGGAATATTAGTTTTGGTTGTTATAGATCTCAGATCTAGGTACGCAATAGCACGTCCTATGAAATCTACCAATTTCGAATGTACTAAAACTGCACTGGATACTATTTTTGATAGAGAAGGTTTTCCAAGGGCGATGAAATCCGATAATGGACTATCGTTCAATGGAGACGACTACGCACGTTACTGTTCTATTCGCGGTATTCAAGCAATATTTTCAACCCCATTTTACCCACAGCAGAACGGTCTGGTTGAAGGGTTTATGAAAATTGCATTGGTAACAAGAGCAAACTATGAAGCAGAATTACAAGCTGCAGTACAAGCATACAATGCAGCAGATCATACTGTTACTAAATTGCCACCCGAGGAAGTTTTATTGGGCCGTAAAGTCAGACACGAGAAGTCTTAATACGACGCACATTCATTGGATGCCAGAGACCGTGAAGCAGAGATTCTATCCAAAGAACGAGAGGATGCTCGTCGTGGAGCTAGGACGAGTAGAGTCAAGCCAGGTGACACAGTTGTTGTAGAACGCCGATCGAAATCAAAAGGAGACAGCAGATTTGGAATCAAACGTTTTACCGTATTGCCCAAGTAGCAATTCTGCAATCATTTGGCATCCACTCTGATTTATGATGGTTTTATAATAGCAATGAATAAGCTATTTAGTTTAAAAACAGCATTTCACAGTGTAAAACGTTCCTGCTTAGTAGTTCACCTTTTCGCTGTTTTAAAAACCTTTTACAGTCTGGCGAGAAGTCAAAAACTGTCTTGTTTTAAAATTAAATTGGTTTATACGCGTGAAATACGGTTTTTAAATGGATCTAAATGCGTTTATCGTACAACCATTTTGCAGTAAATCAATCTTGAAGAGCTTCGAAAATATACTCTTCAAAACCTTCTCCAGAGTTGACCAACTAGACAGATTCTAGCATCAATGAGGTTTTGGTGGATGCATCAATGGCAAAGCAGTCTTGACCAGGGTTTTATGAATGTTGTAGCTTTGTATTATTTCATAAAACTTAAACTGTTACTTGGGTGGAGGAGCGTAATGGCAGTTTGGTTCTTTGTGATCCAGAAGGACAGCAACTCAAGCGGAATGTATCACAGACAAAAAAGGTTCAGCAATGATGAAACACGAAACAGGTGAATGCACAAGATCCTGTGCAGCAATTAAATCCCGATGATACTGCTAACGACGATTCTCTTCAGCCACCGGAAAGGGAGAGACGAGCATCATCATATCTTTCCAAATACGTACGTTCAACTGAGAAAGACCTCCACTATCTGCAATAAGTGTAGTAACGGACACGGTTCCTACAGATTCAAATGAATATTTCTTGGCACTATTCAATAATTATTTGATTTTATTTACCCGTGGATTTGTTAAGTGTTTTAATTTTCTAAGAGCCTTGACAACATTTAAATTCTTGATGAAACTGGATGCTTCTTTTTTTTTGCTTTACAAATTGACCGTGGAAATGGAATCGACGATACGAACTAATTTCTTGATGACTCTTGAACCTTTTTCTATTCAGGAGAAAGTGAAACTAGGTCTTCTTGCGTCGATATTCACAATGAAACTGGTATCCAAAGGACATTGTGTCAAACAAGTAGAACCGCTCAAGCCTCAGGATACTATGTTTTTTTGTTTCCTTGAAGGTTAAGACGAGGGTTAAGATGTGTGGGTATTTTCAACATACCTGCTCGCCATTCTATAACGTAAAACCTCTGTATCGACTTGGAACCATTCAACAGAGATGGTTTGGACGCAAGCTATCATTCGAGTGTGAAAGTGTTGAGCAGGTAAGACATGTATCCGAGTGTACCATACCCTGCAATGGGTGATTTCCCGGAAGAGTTTAGCTCATCACATTTTGGATCTTCCAAAGGACATTTAGGTCCATGTATGTGTCACGGCCCTAAATTATCACAGTTCCAAGTGTTTCTGAAGAAACGACGGAGCTTTAGGATAAGTTTCGTGGATTTACCACTTTAGCGGATTTTTCGGATCTTCCAGAGAATGGTCCTATGGCCACCCAAGTCAATGTTTTTCTCACGACCCCAAATTATTTCTTAAGTTCCTAATGTTAAAAAAAAAAACACTTAGCTGAACATTTAAACACATCTTTAACAAATATCCTTGGGTACTAAAGTAACCCCGTTGGCTTCATACCACTCCAGGACAACATTTGAATAGTGGCACAAAGCTAGATCCGGCCAGAAGATCGTAGGACCATCGTCTTGCTTCAACAGAGGAAGCAGACGCTCCTGTAGGCACTTTTAGAGGTAGATCTCCCTGTTTACAGTCCCGGTAGTCACGAACGGTGCACTCCGTTTGCCACATGAGTTGATCGCTTGCCAAATCATGTATTTCTTGGCAAACTTTGAAAGTTTCTCCTTACTTCCTCTGGAACATCAAACTTGTACTGGGCGGTGAATAACAGTAGCCCCGGAAGCTGCCGGAAGTCCACCTTGACGTAAGTCTCCTCAATGAGGCTTCGTCAGCATCTGGGTGTAAGGCTTCCGGGCCCGTGACTTTTACACCGTATTTTTCCGTTCGTCACGATTCGGAGCCTTCTGCACTTTGTACGTATGCAGTCTCTCCCGGTCCTTGCCTCTCTGAACGAAATACTTGGACATAATCAACTTTTTGGCCACATCCCTGACCGAAGCATTGGGATTCCGCTCAAACGCTTTCACGACACGCTTGTGATCCTGATCACTAATAGAGTTTCAGAGAGATCCTGATCACTAACAGAGTTTCGTAGTAACGTTTAATCATACGACTCACCGTTGACTGTAGGATTCCGAGTTGTTTTGAGATGTCCCGATGAGAGAGTTGAGGATTTTCCAGCTGCTTGCGCAAAATCAAGTCGCGACTTGGCTTTTCAGGTGACGCCATTTTTCCAACTTTCGAAAAACTGACAGCGATAAAAATACACTCTAAACTACTTCTCCCCAAATGTTTAAGAGAAAATACCCAATGGGTAATTTTCTACAGCGTCTTTTCCGTGATTCAATATGATGTGGGACACCCTTTATAAGATAAGGTATGTATTCATATTAATCCGGACACCTTCAAATAACTGTAACTTTTGAAATATTGCACGTACAACGGAAACATTTCGCTGAGGTATGTCTAGGAGTCATTGATGAAAAATATTATGATTGGTGTTTACACTCCATGTTTAGTGTTCAAGATGGCGATGAATGAAAAACACGTGCGCGAGCGGATTTTGCACGGACGTTATGCAAATCCAGACTTATCTAAATGTACTGTTCACGGTGTGCTTAAATCATTTTCGGAACGTTTGACGGTCGAGAGGAAACCGAGAAGTGATAAAAACATTGGACGTGCTGATCCTGTGATGGACCGAAAGGTGAAGATGATATTGAAGGAAAACCCGAATCTCTCTGTTCGAATGGTGGCTCGCAAAACAGAAATTTCACCTGGCGTTGTCTAAAAATCAAAACCACTTTTGGGACTGAAGTCGTATAAAGTATAAAATAGTTCCGAATCGCAACGGCTCGACGTTTGTTTGTTATGGACGATGAAACTTATGTCCTGGAGGATTTCAAGCAGCTTCCAGGACTGGTTTTCTATTCTGCTATGGCTAAAAATGCTACAGCTGAGTATTTCAGGACGAAGAAGGCATCGAAATTTCCCAAAAAAAAAATGCCTTACTTGGCAAGCAATTTGGACGTTTGGTCGAAAGAGTAAAACTTGTGTCACTACAGGCACAATCAACAAGGAGATTTACCAGAAAGGGTGCCTGCAGCTGCGATTGTTACCCTTCATAAAAAAAGCCACAAATAAAACCCTTTGTTCTGGCCCGATTTGGATGTAATCATGTAATCAAATGAATATTGTACCAAAAACCGCATATCCACCAAATTGTCCAGAGTTACGTCCAATCGAGAGATATTGCGCTCTGATGAAGCGGAAGCTTTCTTGAAAGAAACAAGGAATCAAATATATCAATCACTTCTAACAAATTTAGGCAAAGACGGCCTCCACGGTATCATGAGGAGTCTGTACAAACCCAAATGGATGGGGTTAAGCGCAAAGTTCGAAAATTGTATGCACTGCCGAATAACTATGTTTTGACTTCGTGAATTTTTAAATCATATACCATGAATCTGAAATAAACAACTACAATTGAGGGTAATGCGAAATTTGTGTTCACTTAGGTTGTGATGTGTCCGGATTAATGTGAATACAGACCGTATGTTATTGCACTTGCCGTTACACGTTTTTCGGATCAGTCATACTCTTGTATAATAGTTTAGTTCAGAAGTCTATAGGAACACACAATATGAATTTTAAATAAATGTTGTCCATTCTTCTCGAAAACAAAAGAAGTGCTTAGCAAATTAATTTTTTGTCTGCCTTCATTCGTATGCCAAAGTGAATCCAAGGACGTTTCAATGTGTTTGGATGGAAATGGAGCTCGCATGACGGATGAAGGAATCGAGAAGCATTGTTATATATTTAACAATATCTTAACAATTTGTGACTCTTTATCAAATCTAACATTCTTTCAAATATTTTTTTTTAAACCAGTTAGAAAAAGAGAGGTTAAGTACGGTTTTGCTTAGTTTGACAAAAAAAAATCTTAACCCTAGTTGTATTTCATGCTTCGTCTGGAAATTGGCTTGTCCAATCATAGTGGGTAGGGACGAGTATTGCCTTGGTACCAGCCACAACGAGAATCCCGGCCAGATGCAACAACCAGAGCATTCTGTTGAATTTATGACGCGTGTGTGATTAATGAGAGTGCGCCATTACCACATACACCCACAATCTTACCTTTGCGGTAGAACTCAGCTGAAAACGTCGGCTTGGAAAATGCATTTCAACAACGGCACGGTAGATGAAGGAAATCAGCGGATGTTTGCAGAACTCGCTCGAGGCCTTCGAGCAATGCGGTAAGTAAATCATCTGGAATTGTCTATCCGGTGGATATCGCTGCGAGATGATAGCGAAAATGGCATTTCGTAGAAAATTAATTCAAACTGTGTACAAACAAAGGCCATCGGGCTGGTATTTGAGATATTATTTAATCAAAAGGGCGAGGATTGTTTTGCGTGATGGATTTGTTCGAGTAGATTTACTACTTTGGCTGAAAACCAATTACCGAAGCAATTAGGATCAGTGCTGTAAATTTTCATATCATTCAATTGAAGATGAACCAATGCAACCATTCAATCAATTCTGTGTAAACGAATTCTCACATGACCATAATTTGAAGAGCCCCTTCCTCATTCGAAGCTCATTGTCACTGTCAATTGAGTCACTCACTATCATTTGATAAACGACAGTGGAGTATGGAAGAAATCCAGCAAAATGGTCCCGAACAGACAAGTCAACCCGATGTCAGATCAATGTAAGGCTAATTTGAGGTCGATTTCGACCCAATGTCGTGTTGTTGTCGGGTCAATTTTGGGTTTATGTCGAGTCAATGTCGGGTCAACATCAGGTTGGGGTTTGGTAGAAGTCAGGTTGGTGTCGGGTTGGCTTAGCTTTTTCGCCGGAATGTCGACCAGAGCTCCGTTTATGTGTAGGTTACACTCAATTGATCATGTTTTGTCGTTTCTGACATCATCCACATCCAGAGGGCCATTCACTTTCGAATGTATGGGAATGGTAGGAAACCATTTGGAAATGCATGACAATTTTCAGTTTTTATTCATTATCGTCTTTATGGGCAGTTTTAGATGCACAAAAATTGCACGAGTACATTACTATGGTGATAAGGTAAACACTCGTTTATTTGTTTCCTTCTGTGAAAGCATGTTTAGTCACAAACCTAGGATTTTCTGATATTCTCCATACTGCAAAAATGATTTTCCTACCACTGAAGGGGTGACATCTCGCGGATCTTCAAAATAACTACTACTCAAATCAAATAAATAATTGAATGATATATAGCGTTTCTCAAATGAGAAAGATCCATGCCTTCGTAAAATGACTAAGCAACTGATATCACCCATTCAGAAGAGGTCCCCTTTGATAGAGAATAGCTACTGTTTTTATTTTCATCAAAAATGTTCAAATTATTTTGAGAATTTACAGCACTGATTAGGATACAACTACTGTAGCGCATAAACAATGTCATCATTATTAGTCAAAAGCTATTAGGACGGATGCGTTATTAAAAACAGTATGAGTAAAACGATGTATATGGAACTTGGAAATCTCATGCAAAAGTGTAGATCTAGGATTTGAAAACTAAATGGGATCGAAGTAGGCCGCGCTGCGAAAATGACGTGCGTCATTTTCGTTCTAGTGAAAATGTTTAAAATTTACAATTTCATTTTTAAAAAGTGTTAATTTGAATGTGAAGTGCATTAAGTGAAAATTTTCAAATTCTCTTCCGTTGCATGTGGTGCCGACTATTCTAACGTACGCGTTGTTACGCTTAGCTAAGCTTTTCGTTCCTCTGTGCTCGATAGGAAATATCCACCTAATTAAAAACGATCATTTCAAAACTTACTAAATACGCGTCAATCAAGTATTGCACTACTGCTTGATTGAAAGTGTCAGTACATTATCAATGGTGTATATTTGCATCGAAAATGTATTGGAGCGGGGCTTATCGTGTGTGAACATAGCTTCGGAAAGCTTGCGTTCTTGAAATGGGCTATTGTAGCTGTGGTAGAGCTGTCACCTTCTAACTCCCGGGTTCAAGCTTCTTGAATTCATAAGAAATGATTGCAGGCATAATGCCCCTGCCAGACAGTGGGAGTTAGGCCAAGGACAAATCTTCATTTTATTCTACGATTCCACATACTATTAATAACCTTTTACACATGAGAACCTTCTATCGATCAGAATGAATTGTGCATATGTTTAGGATCAACAAACATTTTCAGGCGCAAAAGAGCAACAAGATCGAGCTGATAACGTTTCTTAATTACCAAATCTGAAGACTGTCTTGAATAATGTAAGGAAACAACTGCCAGGTAAACTACTTACAGCTTCTATTTATTAAATGATTGATATAACGATTACCAGCAACGCCGGCTGAGCGTATCCTATGGTTAACCCTCCCTACTAACAAAAATCCTCCCTTCCCGTGACACTTAAGGGGTCGTAGAGCTCTCTGCATCTCTCTTAAGTAAGTGTCGGACTAACATTCCTCCCCGTTCCCCCACCAGATGCAAGGACGTGGCCAAGACAGCTCTGGTCTGTTGGAGAGAGACACATCCTTTATCTAAGAGATAGTTATTAATCACAAATTACTATCTAACAGCAACAGATGAAGGTGGGTCTCCTTCTTAACAACAGTTTGGAGTTCGTACCACCTACGACATTGTGCAACCTGGCTTATGCTATGCAATGCTATGCTATCTAGGATTTCAAAACTAAATCTTCATTTTCGTAAGATCTTGGACTGAGTAAAATATTCACAATCTCTGATTTTGAAAAGATTTAATGATTTCGTATACAACACCTGACTTTTGAAGACTTCAGACTATGAATGATTTACAAAAAACATATCTAAAAATTAAAGCTTTGGATCGCTCTACTACTCGTTCTTTTTCAAAATTGGACTGAAAAGGGTTCAAATCGTTTTAAACAAAGTTCTCATAACAAGTTCCAACCCATCCACAGAACGTTATTCCAGGAACATTCTTCCACAATCGACAAACATCACACCTTCAAAGGAGGGACTCAATGAACCTCAATGGCACGACGAGGAATTTCCTTTTCATCTTCAGTCGAACCATCAGAACGTGTTTTGCTGCCTGGTTAACCTCAGTCGTCTTTCATTTCTCCCAAACACGGGTAATTGAACCCATTTAACACGCTTCTGTTTGGCATTCGCTTCATTCTGCTCAAATATGTAATCCACCTACATCACCCACCGACACCGGGATGGTGTTTCCAGAGAACTCTTACCTGCCATTGTAAATCAACCTGAACGGTACTCTCCGAACCCAACTGACACGGATCGCTTGGTGATGGTTGGCTTACGGGCGACATTCCGGCATCATTTCCAAATGCCAAAATTTTCAATTTATTCCTTAGAGCCACATTTTCACAGCTACAATAATTGCAATCATGTCTGTCGTGCATAACTCGATGTGGATCCCACTGTGCTCGTAAACAGCTCGAACCGACCGGTAGACGAAATACTCCAGCAGCGACTGACGACGGTGGGTCATAATTCTCCGCTCGGTTGAAACTTATTGCCTACTGTCGTTGCACGTGTTGAACATGGACTACAATTGAATCCTTTACAACCCACCACCTCCTGCGCGTTTCGGAAGCTAAGGCAGTCTTAGACACGATGCGAAAAAAAAAAATGAGAAACCACTGATCAAAACGCCATCAATTTTGCGGACCACCTGGGAAATTCCACACCCCCTTGTTGGACCTGAGCTTGAAGACGATGCTTGCCTCTGAACTAGTTGAGGGAAACCGAATTCAAAAGCGATAAACCGATGGAGCTGGAATGGAACGCGCGAGATTTTCCCGTTGCAAATTGCGCTAAATAATGGTGCCGAAATGGGATTTATGGCCTCACCGTTGCTGCTGCTTCTGAACATAAGAAGGTTACTACGGTCCGGGGGATTTGGTTCTCACACGGGATCTCCATCACATCAAATGAAGAAAAGTGTAATCCAATTGAGACGGGTTGGAAATTGATTGGATTTTCATTGCATTTTTTAAATATAAACTGTTTATATTTTGGCATCATATTTACATTCACTCAGTTAATTATCTATCGTTGTTTTATTGTCATCCACACACCACGAAATTAAAAACCTGTGTAACCAAATGAACTCGCTCGCATAAATACCCGCCAAATTCACTTGATCCCACCGTTTATCGTGATGGCGTCCTAAATTAAATTCCACTCATTCAAAATACAGCTCTCAATATGCACTTCAAGCGACCGGACATAATGCAAAAAGCACTTGTCGTATCAATTTCACCTCCATCTCATTGCATCACCAGCTCCGTTACCGCCCAGTCGACATCCACGTGATGTTATTATAAATGAAATTGTGCGTCCAACACAAAACAAATTGCATTCATGTGCATCCCGGTAAATGCATACAAATTCCACTCTTGTTTGCAACGACTGGTGTGATGTGGTGAAGATAGATCAGCACAACAATGCTTGACAAAGCTACTGAACTAGTTATTTGAAGTAATTTTGGGTTGATGCATATATTATGTCACGCTCTAAGGGGGAGGGGGAGGGGGTCTAAGATTTGGTGACAAGCAATGCATTAGGTATAGGAAAAGCTTCACGATAGGGGGAGGGAGGTGGTAATTTTTTGCTCGATTTAGCGTGACATAATTAATGCATGGGCCCTTTGCTAAGGAAATAAATTTTCTATTTTTATTGGATCACGTTTTATGAGTAACTTATGGTGACCCCATATTTTGACGCAGAACTTCGTCTGGGGTGTCTGGGGTGCAAACGTGGCGAAATAGTGTTAGGTTTTGAACGCTTGTAACTTTGTCATTTTAGGGTGAAATTAAAATCCAAATACACCAATCGATAGGAAATAACTCTACAAATATGCTGAATTAAATACTTTTTCAATTTTCCATAAAATTTTTGACAAATGTTCAAATGATAATTCTATAACTGTTTTCATGAAATAAACGTATTCCCCAAACCCAGTCGTCATAATCGAGTACCACTTGGTTTCCATCATTGCGGCCTACTGTCCCAAACAAGTCACCATCAGGGACGGGTCGGCAGCAGACCTACGGAGAGACATCATCAAACTAACTCGACGCCGTGAGAAGTACATCATCGCTGGTGACCTGAACGCCAAACACCAGGCTTGGGGCAACAGTCGACGCAACCAAAACGGCACAATCCTGAACGACGACCTGCAAGAGGCTCACTACACCATAATAGCGCCGGACTCTCCCACCCACTTGAGCCGATCTGTGACCCACCAGGAGCTGAGTTCGGACCACTATCCGGTGGTGGCCGATGTGGACTCATCTGTCAACCGATTCCAAGCTTTCCGACGCAACTACCATCGCGTCAGCTGGGATCAGTTTCAACACTGTGTCGACACCACTGTCGACTACGGTGTCCTTCCAGAGACGCCCGAAGACGTTTACCGGTGTCTGCATTCCATCGCGGAGGCGATATCCCGGGCCAGGGAACGACACGTGCCAGTATCCAGACAGGTGAGCAATACTCTGAACCTTGACAGATCTACCAAAGACCTTATAAGACTCCGTAGCACCATCCGAAGGCAGTACGAAAGCTCTGGTCTGCCTGTCCTTAAGACCCACTGTAATCGCCTTACAAAAACCATCCAAGCCAGGATGGTGGACATCAGAAATTAGAACTTTGCTAATATGATCCGCTCTCTCCCAGATTATGCAAAGCCCTTTTGGAAACTAACCAAAATTCTTAAAAATAAGCCAAGACCCATTCCACCACTGACCCCACTGGATAGTCCCGACTACTCAGTGGTTCATCTGATAACTCCTGAGGAGAAGGCTGCCGCGATAGATCAACACTTCGTCAGCTCTCATAATCTCGGACAAAACATCGTCAGCCCTCACGAAGCTGACGTTGCTGAAAACGCAACCAACCTCCATCAGATTCCCAATACTTTTCCGAGGAATCCGATGTTAAGGCTGACAAACTGAGGTCCAGATTCTACAACCATCTGGCACTGATTTTTAATCAGTGCCTCAGACTTGGCTACTTCCCCTCGTGCTGGAAGTCAGCTAAAGTCATACCCATCCGGAAACCTGGGAAGGATCCGTCCTCTCCTTCAAGTTATCGACCAATCAGCCTTCTCGCAGAGTTATCAAACCTGTTCGAAAGAGCAGTCTATCACCGGCTCCTAACAGCTGCCGAAGAAAACAACTCGTTGCTCGAGGAACAGTTTGGTTTTCGGAAAGGTCGTTCGACCGTCCACCAGCTGATTCGAGTAACAAACATTCTCAGACGGAACAAGTCTGTTTCGAAAACATCTGTCATGGCGTTGTTGGACGTTGAAAAAGCGTTCGACAATGTCTGGCATGATGGTCTGGTGTTCAAATTGCAGCGAAGATTATTAACAACTATCTCTATCGAACAGGACGTTCCGAGTCTCTCTGAATGGCATTACATCTGATGCTTTCAACATCGGTGCTGGGGTTCCACAAGGAAGCATCCTTGGCCCCATTCTATTCAACCTCCGATATGCCGGTTCTCCTTGATAGTGGATCGTTGTCTCTGTTCGCAGATGACATATCCATCGTCTACAAGGGTAGGAGTTAGCGAATGTCGTCTTCAGTGGTGATCCATCACCGATCTGGTCATTCCCGACAATCACGACACTCATCTGTGCTTGTTTTGAAGCAGTTGCTGCTTTGCTTGCTTATGTGAGTATGTTGGTGAGTGACCCCAACAGCTTCCGTTTAATTTTGACAGCTTTGTTTGTAACTAACACAGTCGCACGTACCGATACGAACTTGGAATGCGTAGATATTGTTTTCATTTTCTCCTGTCGTTTCGCTTTTTCTTCATCATACTGCAGAAGTCTTCACTGTTTTCGATGTGCTTTACATCATCAGCAGCGAGTGTTACGTGTTGCCTGTGAGCAGCGACCATTACTGGAGATTGTTGTTTGCTATGGCTCTACCTCTCACTGCATGACAAAACCTTCTGTCAGCGATAGTCGGTTGATGCGTTGGCGAGTGTCGAGTGAGTGTCATGATATTTTGCATCACTGATCCAGAATTGAAAAGTACATCAAGCAAACCACACGCGTTATTTCATCAAATGCCCGAAAAGTGTCCATTACACCCAGTACGCCGTTTTGTCAGCTGTTCCGTTCACCGGTCGTTAGTCGACAAAGCAGTGCTGTTCGTACCATACCACGAAAATCTCGAATGACACAGACCGATTTTCGAAAGGGCAGCCACCAAGATTGAAGAGTATCCGGAAGTCCATCGTCCCAATTCAGTTGCTCCTGAACCGATGAGACCCAAAGGGTCGAAAAGTTGCGACATCTTCGACAGGACAATGCGTTTGGTAACTCGTTGTAGTTGTGGAAAATCAGGAATTTTAAGCGCAAAATTGTCGTTTTTCGTCTGGAAAATTTTCCCGGATACTAGGATGGTTCGCACTCCACTTGCGCAGATTCAAACCACCACCTCTCTGTAGGAGGTCGTCCAGTTGGGTGCTTGTGACGACCAGTGTTTTGATGCTGTCGGCTCCGCTTAAGACATCGTCAACATAAAAGTCCTCGTTGACAACATGGAGGCCAGTGGAAAGTCATGCCCTTCATCGTCAGCCAGCTGATTTGGAGCACAATATGTGCCGTATGTGACGGTGTTCAAACAGTAGGTTTTCAGTGGCTCTGACTCCTTTCTGCGCCAAGCAACTTGCTGTAGTGGTCGATGGTCCGGATGAACCAAAACCTGACGATACATGTTCCCCACGTCTGCTTTCATGACAAATCGGTGGAAACGAGCGTGAATGACGATGCACAACATTGAAGGCTGAACTTTTGGTCCTGTTAACAGAAGGGCGTTCAAGAAGAGCTGGTTGCTGCTCTTGGCCGAACCATCGAACACGACTCTGATCTTGGTTGTAGACGAATCAGTACGATGAACTGCGTGATGGGGCACGAAAAACTGGGGCAACGCGACGGGCGTTTTCACCTCCTCTATATGTCTCCCCGACGAGAGGTAACATCTCTTGGCGAACTGGTATACGGACTACATTGCGTCCCTCAGCGTTGCGGGTGTGGTTTTTGGAAAAGTGAGCTTCACATCGTTGTTCTTCGGCCGTAAACGTCTTGCCGTGGTTGAAGTTTTGCACTTGCCAGAATCTCCTCACTTGAGCGTCTAGGCTGTCAAGAGTGGACACTAGGGTGCTTCATTCTGAAAAAAAGTGATGAATTTCTGATGGGCCACCCTCCAGTTCGATTCATAGCCCCAAAATATGAACCTGTGCAAAAATTGGTAAAGATTGATGAAGGTTTAGAGGTCGCGCCAATGATTTGAAATTTGTATGGGAATTACTATGGAAGAATTTAAAAAATCGCTTATATCGCTATAACTTTGCTTCTACTTGTCCAAATGTCGAAAAAATTTAGTATGTTATTGCTATGGCAATAAACAAAAAGCCTACAGTTGCTACGCTCAGTTTTGCAGCGTATCAAGAATTATAAAAATGTGAAAAAATGGCAAAATAGGGTAAATTGACAGATGAATATGTACAAGGCAACAACGCCAATTTCATCGCAACAACAACAGGCTTGTTGATCATTGTCATGACAACCACATATTTTTTTTTTCAACGGTTGGACAACTACAACCAAAGTTAGAGCAATGTAAACGAAAATCAATAATTTCCCATACTAATTCACCAAAATCTCCATACAAAATCCAAATCATTGGCGCGACCTCTAAACCTTCATCAATCTTTACCATTTTTTGCACAGGTTCATATTTTGGGGCTATGAATCGAACTGGAGGGTGGCCTATCAAAAATTCATCACTTTTTTCAAAATGAAACACCCTAGTGGACACCACCAATGCTGTGACTCACGTTCAATTGAGTATCTGCTAACGATAGATGCTTAGGAATTTTCCAGGTGCTAATATCTACCGTCTTTGTTGGTAGACAAACGATCAACTTGGGTAACACCAAGCATTCTAAGTTATGATCATGTGATCCGAAACGAGAAGAGAATTGTACCTTCATTGTATGCCACTCACCGGACCGTTCAATGTATCCACTCCTCAACAGGAGGTCTACTCTAGGCCTGAAAATTAAGCTTGCTGTGTACAAACAAATCATCCTTCCCGTAGTAGAATACGGGATGCCAATCCGGGAGAGTTGCGCTAAATGCCATCACCTTAAACTCCAAAGGATCCAAAACAAGATCCTTAAGGTGGTTCTAAACAGTCCCCCGAGGACTAGAAATTCTGAGATCCACCTCTTGGCTGGAGTTCAAACATTAGAAAAACGGAGAGTATTCATCCTGGAAAGGTTCAGAGACACCTGTCTGAGATCAAATCATCAGATCATACGTGATCTAACACGTTAGGTTAAGTTATACTCGTAGTTAGGTAGGTTATCACTTTTTTCAATTCAAACAAAACACACCCCCAAAGGGGTATTCTACTTGAAAAACGCAAATATTAAAACAGAATATCAATTTAAACAAAGATGAAGAGCCAGGTAGACTAATCAATTAAAATGTTAACTATCATAATCAACAGAAATAGACATAACTTTACTACTACTACTGCTTCTGCTCATTTTCACATCGGATGGCGTGGTACCAGTAAATAGTAAGTCAGTGGTAAAATTTATGTCGCTCTCATATGTATGTCTCATTTGTGAAGACACGACGGGATGATATCGGGCAGGTGTGGCTTAAGCTTTAAGTTCAGAACGATGTCGTACCAAAGCTCATTTTCGTATCGGACAACATAGTGGATTATTATTATTATCTCTATTTAGGAGATTTTCAGCCGCAAGCTGGTTCATCTCCGCAACATAGTGGAGATCATTTTCATGATGACAATTTTTTACAGATAAATCGGCGGTAGTGAGCAATTTTCAGGGATTTAATATTTTATTATTTCCCTCTTGGGTCCCGTTCAAATATAACAAAACGCGAAAAACATAATTTTTACTACACACCAACATATTAACAGTCATCACACATCACACATAACATATTAAAAACCATTGTGGCTCTAATCTACCCATCCTCGTGAAGGGTCAGAATCGACTGTCCTATTCTAATTATTTTAAAACTCTCACGTCACCTTGCAAAATAGACCAATGTACCAGCGTTGCCAGATTGTTTTAAAGCTTATCGGTATCAAAGGTATTAAAAAATCGGTATTTATCAGTATTTACTATTTAGTTTATATTTTTGCCTTTTTTGAGGAGAATTGCTTAGTTTAACGGCTTTCTCAGTCTTAATACAGCCTTTATTTTTTTAATTTAATTTTTAAAATTATCGTTGTTCTGAAGTGGTGATCAAAATTGTGAGAAAGTAGTTTTTTTTTCAATTAAATATCATTAAATTAAACCAAAATATGGAAAATCAGCCACAACAACGACATAACTATTGACAATAACGACAAACAATATTTTCATTTGAAAAAAGCCACAACCCATGGCCAAAATGTCAAGCAGATTACATAGTAGTCGTTGCAGTGTGTTAAAGGATGATACGGTCAAAATTTGGTCAAGGGAAAACGCGTGTAAATCGGTGAAATCGTTTATTTAAAAAATCAAATTAAATTTCTTTTTCAAGTTCAATTAGTATAAAATTCAGGAAAAATATTCAGTTAGGCTTCCGCTTTTCCAAATCCGAATTGCCGGGCCTTACGCTTGACCCCTGCCATCAGATTTTGTACAGCCACCTTGTCCACCTTCTTCGCCGCAGAAAGCCAGTTTGCCTTGAACTGCTGCTCGCCCTTAGCAGTTTTTTTGGTCTTCTTTAGGTTCCGCTTGACAATAGCCCAGTATTTCTCAATTGGGCGGAGCTCTGGCGTGTTGGGAGGGTTCTTGTCCTTGGGAACCACCTGCACGCTGTTGGCGGCGTACCACTCCATGGCCTTTTTACCGTAATGGCAAGATGCCAAATCCGGCCAAAACAGTACGGAACAACCGTGTTTCTTCAGGAAAGGCAGCAGACGTTTATTCAAACACTCTTTCACGTAAATTTCTTGGTTGACAGTCCCGGAAGCTATGAAAATGCTGCTTTTCAAGCCACAGGTACAGATGGCTTGCCAAACCAGATATTTCTTTGCGAACTTTGACAGTTTCATGTGCTTGAAAACATCTGCTACCTTTCCCCTTCCTTTTGCCGTATAAAACTCCTGTCCCGGAAGCTGCTTGTAGTCGGCTTTGACGTAGGTTTCGTCGTCCATTACCACGCAGTCAAACTTCGTCAGCATCGTCGTGTACAGCCTCCGGGATCACGCTTTGGCCGTCGTATTTTGTTTATCATCGCGATTTGGAGTCACTACCTTCTTGTAAGTCGATAGTCCGGCTCGTTTTTTGGCTCGATGCACGGTTGTAGACGATACACCCAGCTTATTTGCGGCATCTCGGAGAGAGAGGTTAGGGTTTCGCTTAAAACTACCGGCAACTCTCTTTGTCGTCTCAGCGGCTTCCGGTTTTCGATTTCCCCCCGATCCAGACTTCCTGGCTGTCGACAAACGTTCCCCAAACACTTTAATTACATTTGTAACGGTTGATTTGGCAACTTTTAGCGATTTTGCCAACTTTGCGTGCGAGTAGCCCGGATTTTCGCGATGCGCGAGCAAAATTTTGATACGCTGCTCTTCTTGCTTGGACGGTATTTTGACAACTGAAGAGTGAATTCCAAAATCAAAATAGGAGCAACATTCTACACACACACACACCTTCAAAATGAGGGGTGTTCAGGTTTTTTAAATGCAAAATTGAAAGAAATACGTCAAGTTGATATTGACCAAATTTTGACCGTATCACCCTTTAAGGCTGAGAAAGCCTTTAATCAAAGCAAAATTTTAGCTTTTGAACAATGATTGGAAAATTCCGGAAGAATACTCCGGGAAATGTTTGAATTAGCTTCTGAACGAAGCCGAAAAAACATCCAGAGAAAGACGAAAGAAGCTCTTCTGGATGAAGTTCGAGGAAAGTTCTAAAAATAGTTGGAAAAGCATCCGAGAAACTTCCAAGACACTAATTGAGAGGCTTGTGGCGAAAATTTAAATAAACTATCGGAAAAAAATCGGATGTCACATATAACGGAAGCCAGAAGAATTTCGGAAACCGGAATAAATTTTCAAAAGTAGCCATTTCCAGGGAAAGCCAGAAGAAGCTTAAAAAAACCTTCCAATAGAAGTCGGACGAAAAAAACCTTTGGCTTATGGTCAAACTTCCAGAAGAAGTAATTTCTGGGAGAATTGAATGAACTTCCTGGAGAAGACGAAAGAGACTTCCTGGAGATGCTGACAGAAACTTCCTAAGGTAGATTGGAGGAAACATCTGAAGAAAGTCCGAAGCCAGAGCACTTACGGAACAGTCGAAAGAAACAAGGACAATTCCAGAAGAAAGAGATTCCTGGGGGATGTTCTAATGATCCAGAAAATTTTTCCTGATATTCATGAAACATCTCTGAAGACTTCGCAATTTCATATATATATATATATATATTCCATAATTCCTCGAAATTCCTTAAAAGTTCTTGTAATTTTCCTGAAATTAGGGGCTGTTTAGGAGTTCTCTGGTAATCCTCGAAGTGCTCAGAACCGGAATATCTCTAATCATCTTGGAAGGTCTCTGGACTTTCTTGAAGATTACGAAATCTCTTAAGTGCTCTCACAATTTTCTTGAATTTATTGTAACATCAGCATTGAAGTTCTCTGATCTTTCTCACGTTGGAGGCGAACCAGCCCAAAGCTGAAAGCCTTCCTAATAAAGTTAAATAATAATAATAATCTTTCTCACGTTTCCTAAATTTGCATGAGCTCCTCACGACATTGCTGAAGTTTTCGGAAATTGCCTGAGGTTCTCGGAAGTCCTTTATAATTTCAGCAATTTCAATGAAATTAATTGATCGGTCCTGATGTTCTCTGAGCTTCACTAAATTTCATGAAAACCATTAAATTTCCTTGAAGTTCTTTGGACTTGTGAAGTTTCCAAAATATTTATGATGTTTCTTTAAGTTCATTGGAGTTCATTGGACTTTTCTGAAATTTCTGGGTTTTCGAATTTTAACAGAAGTTAATGAAACTGTCTTGAATTTATTGTGCCTGGAGCTAGTGTGGATCCGCAATAAAAAAAAACTGATAGCATCGTTGAAGTTCCGGGGAAGTTGAAAAAACTGGCGGGAGAAGATGAAAAAATCATTCGAGCGAAGGCTGAAGAAGCTTCCAAGGTAGGGTGGAAGAAAATTCCAGGGAAAGTTGGATGAAACTTCAGGAAGTTAATTTTTTTTAAATATTTCTCGATTCCCTAGGAATTACCGGAAAGAGCCATCGACTATTTCTCGATTGATGGGTAGCCAAAAACGGTGAGGAAATGCAAATAATAGTCGAAAGAGTATCAAACATAAGGCATCTTAAGAGATGATTGTTTAGATTTTTGAAGGCTCAAAAAATATGAAGTATTCAAAAATATTCAATTAATTGGTATATCTGGCAACGCTGCAATATACATTGATCGATTCTCTTCATCGACTCTTTCTTTCGTTAACAACTTGGCTGCATTCATATTTCGGGCTAAATTTTCGATAGACTGTTAAAATAAATTATTACTAAGCGTATTGGATGATGAGAACAGTGAATAAGACGCGAGAATTGTTAGTCCCTAATAACTAGGTAGACGATCACTGCTGTGACGTCTTTCATCCCGATATCCCTTAATCGTTATCGCCACCTCATATATTCTGTCCGGTCCGTAGTAGTGCTGCTCGCAAGAGATGGGAGATGGTCCGACTTCATGGAGTTGCACACAGTAGCGTAGCAGGGCAGGGTGATGCTACTTCAGAACATACTCACCTACCCTGAAATGTCCTACCGTATGCGTGATAATGTTTGCACCATCGTACATCTGCCTTGGTTTTCTTTACATGCACGAAACCTATAGCTCATACCGTAGTAGACTGTGTATAAAAGAAAATGATTTACTTAGTTTGACAGTTGCACCATGACGAAGTGGCAGCGTATTCGTGATTTGTCCCACGACATTTCAATCGCCGTGGGAGTGTCCCGGTGGACCGTCAAAAGGGTTTTAGACTGAGAAAAGAAAAGACAACTATCCGCGAAGGTGGCCACAGGTCGTCCGAGGTCAGCTCGGGTTTCGAGGGTTATCGCTGCTATCAAAAGGAAGATTAGGGTGAATCCAGTGCGTTCGATAAGGAAATGGCAAAGGAACACGGGATCAGTGACTTTACGGCACGGAAGATCGTAAAGGAAGATTGCGGGGCGATGTCGAGGGCTCGAAAAAAAAAACTCACATGATTACCAACCGCATCCGGGAGCTACGAGTCGAACGATGCAAGAAAATCTTGACTTCCTCAAGCGAAAAAATCCGGTAATCATGTTCACCGACGAGAGCATGTTTACCATCGATCCTTTATCAAATTCCAGAACCAACCGGTATATTAGTTCTCTTCCGGTAAAAGACGTGGCCGACGAGCACAAGAACGTGTATCTTCCAAGCATCCTGCTAGCGTTATCGTGTTTGAATTGGTGGCTTCCGATGGCAAACAAATTGACCCGGTGTTCATTCCAGAAGGCGACAAGGTCAACACGGAGGTATCATCGGGATTTTAAGTAAGTATGTTCTTCCGTGGATCAAAAAACAGTACGGTCCGAAGCCAAATGTTGTACTTCAACAAGATGGGGCTCCGTACCACACCTCGAACCGCACTTGGAAGTGGAGGAACATCTTCCGTTCTGGGCGAAGGATATGTGGCCGCCATCCAGCCCCGATCTTAATCGACTGGATTACTCAATATGGCGCGTCATGAAGGCCAAGGCCTGTTCTAAACGCCACCCGAGTACAGTAGGCCTCATACATACATTGACCCGTACCTGGAGAGAAATTGATCCAGACAACATTATTAGAACCTGCCGTGCATTCCGGAAGCCGTAATTGCAGCAAGTGGAAACTCGATCGATGATTAAAATAGTTTAAGACTCTGAGAAACATCCACCCCTTTAGCGGCGCCGGTGGTGTAGTGGTAAGCGTGATTACCTCTCACCCCAGCAGGCCTGGGTTCAATCCCAGTGGGCGCCGCCGGGATGTTCTGAGGCATAACATCTCTGATCACGTCTTCCTTCGGAAGGGAAGTAAAGCCGTTGGTCCCCGATTCATGAGTTGATGGGTCGATAGGTAGGATCCAGGTGTGGGAGCTGCCTCTCTGCCGTCGGTAGCATTGGTGCAGCACGGAAAACAAGATAGGTGATAGAGGAAATGCTTCACCATGGAGTTGCGGTACAAAATGGTGTCTGTTCTCCATGTTAGGAGTGGCTGATCACCGTCAGCGTGGGACTCTAAACAGAGCTGTGCACGATGGTCCCCGACGAGACAGGCCCAACAAGCCGCCCTGGAAAAAAACATAGAGTTGCAAATACCGACGCGACGAAATAAGGACTACGATTGGAAACTCGGAACATGGAACTGCAAATCGCTCGGCTTCCCAGGCTGCGATAGGTTAATCTATGACGAACTTCTACCACGCAACTTCGAAGTCGTAGCACTGCAGGAACTTTGCTGGACGGGACAAAAGGTATGGAAAAGCGAGCATCGAGTGGCTACTTTCTACCAGAGCTGTGGCACCACCAACGAGCTGGGAACCGGCTTTGTAGTGCTGGGTAAGATGCGCCAACGCGTGATTGGTTGGCAGCCGAATAACGCGAGGATGTGCAAGTTGAGTATTAAGGGCCGTTTCTTCAACTACAGCATCATCAACGTGCACTGCCCACACGAAGGGAGACCCGACGACGAGAAAGAAGCGTGCTATGCGCAGCTGGAGCAGGTGTACGACGGTTGTTCGCAACGGGACGTCAAAATCGTCATCGGCGACATGAACGCTCAGGTAGGACGGGAGGCAATGTATAGACCGGCAATCGGGCCAAACAGCCTGCATGCCGTATCGAACGACAACGGCCAACGATGCGTGAACTTTGCAGCCTCCCGGGGTATGGTAGTTCGAAGTACCTTTTTCACCCGCAAGGATATCCACAAAGCCACCTGGAGATCACCTGACCAACACACAGAAAACCAAATCGATCACGTTCTAATCAACGGGAAATTCTTCTCCGACAATATCAACGTCCGCACGTTCCGCAGTGCGAACATAGATTCGGACCGCTCAAAACTCTCGGCGGTGCATAACACCCATCAAAGTCGAACGCCGCGACCCAACATTGAGCAATTACGAGACTCCGGAGTTGGCCAGCGGAAGAGCAGCTTAGCGCAGCTACTCTTGAATATGGCAGGAGGGACATCCGTTCCACCGTAGGTATTTAATACTGCTGCAGCGGCACTAGGTACTGCCATCCCGGACCAAACAAATGACTGGTTTTACTGCGAGTGCAAACTGTTAGTAGAGGAGAAGAATGTAGCACGGGCGAAAATGCTGCAACACCGCAAAAGATTGAATGTGGAGCGATACAGACAAGCGCGGAACAGACAAAACTCGGTTTTCCGAAGGAAGCAGCGCCAGCAGGAAGACCGAGATCGCGAGGCGATGGAAAATCTGTACCGCGTAAACGACACACGGAAGTTCTACGAGAAGCTAGATGTGTGCAAGGACTTGGACGGCAACCTTCTCACGAACGAGTGTGAGGTAATTGAGAGGTAGAAGCAGTAAAGGGCGAACACGAAATTATTGCGACACATTCAACAGGGCATAACTTTTTTACCATTGGGTAAAAATCAACCAAATTTTGCATACTTTCTCATTGATGTGTATTGTGTACATGCTGTCAAATTCGAAGTCATGTTTTTCGATTCAACGAAAATGGAGGTGAACCAACGCGAGTTGAGAGAACAAATTCTTTCCAAACACCTGGAATTTCCTGACCTGTCGCACCGGCAGTTGGGGAAAATGTTGAACATTCACCATTCAACCGTCTCCAGAGTGTTGAAGCGGTTGAGGTTGGACCACGGCAAAGGAGCTGGAAGAAAACCGGGACCAGAGAACAAAAAGACTGAGGGAAAGGTGAAGCGGATGATTAAAGCAAATCCCAACGTCTCAAGCCGTGATTTGGCTAAAAAGATCGGCATGTCACAGAGCTACGTCCAGAATGCAAAGAAGAGAGCTGGACTACATACATACAAGGTACAGAACTTCCCAAACCGCGATGAGCGGCAACAATCGACGGCTAAAACTCGGGCACGGAAGCTCTACGAGAAGATGCTGACAAAATATGACTGCTGTGTGATGGACGACGAAACGTATATAAAAGCCGATTTTAAGCAAATTCCGGGGTTGGAGTTTTTCACCGGCAAGAGCAAGTTCGATGTGGACGACAAATTTAAGAAGAAGAAAATGTCGAAGTTCGCCTCCAAATATCTCATTTGGCAGGCCATCTGCTCTTGCGGACTGAGGAGTGAGCCTTTCGTGACAAAGGGCACAGTAAATGGCGAGATCTACAAATCTGAGTGCCTCGAGAAGCGCCTTTTGCCGTTCTTGCAGCAGCACGACGAAGCTCCGCTATTTTGGCCAGATTTGGCATCATGCCACTATTCTAAAAGTGTCCTGGAGTGGTATGAGGCCAATTCTGTCCATTTTGTTCCAAAGGACATGAATCCGCCAAACTGTCCGGAGCTGCGCCCGGTGGAGCAGTACTGGGCAATAATGAAGCGGGAACTTCGGAAGAGCAAGAAGACAGTCAAAGACGAGAAGGACATGTTAAGAAAATGGAAAAAAACTGAGAAACTGGTACCGGATGACACTGTAAAGACTTTGATGGAGGGCATCAAGCGAAAATGCGTTCAATTTTACACTCAAGGCTCCATCGATTAACTTTTCTTTTGATTTTTGAAGTAAATATATGTATAAAACTACCCTAAAATTTTGGTTTGATTCTAAACATTATAAGAAAATTGGCATGACATTTTCGGTGTCGCAATAATTTCGTGTTCGTCCTTTACTATGACGAGCACCTCAACGGTGATGCAGCAGAAAACGAAGATGGCACGGCAACATACCTTGGAGCACGCGCAGAAGACGACAGGCTACCGGCCCCTGATCTTCAAGAAGTTGAGGAGGAGATCGGTCGGCTGAAGAATAACAAAGCAACTGGTGTAGATCAACTACCAAGTGAACTATTAAAATACGGTGGTGAAGCACTGGCTAGAGCGCTGCACTGGGTAATTGCCAAGCTTTCAGAGGAGGAGATATTACCGGAGGAGTGGATGGAAGGTGTCGTATGCCCAATCCTCAAAAAGGGTGACAATTTGGACTGCTGCAACTACCGTTCGATCACACTGCTGAGCGCCACCTACAAGGTACTCTCCCAAATTCAATGCTGCCGTCTGTCACCATTTGCAAGAGAGTTCGTAGGGCAATATCAGGCGGGACTCATGGGTGCCCGCGTTACCACGGAACTAATTTTCGCGATTCGGTAGGTTCTGCAGAAAGACCGCGAATACAAGGTTCCACACATCATGTGTTCATCGATTTCAAATCCGCATATGACACAATCGATCGAGATCAGCTATGGCAGATTATGCACGAGTACGGATTTCTGGATAAACTGACGCGATTGGTCAAGGCGACGATGGATCGAGTGATGTGCGTTGTTCGAGTATCGGGGACACTCTCGAGTCCCTTTGAATCTCGAAGGGGGTTACGGTAAGGTGATGGACTTTCGTGTCTGCTATTCAACATCGCGTTAGAAGGTGTGATCAGAAGAGCTGGGATAGACACGAGTGGCACGATCTTCAGGAAGTCCATCCAGCTTCTTGGCTTTGCCGATTACATCTCCATCATGGCATGGAACTTTGAGACGATGGCGGAAACGTACATCAGACTGAAGGCTGAAGCTAGGCGGATTGGACTTGCCAACGACGCATCGAAGACAAAATACATGAAAGGAAGAGGTTTTAGTGAAGACAATGATAGCCTCCTACCCCAAGTTCTGATTGAGGGTGACGAAATCGAGGTGGTCGATGAGTTCTTGTATTTGGATTCACTGGTGACCGCTGAAAATGATACCAGCAGAGAAATTCAAAGACGCATTATGGCAGGGAATCGTGTCTACTTTGGACTCCAGAGGACGAATAAAATTCGCAGACGCACTAAGTTGACTATCTACAAGACGCTGAATAGACCGATGGTCCTCTACGGCCACGAGATCTGGACTATGCTCGTGGCGGACCAACGTGCCCTTGGTGTTTTCTAATCTATTCTAACACCAACACAGCCAGTTCTTGAAAGCATCCTGGAAAGTGATGGATATACCTCCATCATTTTTCTTGTTTATTTGATATATGTTTCACATTGAAGATGCGTCACACATATCAAAACGGCCAAGCCTACTGTGCAGCATTTAAGGGGCAAGTTGATTCAGAAAACATCGGGCCTGTTTAAATCTAAGATTTAAACATGATGCTTCAGAATCTAATTAATGGTTGGTTGGTTGGTCGTTGGAAGCATCAAAGCTAGAAAGGTTAAGTTATGCTCCATTTGCACTAGCTCTTGTCCTAGCCTTTTAAGGCTTATGGCTATAGCGTCATTACTCGCTTTCTGAAAAGAGAAGAGGGAAAGGTAAAAGAGAAGAGGGAAAGGAAAATGAGAAGGACAGAGGGAAAATGATTATGTAAACTTTATGAACATAAACAATATTTTTGAATTGAAATATACAATATAGAAATGCATAACAACTCATAAAAAGTAACAAGAACTAAAATGTGATCCTTTGATTACTGGAAAATCCTGATTCCCCAGATTGAAGTTGTCACGACTAGGGTTCGGTGGTAGATCTTATACCAGTAACGCACCACAAAAAGGTGAGCTCCCAACGTAACTGGTTTGAAAAGATAAAAAATTACTAAATGGAACGAACTCACCAAGTTTAGCCAATCGAACCTGAAGGTAGCTTGACATGTGTTGATGTAGAAGTCCAAATTGTAGACGAAGCTTGACGAAGATCAACATGTCATGTAATATTACGTACCCCGAGACTGAAAACTTCTTTGCTCGACGAAAAGTACGTTTGATTGAGCTATGTTTCGCGTCTGTTATGACTCAAATTTATGTCAAAATTGACGCTCGTATATGTCGCTCTCTGAGCACCAAAATTTACATATTTCCAGTGGTGTCGACCTAACCTGTGCACCAGAAACATTAACAATTACAATTCGAGCAAACAGTTTTTCCCAGAATTAATCTTTGATTGATTGATTAATCATAAATTACGAGATTTTCAGCCGAAGGTGATGATTAGACATAGTTTCAGGATTGTAGTCATGTAGTAAAATTTGGGTTAATTAACTTTTAAGGAAGGAGACTTTGAATTCGATTAGAATGTTCCCAGAAATTCCATCTTATTTGGTTAAGAGCTCCCTGAAATTCTACTCATAATCTCTATAACAGCGTTTTCAGAAATATATTACACATCATCTATAATTTTGCTTTAAATTTAAAATTTCTCAAAATAACCTGAAATTTATAGTTAAATCCCATTTGAATTCTCCTCAGAATTTCTTTACATTATTCCTTAAAACTCATGTAGTATTCTCATTACAACTCTCTAGCCAATGCTTCATAGTGTCAGAATCTTGATTTACTTTAGAAAAGTCTGGAATCACTCCGGAAAGTACTGACTCATTCCAGAAAGTTTGTAATCACTTCCGTAAGTTCTGATTTACTTTGGAAAGAACTGAATCACTCTAAGAAAGTTTGGAATGTTGAAATTCTGCCCAAGTCCATGAATCATGATTTAAGATCTTTAAACTACATTCTATTTTTGGTATATTTTTCCGAGAAAGACTTTTATAGCTGCCTTAAACTTTATTTCGATTAGATGTGACGTTTTTTTTGCTACGATTATTAATAAATGTCGAGTACCCCATATTGAAAAATAAAATGTATTTAGATTAAACATGGCCGAATTAAAGCACAAATGTTAAATTTAATTATGCAATGTCTAATGCAAATCAGAGAAGGTCAATTCTAAAACACATCAAATGAAATTCTTTTGAAAACATTTCAGAAAACATCAAGGTTTTTCAAGAAACAGGCGTTTTCCTTAAATTGATCTAACTTCTTGTAAACTCAACCATATATGCCCAATACTTATCCCATCATTGGTTAATGTATGCTGAGTCAGTAGCCAAGAATTTAAAGGCGTATCTTTTTAACTTGTTCTTTTAGAGCCGTTTTTCTAAAATTTAAGTACAGCTGTACGATCAATTTTGAGATACACTGTAAGTTTTGTTAATGAAAATGTGTTCACAATTTCTCACTTGTCAAGTGGAACTCTGTGAACGTATTTTGATGTACAGAATGTTGGTATTGAGCGAAAATAATGCATACCAATTTATGACAAATGTTCCACGCTCCCTTTGGTCTTAGAAGCGGAGTTTAATGAGAATTACCGGAGGGAATTCAAGGTTATCAGGAAAGCACCCAGCTAACAATTTTCACAACGTAAACGCTTTGCTCATTTCATTTATAAAGCCTCGATATAAAGAACCTTTACTCAACCTCTATACAAGCAAATCTGGCGAACTTATCCAACTACTTACGGCTGTTGGGACGGTTGCGGCAAGCTCTTATTGCATATCCATTTACGTTTCTATACAGCTGTTATTCTGCTGTTTAGTTGTGGCTTATCTTGAAAGGCGCTTATTCAACCTTTTTCTGATTATCCAATAATCACTACACAGAAATATTGTTTACTTTTTTGATGGGGAATTTTATTGATTTTATTTAGCTGCGAATCAAATTACTCGAAATTAGATATAAATAAGTACACCACCAAATTATTACCCATGCACCAGAACCTGCACTCAAACTCAAGACGGCCGCATTGGCAACCTTGACACTACCAACCTCGCTACGCCAACACTTCATACTCCCAACGTGCCCTTGGCGTTTTCGAACGGAAAGTGTTGCATACCATCTACGGTGGAGTGCAGATGGATGATGGAACGTGGAGGAGGCGAATTGCAGCAGCTGCTGGGAAAACCATCCATCGTCCACATTGCAAAAATTGGGCGACTACGGTGGGCTGGGCATGTCGTTATAATGCCGCACGACGACCCAGTGAAAATGGATTTCGAAAGCGACCCAACAGGAACAAGAAGAAGAGGCGCGCAGTGGGAAAGGTGCATTGACCAAGTAGAAGGCTACCTGCGGACCCTACGAGGCTGGCGATTTTTAGAGCTGGTTGGAAATGCTATCTAACATGAAGTTTTAGTGTGATAATTTATTAGCTAGAAGAGGGTAGGTAGATAGTTCCGTCAGAGTACGGCAGTATGAAAATTGAATAGAAGTTGAAAATGAGCGAAGGGCCATTAATGCGACAGTACAAGACAAAAACACTTTGAATGTAACAATTCAAGGCGGGAGTAGCCGTTAACAATGCTGATGATGGTACAGCCTGCTACAACCACCCTACCGTTTTCTCTCTGAGATGACTACGTTGGTCATGACGAGAGGAGCAACACAATAGTTGGGTGAAGAAGAATTGCATTATAACACACCATCGACTGGAAATGCTTTCGGCACGTGGGGCTTTAGATAGTGATGAAAACGTCGCTAGAACTATTCCACATCCGCAGGCAGTATTTGAGCAAAGTCAAGCGAACACTTTTTGTCTGTAGATTTGAAGACATACTTCAAATCTCCGCGTACATCGTACGAGCTAGACAAAGAGTGTGCGTTTGACTTTGTACTATCGCATTATTGGCCCCTCGCTCATTTTCAACTACTATTCAATTTTCAAAACTGCCGTACTCTAGCGGAACTATCTACCTACCCTCTTCTAAGACCATTCTCTAACTAATAAATTATCACACTAAAGCTTCATGTTAAATAGGATTTCCAACCAACTCTGAAAATCACAAACCTCGCGTATGAAGTAACACAAAAACACTTTGCATGTTATACATTCTTTGTCAGATCGATCAACTTTCAAGTTCCAAATTGTGGTATCATAATGCTTGCCATAAAATAAACATATTTATGCATTGTTTGGCATAGAAAACTCACAATTAATTACTGTGTAAGGGCATCTGAAACACTAAGTTGAGAGTCGGCAACGCTCGCTATTGAAGCGTAAAAGCCTACAAGAAATAAGGAGTAGCACTTCCGTCGGACAGGATATTGAATTTCTTATCAGTCGATTAGGGCAAGCAGCAAAAGTGGAGAAGTTTTGGTTTTCGTTGGTTGGTTGGTTGGGATGTATGTTGGTTTTCTTTTCTCCCATTTGCCGGCTGTACGTTAATCGAAAGTCGTTACCTTGTCTGGATCGCTCGCGCTTGCACGTGCTACACTGATGATGAATGATTCAGGATGATGGGTTTACTCATATGGTGGGATATGGAGGGATACTTTTTACCATTATTTGTGTTCCGAAAAAAGGTAAGTGTTTGCTCATTTACAACGTATTTTAAGTGATGAGAAAAAGCAAGTACCGCTGTTTTAGCTGTAGTTGTGTGATGTGATGTGATGATGTGAATGGAACCCACCATCAATGCAAGGATAACCAATGTCTGCAGATTCTTTAGCGGTTGCAAAGTTCTGCCTGATGGTTTATTGCAGCAGGGTGATCCAGTTTCAGTGAAGACCTTTTGACAAAACGACCAGATGGACACCTGTAATCACGTGACAAGGGACTGGCAAATTCACGAACCCTCGTCCAGTCAACAAATCCTTTGATTCCCTTAGGCTGCCCCCCAACCCAGTATATAATATAATGTTTTAACATATATGATTTACAGTAATGTTCCATCACATGCTCAAAAATGTGCAGACAATCCATTTGGCGTTCAATGATGAATTCAAAGACACAAAAAATGGGATGCGTGGAGAAAACTGTCAAATTTATGAGAATCAGATCAGATAAAATCAGATCCACAGGAAGCATCCGTGCTATTGTTGCATTGTAGTTCCAACCAAAAACGGTTCGCTTGAGGGGGATCAACATAAACTAATCCCGTCCTATGTAGAACCAGTTTGAAGTGTTCAAATGTAGTGATCCTTCGGCTTGGGATAAAAGATATTCGGCTGTAGTCGATTGGTGGATCCGATTGAACGGAGCCAAGCATCAGGTCCAGCAACTTGCAATTTCTTGACGCGTTTGCACAGACTGGTAGCGCTGCTTTAGATGTAGGAATAATTAGAAATGCCAAGGAAGATGATAAGTACTAATTTACATACCAACAAATGCAAAGCTCATCCCACAGCAATTGAATTTAATTGAAATGGAAAATGTCCGCTCCCAGCGAGGATCAGCCAAAACTAATGAAACAAGATTTATTCCAAACAAGCTAAGCTACGAACAAAATCCTGCCCCGGATGCTAGCAAAGCAAAACATTTTCCTTATCCCTAACAGGCACCACCCAAAAGATCCAAACATGAAGGTGATAAATGTGCTTCCTACGTCCCACGAGCAGGTCGTTCGCTCATTATCATAAAAAACTATCTCGCCACCATCGCTCAAATTTATGCGAACCGTGTGGCAATAAACCATGACGGAGCACAGCCATTAGTCATGTGCGCCCGGAGATCGTCTTTGTAGTTTTCCGGACTTTGCCAGGAATGAGATTCGATCTCCGAAGGGCATTAATTTCAGCATTCTTTGCAGCCTTTGAGATAAATGGATGGTTTCGAATATTTTAACACCTGCTGTTTTCGGGTGGAAATTTGTGTTTAGATAGAGTTGACATTCATTGAAAAACGCTGACACCCAGGAAGTGTCATTTCCCTTTTTCCAGGTGGTAAAGTTCAGGCAGGCAATCCTATCTCATGAATTTGTGATTCATGTCGTCTTTCCGGTGAAGGCGCGGGCACCGTGCCACTGGATATTTATTACCTTTCGCTGGTGCCACGACGAGCCCCGAGGATATGCATACATTCATGATCCAAAACAGGAACATAATCTCGATCATTGCCGTCGCAACGCCTCCCACGTACTCGTTCAAGCTCATGCAATATTAGTGTTAATGGGACTTTTGCCCCAGCACAGTGTGTTTACATTAGCCAGCCAGTCTATCTTCGACAAAGTGGTATATCCACAATAATGGCATCCTAACCCAGGAGCGAAACATAATTTGGCTGATGTTTCACGCGTAATGGGTTCACGTTCGTCGTAACTCTCACGCGGCATAAAACTGCTCCATTGTACTTTAAAATTAATCACCTTTCGGCGCTGGAGATCAGACGCTGCAATGGAACACGTTTGTGTGTCTTTGAGTATTTGCTCCGTGACAATTTTTCATCACCACGGAATAAGTCGACGTCGCCAGTCAGGCAAACAATCCAAATGCGGGTGAGAAGGACCAGAATGCATTCCAAATAAACTAACGGTGCCAATTGTCTCGGAGGAACTTTTCCCGATGATATGTCCCAACTTGACCCAATAAACCATTCAAGCAGACATTAAGCTCAAGTGGAGGTGCCGGGCAAAGGTGTTATATCCTAGACAAATGGTAAGTTACAAATTCGCTGTTATCATCCTCGTATTCGCCGTCGAAATCGCCGTAGGCAGTACCGTTAGTATATTTAAAATTAACTATCAACCGCTGAAACTATATGAATTATCGCGCATTTCTGTTGTTCATAACATACGAAGTGAAATTCGAGGACGTAATTTTTGAATAGCTTGTTTAACCAGGGCTTAAACAATCGTCACGCCGGTCATAGCTTGTTATGATAGCCTGAACAATGCGTAAAGAGCAAATCGAAACATTGAACGTCGCGTGAAAGTGGAACTTAATGAAGGCCTAAGTACTCTTTCGCAGCTTTTAGTTTTCGGATTTGAAAGATCGTCGGTTGCAGTTGCTTACTGACTGAGCAGAAAAATGCGGACCCAGGTCCTTTCATATTAAAAATGTATGGTAAGATCGCTAGTTAATCGTGTATTTTGTAAAACTTTTCGTTGTCGACGGTTCCGGGTTTGAATAGTTATAACAACTTGAGTAACGATATAATGTGATATGAGGGGTTTGGTGGCCTTAGAGCAACCTTTTTTGCTTACTGAGCAGAACATCATGAGTCTAATATCAAGTCCATCCACATTCAAAATTCTACAATGGTTTTATTTGTTAACATGACTACAAGGTAATAACAGCAACTCGATGATTAAAAAGGAACTCGTTTCCCTAGTGGCAAACGTTTTTGCTTACTGAGAAGAAAACCATGGGTTCAATCCCAAGCTTCTTCGCGTTATATGATCGTTAGGACATCAGCTTATCGTTTGCTAATACGAACCCAGCTGCAAACCCAACCCTATTACCCAACACCCCCGGCTTCCATCAAAGCGAGTGTCACGTCAACACATTCCTACCCATTCCTTTCGTGACCTACGTTTAGGCGCGGCTGGCGCTGGTATTGCCTAATTTGAGATAACCAGTTTTTACACATTGAGGATGATTGCTAGTCTCAAGCATCGTTTATTGGTTCACTGTGTAATTACAGCTGGTCTGACAATAACAGAGTAGCAACCGTGGGCGGTCAATCATGCTCATGCTCAAAAATTTAGATATGAAAATCACATCGGGTGTTTTGCCCGGGGTGCATTGGTCCCCTAAATCGTCCTACTTGTAGGTTTCCTTTCTCGCGCGTCTTTTCCTTTTATCTTCTATGACACTCGGACGATCAGAAGGTCTCAATGTCGTCAAAAGTCAATTTACTCAAAAGTGAGTTAAATTTCCGAGCTTTTCGAGACTTCTTTAATATGAGGAAAATCCACGAAAAATTTACTCAGTTTAGGATGATACTAATAGCCTGAGTGACACCTCTATCGGTTTTCCTCATATTCGAGGAGTTTGATTTTCTGGAAATGCCGGACAAGGTTGCAAATACTCATTTCAGCTAAAATAATGTTTTTTGGAATAATAAAACCAAAAGATGGTATGATGACATGTTTTACTTGTAACTAAACTAACTAAATATAAAACCTGTAGATTTTGCCCTCTATGAGTCACATGTGTGTGACTCTCATGAAGTGAAATAAACAGGTTTAATATGTCAAACACATTCTTTGCAACCTCTTCTTGTATCTTACCAATTCAAAATATGATCATAGCATCTAATTATTTCATAATAAAGAGAAAAAACACGTGTTAGCTGAAATGATTATTTGAAACCTTGATGCCGGAAATATTCAACTCACTTTTCAGCAAATCTATTGTTGATGAAATTGAGTCGGTCTGATCGTCCGGGGAGAAAAAAAACCCGATGGAAGCAACTTAAACTGCCACTAAAGGCAACAACTTTTTGCGTTCGGGAAGGGACAAAGTTCGCTGATTGTTTTTCTTGGACTTGAATTTAATGGGAAATTGATTTTATTCTCGGTTGTAAAAAGCAAACACTTTTTATTGCTTCTGGAGATGGGTTGTTTCGATGTTGCGATTAAATTACTTTTTAAAACAAGACAATCTCTGTCCAGCGGCAAATACACAGACTGCAGTTGGAATGGGGTGGGTGGAGGATGCTCAAGAATATCACCGACTGCAGTAACTTGAATACAGATTATATTTGTATCATTCTAGCAGTTTTAATTTAAAGTGTATTAGCTATAATTAAATTATCAAGTTCTAAAAGGCTCTCTTCTCAGAGGCTAAATAAAATATGAATCATTCGAACTTGAGCCGCAGTCGTAAGCGGAGGCATATATGCCAGTTGTTCTAATTATATACAAATAAGAAATCCAATACCTTAACGTGATTATTTTATTGGAAGGCATAAACATATTTTGAATTTGATAAGGAATTACTTGTAACTTGAATGTGGTTCAATAGACATTCTAAAAAGATATTTTACTTTTAGAGGATGAAGACGGCTACCTATTATTGAAGAAATAAAATTTACCAAACGTTCCACAATTTATTTTGTTCCCCAGTCCATGAGTTGATTGGTCGGTAAGTAGTTGACTGATCACTTTTTAAACTATAATCAATCAGTTTGTGGGTTGATAAAACGGCATATTTACTGATTCAACCGATTAAAAAATTGAATTTACTTTAGTACATGTCACCATTTTAAAGAAATCAATAAGAAAGAAAAACTAACATCCTTTCTAACGATCAATCAGAAATCAAAACATCTGAACACCAGAAGTCCATTCTAAATTAACGAATTTGGTGCTCAATACGAAAAAATTATTATCTCTCGGAATGAATAAATATAATCCAGTGTTTAAAATGTGTTCCGCATATTTACAAAATCTGAAAAATCTGAAAAATCTGTATATTAAAAATAATAATCTGTATATACAGATATCTGCATCTAAATATTGATGTAACTCAATCAATCTGTTTGATGACAGATCAATATTTATATGTGACGTCACTGCCTATCACTGAAAAATCCGGAAGGTACCTATGTTTTTGCTTTTAGATAAGCATTGTAAGTCTCTCCTACTAGGGTTTTACCAAACTTCGACCCCAAGATGGTGGAAGCCGGAATCAAGGACCGGTACAAGCTGGCCCCAATCGCTGGCATGACGAGCAGAGACGAAAACTTGAAGACGTACCTGGATTGCCTTTTCCTGGTGCACTTCCAGAAAGGGACGGTGAGGTGACGCTTAATGCGCTGCAAGCCACTATACTGTGGTGGCCATCGTGACGTAACGCAGTGCCAGCGGTGCCTCATCTTTGGACACGGTACCCGCAACTGTAACATCAAGCCACGCTGCAGCAACTGCGGTCAGGAACACGCCATTGCAGACTGTGGTGGTGCGAATCAAGGCTCCAACAGACAGTGCTCCAAACGCGAGGACTTCAAACGCATCCGAAAGCATGTGGCAAACCGCCCCCCCCCCCCCTCAAGAAGCTTCCGGTGGTTCTGCTGGACAAAGATCTCCACCCCTGGATTCTGGAGATAACCACAAGCGGAAAGCAACAACCCCGATCTGTTCCCAGCAGATGAACTAATGGAAATCTTCGTCAACATGACCGGTGCTCTGCAATAAGCCCGAGCAGATCCAAGTCCTCGGTAAGTTCATCATCCAGTATGGAGTCTAAACCGCTAACTAACATCACCTGGAATGATTGCAAGCACAGCATCGACGTGGGCCTTCTAACCGAGGCCGATCTCAAGTCCGGCGACAACTTCTGGCTGTCTGACCACAACATTATCCGGCTTGATCACAATGGAGGGGGGGGGGGCGTGTTGCGGTCGTCCTCGTGAAAGGAATTAAGTTCTACACCCTGCCTCACATCCGCACTTCTATTATCGAAGCTAAGAGTGTGGAGGTCGAATCACCAACTGGAAATGTCCGGTTCATCGCTGTTTACTGCCCTCGGCCGTGTGCCACCAACAACGGATTAGTAAGAAAATTGAAGAATGACCTGACCGCCATCACACGTACTAAATCCCGATTCATCGTTGGGGGCGACCTGAATGCTCGTCATGAAGCTTGGCGGAACTACCAGCGGAACCGGAACGGATGTTCGACAACTCTCAACATGGGCTGAACACTGTGCAGTTTCCGGTCCAACCAACATTCATCTCTCCGGCAGGAAATCCCTCCACACTGGACTTTTTCCTGTCGAACATCGGACTATCCAAGCCGGAGGTGCACAACGATCTCAGTTCCGACACCACAACCGGTGGTAGTTGAAGTCATTAACGTGGCTCCAGCTCCAAGCCAGCGCAAAGACTACCACCACGTCAACTGGGTGCAGTTTGACACCGTAGATGACGTCAACCGGGCGCTGGAAGGACTCCAATAGGACATATCCATGGCTGACGAGACATGTGTTTGACAAGTTCCTGTCAGGGGTAAGTTTGTTGCTATTGATTCCCACATACAATTACTGATTCGATTGAGAAATGTGCGTTGACGCCAGTTTCAGAGAACTGGAGATCTGGACCAAAAACGTGAAATGGCCGATCTGAACAGGCAGATTGCTTCCAGAATGGACTCACTCCCAAATAAAAGTTTCGGGCGTGTTGTCCAGAATCTTCCAGAAACCTTCTCCAACATCAGCAGGTTTTATTCGATGTCGCTGATAAGACGATTAAGCGACTCGTAACTTTCCCTCTCTAAGGTACGTAAATTTGTCCATATTCATGGATTATTATGGATCAAGCTACGGAATATAATTTGGAAAGTTACCCTGACCAGACCTTTTTATGGAAGAGAACTACTTCGCTTTCCGAGGGAACTTCTAAAAGCAGACGAAAGGAGTCCCAATGGGAAATCCTCTATTCCCCTTCCTGTGCGAACTTTGCATGGCTAACTTGGAGATAATCCTGAAGTAGTCGATCGCGTTCAGAAATAACGTCAAATGGAACTCAAAAGATGAAAAAAATTTGTGCACATTCATCGGTAAAATCCGGATTGGTCCGGTACCACGCTGGCTAAAGTGCTGAAGATGCCGAAAACAACAGTTTGTCGAGTGCTCAAGGAAACCCTGAGTGTAGAAAGGAATCAGCAGACCTACGAAAAAACTGGAATCAGGGATCGTCAGCAAGGTGTTGAAGTGCGTTTTAGCCAACCCGGGTCTTTCGATCCGATAATTTTAATTATCATAGCAACAGTTGCACATTCGTGCACTTATCAATAGTGACATTTTGAAAAATGATAAAGTCTTAAATTAAACAGATGTGCAGAAATATTTCTGATCGATTAGTGATAAAATTATTGAAATTGATCCATGGGCAGCTGAGTTATTAACGTTCAAAATCTTTCATAATTTCGTTACATGTTGAATATTCGGTTTTCACAAAGCTTACCCCCATATAGAAATCACAGACGTAGTCCTAAGTCAAAAAACCTGTTGCTTCTGAATGTTTGTCAAGTTGAACTACACATGCATACTCTACGGTTGGCATTCTTTCCGGGTGCGGAACAGCATGTTGGAAAAAGCCATTTCCAAGAAGTGCCATATTGATGTTATTTTCATCGGAGATATTGGATTTTATTAAAACATTGGAAACTTAGACCCGTTGCGTTGGTTTGGGAACGAGTCAGGGAAATTTCCGGGTAATGGCTTCCTTATGATGGAACTTATGTAATATTAGATTCACGCACTGAACGCTGTTGTTTGATGAAAGACGCATATCAATAAAATTCGCTTATATTGCTACATTGGCATTAGGGACGAAATTTATTTTGGCATGCAAATTCCTTCATTTTACTTTGATCCCACAGTAACTTTTATAAGAGCAAAATCAAAAAATACTTAGGATGTTTGCATCGAAGTGGAATGGACATTATGCCTCATTAGTCAATTTGTCATTAGCCGGGAAATTTGATGATTTGAAGGGGTTCGATGGTCGCATTAGTTAAGGAGTTTTGGAACTCACTCTTTTCTAGTCGAAACAAGCCCCTGAAACATGATGAGAGAATGCGCCTGCAAGTGGCATATGTTGTGGCTGAGAACCTAGTTCTCATTCGGAGAATAAATGCACAGAAGGTTCGATGATCTTTAGCAGGGTTTTCTACAAGCTTCAACATATATCTTCATCCTACATCATTAAAAATCTATTCCGATTGGATCTTCCTGTTTTTTTTTTTGGTTTTATAAAATAGAATAGGTCGAAATTTGATCCAATATTTTGAAAACAGCAAGTGCATTTTGAATCTCACGTCTTCTGTGTCCCGAACCGTGCAACCAAAAGCACGGCGTAAGAAGCGAAAAACATCCGTCACAAGTACTACCTGCTACGGGTTGGTAATTAATTTTGTCCACCCCGTTTTTTTGCGCGTGGAGACAGACAGAATCTACGCTACATTTTCCAAGCATTCTTGAAACAGTAGTGTGTGACATTAACCACAAACCGAATTGTGGGACAGCAAGAAAAACAGAACGGACAAAGGAACCCGAAAAACGAACCTCAAAACTTTTACTTGGGAAAAAATGCGGATGAAGCTGCGTCCACCGGAAGGTTTGTCGTTGTGGTGGCATTTGGAAAGGACTTCGAGAAATGGTTTCCATTTTTCATGATGTCCCGTTAGTTTTTCTCCTGTAGTTGTTTCGTTCAGAAAGGACACTAATCCAACCAGCAAGCGACCAGCAATGAGTGAAAATAATTGCTACACTCAGCTCTGGGCCGGCTGGCGTATTTTTCCCATAACAGTTTTTATTTGATATAATAGTCAACTCTTCACAACTCGTCAGGTCGGTATCGAACTAAAGAACCATAATACTGAGGCAAATTTAAATATGAATATCATAAAATTGCCTAACCTCGTAGAATGATAACACTGTGCAAATGATAGCCAAGGAGGATGTTAAAAGGTTTTTGTATGGCGGCTACTCTGAAAAACGTGATGTAGAGGAAGCCCCGAAGTGATTTTCGAAAAAAAGGCGATTTTTCATAGTCATAGCAGAACAAATATTTCTTAAGCAATAAAATGTAGTGTAACCCAACCCTTTAACAATGTTTACACATTTATTGGGGTCCAATGTAAGATGCACAATTTTTTCAAGATTTTTTTTCAATTCTCAGAAATTACGATTTTTATGTGCATAACGTCATTTAATCATCATTTAATTATAGTATTAAGATAAGACCTATCATCACGCTTAAATACATTGTCAAGCGAGGAAGGTGTTTCGTCTCCAGAGCAAACGATCTGAATCTATTTGGAACTGAGTGGATCGAGCTCTTTGGACTATGGGACGCGTCGTTTAACGCGGTGTGCAACCAAGATTCCATGAAGTCATATCCAAAGTAGGTAGATTTGGAGAACCATTTCAAGGAGAAGTACAACAACGTATTTATCGAATATCTATGGACTCTGTATCAAGAAAAAGGTGTCGTTCACGCTCAAACCTGGTGTCAAGTCGATTTTTCGTCAAAAGCGACCAGTACCGTATGCTTCGGCCGAAAAAAATTAAGTTGTATTGGGCCGTCTATAAAGCCTAGGGGTCATCTCAACGGTTTCTTATTCGGTGGTGACCGATAATTGATTGGAGGGGCTTATGGCTAATCAAGATATTAGCGATCAATTACGAAATGTGCATTTTTTAGCGTTACCAACAGTGTCCAAGTGACAGGGCATATCAGCCATCATGGCGGCCATTGCGGACGCTTCAAGGAATCACCTGAAGAAAGCCCTACCTTCATATCTGATTGAACTTTAGGAACCAAATGTAATAGAATATGTATTCGCATTTTTATGAGGTCCTGAATTTAACCAAGTTTTACTAAGTATGAAATCCAAAATATGAACACAGGACCGAAATCAAAGGTTGCTTTTTTTTTTGTTTTCCGTACTGAGTACCAATGCTACCGACGCCAGAGAGGCAGCTCCCACACCTGGACCCATCAACTCATGAACCAACGACTTTACTTCGCGAGATCAGAGATTGTATGCCTCACAAGATCCTTGGGATTGAACCCAGGCCTTTTTTAGTGAGAGGCAATCATGCTTACCAATACACCAGTGGTGCCACTAACGAAAGGTTACTTGTTCTGTATTTCAAATCAATATCAAGAAAAATGCACATGAATGTCACTAAACAGCTTAACGTAGTCTACGTCAACCATGCGGTCGTGTCTTGTACACAACCCCACACTTTACTCATTAGAGCCTAAAAAATCAAATTTGAGAGAGAAAATAATCTCTCATGAGCTCAATCTCTCAACATGCCATGTATTTTGATGACACATGATTTGTGATTCCCCTTTCACAGACTTCAAAATAGACTACCTGACATTGCAAAAAACCTGTGGGATCTTTAAATGTGTATTCAGATTACATGTTTTACATATTCTGCACAAAAGGTACTTTCTGACCCACCCCATTCATAAAACATGCTGAAAATCCTGTCAGGGGCGGGGCTTAGAAAGTATTTTGTGTGCAGAATATGCATTTTTTTGTAAAATATGAAAAAAATGAGGTTCTTGTAATATTAATCTAAATGCTTATATAGAGGTACCAGACATGTTTTACACTGCAGTATCCTCTGTGAACAATAAACGCAAAACAAATTATGTGTAACTTCAGATAGATTTAATGGAAAATGAGAATGAATTGCAATTTCTCCCAAGGCCGAATCCAGTGAAATCTTTGGGAAAGTTCGGAAAAGAGAGAGTTGTAGCTACATCCGACTTTGAACGAAAGACCAGCGATCGGAATAATCTCTGCCATTGCCGATCTAGTTCGAAGAAGTTCACGGGAAAATCGAACTTTCGTTAAGTTAGGCCGAGGTCACCTTCCTTAATCTTTCAGTTGTGCTGCACTTTTGTCTGAACCAGTTAAAGCAGCGTGGTTTTACTTTTACACTTAAATTCTAATTTCTCCCCGTTTAAAAAAAATGTATTTGTGTTTGTTTGGTTAACATGTATGAATTATAAAATGACACTGATGCGACTTTTCAGCTTTAGTACATTTGAAATTTTAATGATTATTTACAGTTCCTAGTCCTACTAGGCATGAGTATGACCACTTTGGTGGGATTGGTTCGTTTTGAATTCGAAAAAGGAGACTACTTATAACTACTATTTACAACTACAACTAACCTACAACTACTATATACACCCAACCTACTATGTACAAATTGCTTTTCAAAGCATGTTCTGATGAGTTGCATTTCTGCACAAACCTAATTTTAATGTCATCAATTTTGAAATCTAATTTAGAAACGTTTACCGATGGAGATCGGAAATTCTTGTGTCAAAGGGACGATCAAGAACCATCCTCAGCACCCTATTCTGAGCGACCTGGATTTTGTTCCTTTGAGTCTTTGCACATGATCCCCACACCTGCATAGAAGATCGCAGGTGCTATAATTTGTATGGAGACAGCCAGTTTGTTCACCCTTGAGAGGCGGGATCAGCGGATACAGACACCTAACGAAGGCGGAACACTTGACTACAGTTTTCTCTACATGCGAACGGAAGAGGAGCTTTTCATCGAACAACATCCCGAGATAGGCTACTTCTGCAGACCACTCAACCCTTGTGCCATCCATGATTACAGTACAAGATGGAGCCGGTTTCAGTTTGGGCGATTGTCGATGGAGGAACAAGATTGTTTGTGTTTTGGAGGCATTGATTTTGATTTTCCACGTGGTGGCATAATCAGCAAAGGCGTTAAGGCATTTTTGAAGTTTGTTCGTTATTTCTCGAGGCATCCTTCCTTTGACGGCTATTGCGGTATCATCTGCGAACAGGAAAAACACGCAACCGTCACCGAGGGGAGGAATGTCGGAAGTGTAAATGCTGTATAGCAAGGGGTCCAGCAGACTGCCTTGCGGGACTCCTGCTGGGATGGAAAACGTGTCTGAAAGACAACCATTCAACGATACCTTAAACGACCTTTGCTGGAGGTAGTTACGGGTGACTTTAACCAGATGTGAAGGAAAGTTGAAGCGACAAAGCTTGTACACAAGTCCGTCATGCCAAACATTGTCAAACGCTTTCTCAACGTCTAACAATGCCATGGCTGTAGACTTGGATACAGCCTTGTTACTTCGGATGTTAATCATCACCCGTACTAGCTGGTGATTTGTGGAGTGCCCCTTCCTGAATCCAAACTGTTCCGGAAGGAGAATGTTGTGTTCCTCGACAAACTTGAGCAAACGATTGAGAATAAGTTTCTCGAACAATTTGCTCAGCACTGAAAGGAGGCTGATTGGCCTGTAGCTTGAAGGCAATGTTGGATGCTTTCCGGGTTTGCAGATAGGTATGATTTTCGCTGTCTTCCAAATACTTGGAACGTAGTGCAGTTCCAAGCATCTGTTGAAGACAGCAGCCAGCAGAGAGTGAACCTTCATGCTGAGATGTTTCAATTGAATATTCCGTCGAACCCAGGGGCCTTCATGTTTTTGGTGCATTTCAGCGCTGAGTCCACTGCGATTCTATCCTCTGGACGGATAGCACAAGGGAAGGAATAAATGTTGAGTACGCATTGCTCAACCTGTTCTTCGTGCGGGCTTTGGATGTTGGAGCCAAGCGAGTGTGATTTGGCATTATGCTCACCAATCGTATTTGCTTTCTCCTGACGGGTGGTTAAGAGCCGGTCGTCAACATTTTCATCTTTGAGTGGTGGAATTGGTTTGGGATGAGTTTTCAAGACCTTGGCTACCTTCCAGAATAGTCTGGAGCGGTCGTCCAGATTTAGATTCCAGAACGAGCCGCCCCCGAAACTTTCGTTCCGGAGTGAGACCATTCTGGAAGCAATCTTCTTGGTCAGATCGGCCATTTCACGTTTCCTCGCTAGAGCTCCGGTTCTTTGGAACTGCGTCTACGAACATTTCTCAGGCGAATCAAGAGTTGGGTGTGGGAATCAATAGCAATAAACTTGCCCTTCACAGGAACTCATCGGACGCACGCCTTGTCAGTCACGGTTATGGCTTGGTGGAGTCCCTCGGTCGATATCCTTCACGGTGTCAAGCGGCAGGTTGTCGATGATGTGTATGGCTACCAGGGCTCTACAATTTCGAAGCTCTAAAATGAACTCGTGTTTTGTTTCTCTCATACATACGTGTTCGACGCTTCATTTCTATAACGCCTAGCTAGACTATCAGCAAGAAACGAAAATAAAAAAGAAGGACGCTTGGAAGGAAAGGCTGGCTGTGGAACTTCTCGTCGTTGCTTTGCTCATCGCTTTCAATGTAAATAACGTCGATTTTCTAGTTAAACGAACTTCATTATGGCTTTCAATCCCCTTTCACGAACACTCTATCACCGCTCTTTCAATTTGTTTAAAATGCGTTATGTCCCGTTTTCGATCATTTTTTTTAGATAGATATATGGATGGAAGATAAATTAGAAATATGACGTGTAATCTTCAAGTGTTTTGACGTGAGAAATGCTTTAAATGTGTTATTTCATTTTCCGTCATATACGTCATGAAACCTCTGTTGATGTGTTTCATGAAAGAGAAAACTATCAAAGTCGAGCGCTCTTTCGCTCATCCATTTCGACGAAGCTTGAAAGGAAGACCAATGGAGCGACGGGAGAAAGAGAGACAAGCGATTGAATATTTGTTTGTGCACGCCGACTGAGGTTCTAGAATGCTGCGAAGCTGTTCGACTTTAACAGAAAAAGAAAGCCAGCAGTCTCTTCGTCGCATCGATTTGGTCGATTGAAGCTGATATTGTGACGCCCTGATGTCTACCACGCGTTCCAACTGGGCCTAGTTTACGCGGTGGTAGTCCTTGCGCAGGCTTGGAGCAGGTGCCACGTTGTAGCCCTGTTCAGCCACTACCGGTTGGTGGTCGGAGCTGCGTTCGTTCAAGGCTACCGGTTTGGAAAAGCTGGTATTTCACAGGAACAGGTCTAGCGTCGATAGGTTTCCCGCCGGTGAAATTAATGTTGGCTAATTTGAAAACCAAATGGAGTACATCCCATGCTGCGAGTGATCGAAAGCTATTTATGAAATGCGTTAAAAATATGTTTTTTTTTTTTTGTAAAACGACAACAATAGCAATTAACGCAAACGTTTTAAGACATGACAATCAGTTTTACTATAAAATCAATTAAATGTTGAAATTGAACACTTACTTCATTTAAGTAAGTCTAAGATCGCAAAATTTTTAATGTATTGAAGTTTCGAACTAGCAAAATTGTGGTAACTTTTAAGAAGTTCTATTTATCTCAGAAAAACTAGATCTAGAGATCTTTGGGGAATTCCAAAGATCTTAAGAGGAGTTCGCCGAAACTTGAGCCCAGACTATTGGAATGGTTTAAAAATCTACAGGCGTGAGTTTAGACACATTCAGAGTAAATCCATGATGTGCTGAAAAGAAATTGAGAACCCTTAAGATGTTCCAAGAGATTCAGTAAATATACTTTCATAAAATTTATGAAAACTTCTGAAATATTTCAGGAACTTCACAGAAATCCAGAGAATTCCAGGGAAGTCTAAAGGTATTCACGAGAGTTCCATTTATTTTAAAGTAGAACCGATATCTCTATTAGAATTGAGACCTTTTGGGATGCTCCGAGAACATCAAGACAGATCAGTGAATTAAAAGAAAGGTAAAAAAAATTACAGAAACCTTAAAGAAGTTTCAAGAAATTTTTTGGGATCTTCCGGAAAGTTCGATTTGCTAAGAGAAAATTTCTAGAACGCAATAAAAATTATGTGAACATCAGGAAAATGTGAGAGTATTTCATTCGTGTTATATCAAGGAAATGTCTTGATCTGAAAATATTCAAAAATTTAGCTAAGTTGATTAGAGAACATCAACAATGTTCCATGCATTAAAAAAAATGCGAGAACTTTTTTAAAGAAGGGGAAACAGCCCTATTGTTGCGGTACGTTAGCAGCGTTAGAAGCATATTGTTGTGTATGGAGACCTCCATACACAACAACAGGCTTCTAACGCTGCTAACGTACCGCAACAATAGGGCTCAGTATTAGCTTGACCACGGTTCAGTACAGTCGCTGTTTTTAATTCGCTTGTGTTCAATTAAATACCCCCGGTGTGCAATTTGTTCACCTAACGCAGTGGCTTAAATTTACCAGATGAATAATTCTAGTAAACCTCTGGTGGAGGTGGTGGAAAGATTTTAGTTATGGAAAGGGGAGAGGAGGACAAATCCTTCCACGGATTCTCTCCGATTCTCGTCGATAAAACAATTAAAGCTTACTGCGGGGAAGTAGCAAGCGCAAAAAAAAAACGAAAGACGGGAAAATTCTCGTCCACGTTAAAAGTGAAAGCCAGGCCAGAAACCTGGCTAAAATCGAAAAGCTGGCTCAAGGAATTTTCACCAAACTGTACGAGCACAAAACTCTTAACTCGTGCAAAGTAGTGGTTTTTTGCCAGGCCATAAAGCTTTACAGTGACCAAGACTTACTCGAAGACCTATCGAATAACTGAAGTTTGGCAGATTATGAATGGACGCGATGAGAACAAAACTCCCACTGGAATTTTTGTCCTCACTGTCAAGGGTACGGTTCCACCTAAAGAAGTAAAAATTGGGTACATTCTGTTGGAAACAAGACCGTGGTATTCGAACCCTTTGAGGTGGTTCGTGTGCTATAAGTTCGGGCATATCGGAAAACACTGTAACAGTGAAAAAAAAAAGTGTAACAAATGCGGTGAGGCATTCCATGAAATCTGGGAAAATGCAGAAAAATGTGTTAGCTGTGGTGATTCTCATGGAGCATTCTTCAAAGGGTGCCCAGCATTCAAGAAAGAAGCAGCTATCACCAAAGTGAAAGTGGACAGAAATATTAACTTTTCAGATTCCATTAAAAGTGCGTTAACCCAACAATTTGATGAGAAGATCAAACAATTAAATGAAGAAAAGAAATCCTACGCGGAAGCACTAAGGTTAGATCTGCAGAAACAGTTCGAACAAAAATAAAATAAGCTCATGGAAATGCAAAGCCAGTTTGAACAGGCAGTTAATGCCCACAGAGAAGAAAAACAAAAAAGAAAAACGGCAGAAAAGGGGCTCGCAATTCTCAAAGAGAATTATTCCAAACTGGAGAACACACTGAAACTCTACGGATACAAACCATCAGGAAAACACACCAGGAGCCAAGGCAATCCCATCGAATCTCCCCCAAGAAAAAAGAAAGGTAACGATAAGATGAAAAAATGTGAAACGGTTGAGTACGTTAACTCAGAATCGGATGTCAGCTCTCAAGAGGGTGGCGATGATGAGATGCAACCCTAAGCCCAATAATCGTCATCAAAACAACTAGAATGGATCCAACAGCAAGCCGAAAATCAACCAAAATTATTCAATGGAATTGTAATGGCGTCAGAAAACAAGACGCAGAATTACGGATATTGATTAATGAGTACCAGCCATCTCTAATCAGTCTACAAGAAACAAGAACAAACAGGTCAAACGAACACTCAATTCCTGGTTGCGATACCTTATTCTGCCACCATCCTTCAGGACAAGGTGGAGTTGCTATTGCAATCAAACATGGAATAAAATACTCAAAAATTCAACTTAACACAAGTCTTGAAGCAATAGCTATAAAAATTAACCTACCTCGAAAAATGACTCTCTGCAGCAATATCTGTCACCAAATCAGATAGTTAACAAAAAAGAACTTGACAACATAATTAACCTTATCCCCAAGTCATTTATTATAACGGGAGACTTCAACGCTCACCATAGTCTATGGGGATCGAATAGAGATGATTGCAGAGGAAAAATGATCGCCGAAATAATACAGGAACAAGAGCTTATGCTACTGAATGACGGCAGCCCAACTTTCATACATTCGGCAAACGCATCGACATTGACCTTACTCTATGCTCAGCTGAAATTGCTAACAGAATTAACTGGTCAATCCACGAGGACCAACACGGTAGTGACCACTTTCCAATTCTAATTGGTACCACCATATCTTCCAAAAGATCAAGACCAGCCTGGTGGAAAATGCACGAAGCAAACTGGAACATATTTGAAGCTAAGCTTGAAGAATCAATCAAATCACATCAATCATACACAATAGAAGAACTAACAGACGCAATTAAATCTGCAGCTTCATCAGCAATACCAAAAACATCTACTAAAGTCCCCCAAAAAACCGTTCCATGGTGGAACCAAAGAGCTCCTCTTTACATGAAATACTAGGAGACGATGAAAATTCCATAGAAAAAACAATCAAGTTCTTGAAGGATAGCAAAATCCATACGCTAATATAAACAACCACAATCAACATCGAACCTATGCTGATTCAACAGAAAAAGAACGCAACAAAATTCACCACCAAAGAGACCTGTCAGCAAAATGCAATACTTATAAAGCCGACAAATGGCAATCAAGCAAGAGTCATATTCAAATCATCCACGGTTCAACTACAGTACAACCATACATCCAGCATTCATACAATGGGAAACGCAGACAGCAAAGATACCACCCAAAACGGTGACCAGGACGTCACCATAATCGAGAATCAAGAAGTCCACACGGGATACCTAGAAGACCACAACTGGAAGCTCTCACTTATCCTCGTCATAGTGTCAATCCAGCTAATCATCGGTAGCATAAAAAAAAGCATGAAGCATGATTGACCGCCCACGGTTGCTGCTCTGTTATTACCAGATCAGCTGCAATTACACAGAGAACCAACAGATGATGTTTGGGACTAACATTAATCCTCAATGTGTAAGAACTGGTGATCTAATATTTTAGCATTACCAGCGCCAGCCGTGTCCGAATGCAGGTCAACTAGGGAATGGGAAGGAATGTGTTGACGTGGTACTCGCTGTGAAGGAAACCGAGAAATCCTCTGCGCTTCCACGAGAAATCACTGGGATGTTGGATGTGGGGAAAGGTTGCACATGCACACGCAGGGATCGTTTTTGGTAGAGCGATTATAATACACAAACACACACACACACGCGCGCGCACTCAAATTTCTATTTTTAGATCAGGACCCACACTGTGGTAAGTGATGCGATCAGTGTTCAAGAAAAATTTGTTTTCATTAAAATCTAGTGGGTATAGAATAAGGCAAAGTGAAAAATTGCAAGGAAGGGGACGGGCCTGGGATTGAACTCCCGACCTTCTGCTCAGTAAGCAGAAACGGTAACCACTGAGCTACCGAGCCTCGTCACAATCCAGCTAATCATCGGTATCATCAACATACTAAGGAAACAATGGAAGAAAGCAGCACTCAAAGCTGCCAAATCTGTAGCAGTCCTCAACGTTTAATTTGTAACCGTGCGGGAAAACTTCCTGAGATAATTGTAAACACGGTGGCTTAAGCGCCACTCCCACGAAGAGAGACCACCGGTCGTGTTAAACTTGCCCGACACTTTGAGACTAAATCTCAGAGGACTCCCGTACGGTACGATTCTCGAAGTCCCTCAACGAATCAGCCCCGAATTTTCGCTAACGCCTGAGATCAAATGAACACTTTTATCCGCACTTCCTTTTATCACGAAAAACCTGCAACCCCGAAAGGATCCAAAATGCTAAGCTCTATCATAAACACAACGAATCGGGTTAAAAATAAATATGTGTGAATAGAGAGAGATTTTACGAATGGAAAACACAGTGACGTATGAAACCAGCTAAGAGACGCAACGGTATGAAGGAAAACTATAGACTTTACAACAAAAAACAACCAATTCAAACTATATTCACGTATTTGATAATTACATTCGTGTTGTGTTGGACAAACCCGATAACAACGGAAAAACTAAATTCATGGCCATGAAAACAAGAATACGGACATACCTGCGCAGGATTTAGGTTCCGTGAGCTGCGATGCGATACGATGCGATGCAACGGCGACGGATGGATCGGTGATGGCGATGGATGGAGCGATAATGGCGGCCGGAGACCTTACCAAGGTCCTAGCGATGGCGACTGTCGACCTTCCGATGACCTGTGATGATGGCGGCGGTCTCGGAATGGCGCCGATCTAGCTGCGGAAATGGCGTGCAGCGACGAAAAGTGACCCGTGTGCGGTATGGCCGAAATTAGAGGTGCGGAGGTAGTGGCGGCTGGACGAAAGGCTTCCGATTTTCTTTCTAGAGAGCTGAGCATCGACGGAGTCGAGCTTTTCCCGGGAGATTCGCTCCGCGGAAGAGAGAGACCAACGTACCGTCACACGGCTTCGCGTACTGTGTTTCCGCTTTGACCGCCCGAGATGGAATGAAATCTTCTCCTCTTTGGTTGAAATCCGAACCGAGGTACGCGATTGGCTTCGTACTCCTACGGTCCGAGCTCTCGAATGTCACGGTCCCCGGGGTTGTAACGGGATGGAGACCTTACCGACGGCTTTTGGCGACCGTCGGGAAACAATTCGCTAAGCAGAAATTTAGCGTCTTCACTCTCCTCCGTTTGACTACCTACGAGAGGCGGGCCTTCGCTGTGCACACGGGTCTGATCCGTCCTTCCCGGACGAAAAATGTGGCTTTGATGACGCCACGAAGCCAAAGTTCCGGCGATGATGACTGCCGAACTCGTCAAAAATCCAGCCCGTACAAAAAAAGCCCGTTGAACGAGCTGTCCAACGCGAAAAACACGAAATTACAAAAATGCTAATGTTTAAATTTTTTACAAATTACCTTTTTGTACGATAAAACACTAAAATCGCAGATGTCTGCGACGCAACTACTTTGAACAGTACAATTAACCTAAACGTACAAAAAAACCACACGTTAGATCACTGAGCTGGCTCAATTAACTCCTTTTAAACTAATCACCTTAGAGTACGTAGATTACTTTCACAGAGTCCACTTTACGAACTTAAAAACCGCGTCACACACATCTGCTTTCCAGCCGATTCGTTAGCGAAATGGACGAGATTAGAAGTTTTGTTCCCCAAGAAACCACAGGTTTTCTTCAAGATAAAAGGATCGGATATGGCGCGAAAACATATGTCGATTAGCCATCTTATTTATGTGTTCATTTGAATCCTATCTCTTTCGCGTATCCTCCTCTTTAGCCATCTTATTTATTGTTCCATAAAAAACGCTAGCTTGCTATAAAACCTTACAAATGTATATACAAAGCTAAATGTAAAACATAGCTTAGACACAAACCAGCTTCTTCGCACAAGATTACAACCTATATGACAACACACGTTACCTAATATTTACAACTTATACAACTCATCCCTAATATTTACAAATTCCATTCTTTTCCACAATCTTTACCGCCAACTCAATTGAAAACAAACGCACAACGTTACAAATTAAGGAAGACCCGACCAGATCCAAGAAGGCAACCGGAAATAGGTTAAGAAGTGATAAATTCAAATACTAATTTTTACTGTAATTTATCAAAAACGACCCGAATGACGAAATGGTTAAACGGTCGCTAATAAAGAACAACAACAATAGGGCTGTTTCCCCTACCGATATTTTCAAGAAATTCATGAGAACTTCTAAGAAATTTAGATATTTTTGATTGTTTCATTATATCCAGTGAAGTTCCGAGTACTTCGAGTACGATTAGATTACATCAGAAAAAATACCATTAACTAAAGGAAATTTGCAGTGACTTACAATGAGTTCTGTGGAATTATGGGATATTCCTAAAACTATAGAAGATTTTATTATTACAGAAATTAAGGTAAGCATAGAAAACTTCAGGGATGTCCAGGCTTTCCAGGGAAAGTTAGTGATTTATGGCAAAGTTTCGTGAGTGTTCATAAACTTTATTAACTTTAAGGAAAATTGTAGAACTTACAGGCAATTCAATCAATTCCAGTAAAATGGTGGGTTCGTTTGAAAAAATACTAAGATATTCAGAGCAGTCTAGATAATTTAAAGGAAATTTTGAAATATTTCGGGAGGTTTTAAAAACGTCAGGAAACTCTAGACTAATGAAGAAGTTACGAAACGATGGAACTAAAAGTTCCTGAAATTTCAGAATAACTTCGAAAACTTCACAGAAGTACAGAGATCTTCAGAAACATTTCGACAACTTCATCAAAGTCTATGGATGTTAAAGGAAGATCCAAGAGCTTCAGGAACTTTTATGGACATTTTGCTAGCATTGCAACTAAGTTTGGCAAAGCTTCAAAAACAAGGGGAATTTCAGGAGAGTTCAGTTCCATTAGAATCACTAATTAAGCGGGAATGTTCCCAGATTTTCAGATAACTTTAGAGAAAATTATTGAGGTTTTCACATAAGTCCAGAAGTTGACGGAAACATAAACATTTTAAGAACAGTTCAATCAAGTTCAGGGTAGTACAACAAGCTTCACGAGAACTGCAAACACTTTAGAGAAGTTTCAAAACTTCAAAAAAGATATAGACCTGTGCGCCGCCGCGCCACGCCGCTGCCGCCGACGATTTTCATACGCCGCCGCCGCCGATGAAATTGAGCCGGCGCGCCGCCGCAGTAAAATCTTTCACGCCGCCGAATAAATTTATGTCACGCCGATGAAAAATCCGTAGCACCTTTTCGGTAAAATGCATTTTGATTGCATTGATATTAGAACTTGTGTGTGGTGCAGTTTTTTGACGTTTGTTCGCACTTTCTCGATCTAGCACACAGGAATGAATCATTTGGATTGGATTTACATAAAGGTGAATAAGAGACTTTTATCAACAACAAGTTGATATTGAGCTTTTTTAAATCTCTCACAGGTCCAAGTTGTGCGGGATTCTACGTATATCCAAAATATATCTTCAAATACATAAACAAAAAGTTATATGACTACAATGCGTGTAAATTAAAATATATATCAGAGTAATACAAGCATATCATTTATCGCTATCCACATATTAATAACGTGTAATGCTCAATAAATGAAAGAATTCTTAGGGCCCATTAAAATGTTACGTAATGCAACAGATTGCTTTTTAATACTATGTAGGGGTAGATAACGTACTTTTCTTATACTTAATACAAAGGTTGTAACAAGCACTTGACATACTTTTCATGCACGGCCAATGAGAACGACTCAATATTGAGTAATAGTTTCTCATATTTGAGATCAGGTTACTCAAATTCGCTAAAACGTAGGTCACTCCTAGGGTCACTCATAGAATGAGTCAATTTTCCGACGCTTTTCCGAGCAAAAGTTCTTGAATATGAGGAAAACTGATTGTGGTTTTAGTATGTTTACTAGTACACTTCTAAGTTGTGTACAATTTTCTTAATTTTTCCCCATTTTCGATTTTTTTATTTTAATTCCAATTTTGATTCCATTTGTTCAGTTACGTTACTGATTTGAAAAAAAAAAACTGATCATGAGACCTTAGTGATCAATTTATTAGATAATATAAATAACAACGATGAATTAGTAAAATTGAAGCGCTGGAGAAAATATTCAAAGCAGGCTGTTTCGAATCTTGTTGGGAGGAGCGCGGATTTTCCATTCGCGGCCAGTAATTTAGATGAATAAAGAACTGTTCTTAATAACGCTTTGAAAACGTGTACCAATCAACTACTTGAGCAAAAGTTAGTTTCTTTGAAAAACTCGAACAGCTGGTACAATTTGGATCTTTTGCGTCTTAAACGGAAAAGGGACAAATGGTACAAAAAGTTTTGTAGATGAAATAATGACACTCATTGGAATAGGTACACAATTGCGAGTAATAAGTATTCACAATCGATAAAGAAAACCCGTTGTGAATATGTTCAAAGGAAGATTGATCAGCATCAAAACAACAGCAAAGAGTTATGGAAACTTTTTAAATCTTTATTAAAACCTAGTAATTGCAAACTGCGGTCCATAACTTTTAATGGCACATTAGAACAGTCAGAACAAGTAATGGCAGCTAAGTTTAATGATTATTTCGTAGACAGTGTTTCATTGATTAATCAATCTATTGAATTGGTCGATGAACCTGACGAAATAAAACAGCCAGTTAATTAAAGTTGTAGATTTGAAGTTTTCCAATCAATTACATTAGATGAACTTAGAGTGATTTATTTATCATTAGGAAAATCGGCTGGAGTAGACAATGTTGCTGCTAGAGTTATTCAAGATTGCTTCCATGTCATTGGAAGGAAACTAAGGTTCCTATCCAAAAAGTAGCTAGTACGATTAAAGCCGAAGAGTTTCGTCCCATCAACATGTTTTTTTTTTCCTCTGTTCGGGACATAACACCACTGCGACCAGTAATTTGATCTATTGTAGTATATCCCGTGTCCTTAGTTTAGTGCATGTCGTATTACTCCATCACTATTGAGAAATGATGAAGTATTCGGTTTTGATTCAGTTGTCATTCCGCTATTTATACCCTTCGGAGTTGGAACATCCTCCAAAGGCGCGCCCCTTTGTCAGTCAAAATTGGATTCCTTAACAACAAAAACAAGCTATGACACCGATAATGACCATGCATCAGAACCCTAGTCTTAACCACTTCAAACTAGGGAACAACGATTAGAAGACTAACTAACTCATTTTTTCCTTGTTTCAAGATCATCATCGGTCCAGGCAACCCGAGGACTTATCACTATCAACAAGGCATGAAAAGTGACAACGACTAAGATGTGTTCCTTTGATTACTGAAAAATCCTGTTCCCCTAGTTTGAAGAAGTGAGGACTAGGAATCGGTGGTAGATCTTACATCCCGTAACGTACCACGAAAAGGTGATCTACCCACGTTACGGGGCCAACATGTTGCACACATTAGAGAAAATTTTAGAACTTGTTGTTAAAGGCCAGTCGTTGGAGTATTTAAATAGTAACAGTTTGTTGATACCAGAAAAATCGGGATATCGGGAAGGTCATTCTTGTCAAACCGCGTTGAATTTGGTATTAGCGAAGTGGAAAAATAACTTGGAGTGTAAAGATACGATTGTCGCTGTATTTTTTTTTTGATCTTAAACGCGCTTTTGAAACAATTTAAACACAGCAAAAAATAAAGTTTGATATTTCATCTAAGAGGATGCACTACAATCATGTCGAAATTCTCATGCAATTTTTACTGTCACAAAAATAACCCAATGTAGTTAAAGCAGCGTAATGTCAGTTCATGTACTGTATTTATGATAATTTTGTCCTTTTTGGCAAGTTATATTACACCATATTTTTAGAACTATTGAAGTGCACCTACTTTGATGTTATATCAACATTATTTTTTTGCTGTGTAGGCTCTTATTGTTAAGATCAATCACGCGCTTTGGAATAACGAGTGCTGCATATAAATGGTTTAAAAGCTTTTGGTCTGACATAACTCAACGGACTGTTTTTTAATGATTCTGTTTGCAGTCCCGGCCTAGGGGAATAACCTTGGAGTGCCCAAGGGAAGTGTATTAGGGCCCCTGTTATTTATCTATATATATATAAATGAATTTCTGTCTGTCTGTCTGTCTGTCTGATTCTTATAGACTCGGAAACTACTGAACCGATCGGCGTGAAAATTTGTATGCATGGGTTTTTGGGGCCGGGGAAGGTTCTTATGATGGTTTGAGACCCCTCCCTCTCTGCAAGGGGGGGCTCCCATACAAATGAAACATAAATTTCTGCAAAACTCGAGAAGTAATCAAGCAAATGGAACCAAATTAGGCATGTGGGGGCGAGTGTCGGGGTATAAGGAGATAATCATAGGAGGCAGCCCCTTAGATAATAGGGGGGGGGGGGGCTACGTACAATATAGCATGCTTTTTTTTTAAATCGGCGCATAAACTCAAGAAGCTAATATTGAATCCCGACCAAGACCGGGCACACTCAGCTAGTTATATATATATTAATGACTTGCGATGTGTTTTGAGATTTTGCGACATTAATCTTATTGCAGATACTGTGTTGTTCATTGCAGCTAAGGATTTAGATGATGCCGTTTTACACTTGTATGAAGAATTGCATTGTCTAAGTAAACACTTAGTTTTTTTTTCTACCGAGCTCGGCTGTGCAAATCTCGGCAAAAAAAGTTTTACTGAGATCTCAGCAAACATTACATTTGTTTGCTGAGATTCAGCTAAGCATTATCCGAGACTCAGCAATCAAATGTCATTTTTGCTGAGATCTCAGTGAAACTTTTTTTTTGCTGAGATTTGCACAGCCGAGCTCGGTAGAAACAAAAAAAACTAAGTGTATACTTAGACAATACAATTCTTCATTCAAGTGTAAAACGCTCGATAGAAAAAACTAAGTGTGTAGATTTTTGAAATATAAGCAATTGAAATTGAATACAAGTAAAACTAAATATATGGTAATTGTGAGAATATCTCTGTTTTTCCTTGTTTCAAGATCATCCTCGATCCAGGCAACCCTTATCACTATCAACAAGGCATAAAAAGTAACAAGGACTAAGATTTGTTCCTTTGATTACTGAAAAATCCTGTTCCCCTAGTTTGAAGTACTCAAGACTAGGAATCGGTGGTAACGTACCACGAAAAGGTGATCTGTCCACGTTACGGGACTGGAAGATGCCTTGAGTTAGTAGAAAATTTTCTGGCAAATGTCGGGGGCTCATGAGCATTCCTGACATTGCTGAAAATTAAGATAGCATCAGATTGCGGGGTTGCTAGTGTAATAGGATGCTCTGTTGGTTTTTCATTAGCTCTTGGTCGCTTGTAATATTTATGAATATTTTAGGTAGACAAAAAGGCGAACTAAAAGGTGGACGCCTGAGCTTTTCCACATTTATATCGCTGTGAAGCAACTGTAAACTCTACACAGATAAAAAATCTGAATTTTAATAGTGATGTATTCATTCACGTAGACTTGTATTTCATTTCACGCAACCGAGCAACTTACAAACAATGTTGTTTGCAAAGATGGGCTTTTGTATACAGTATTTGGTACATTGCATGAAATGTGTCAGAACTTTACATGATATATAATGTAAACGTATATGATATGTGACGCTCCATTTATGTGCATCATATTGAACAGAAATTAACGCTACTTTTTCGAACTGTGTTTTATATCTGTAACTGTAACAAGTTCAATATCATATTTCATTATCTTAAAGATAAATCATCCAGCTCAGACCTTTGTAGGGGTAAGAGGTGGGAGCATCATCATCATCAGAAGTTTTTCCCGGGAAGTGTCAAAAAATTTATTCAAACTATGAGTGACCTACAATTTAGCGGTTTTGAGTAATCTGAAATTTGTCCATGTGCCAATGGTTTGGAAAATATTTTTTTGTATATCATTAAAAATAAACTCACGCCGACCCACGCCGCCACGCCGCCGCCGCCGAAAGCGAACGGCGTGACGTTGCCGCGCCGCCGCCGCCGACAGAAAATAACATATCACGCCGCCGCCGAAAATATTTTGATCGGCGCACAGGTCTAAAAAGATATTGATCTCGCTAATAAAGCTTTAAAAAAAAAACTTCAAGAAAAAACAGATAACCTTAGAGCAGAGACATTCTAGAGCAAGGAAATTACATAAATTTTAAAAAAGTTTCGAGAAATTCACTGAATGGTTAAAACTTTAGAGAAGATTCATGATCTTTAAGGTAATTATGGAAACTTTAGAATGTCCAAAAAAGGTGAGAGAATTAAAAAAAAAATGAGAAGTATTGCGAGCATCAGGCTAATTTCTAAAACAACAAAGGAACTTCAGGAATATGTTGAGAAGAATGAGTTAGCTTGGAGTTCTCTTCAACATTGGTTCGTTTTCTCCCGAAACTCTCAAAGAATTATGTCAGAAATTCACTTGGAACGTTTCACTGAAATATTCCTCAAAATATCGTTGGAACTATCCTCCGAATTAAATTTTCTTTTATTTTTCCTAATTACCTTGAAATTCTCCTCAGCAAGCTTCTCTGAATTTTCATTGAATTCATTTCAGATTTCCTTTTAAACCTCACTCCTTCCCTTGGAATTCTACTCACATTGAAAGTCTCATAAGAATTAATTTGAATGTCTCCTCACAAATTCCTTAGATTTGTGTTGGAGTTTTCCTTGGAGTTTTCCTCTGAGCTTCAAATGAGGAGACATTTCTATGAGTTTTCATTAAAATTTACTTTGAATTTCATTCCGGGTTATCTTAAAATTCCATTCAAAACTATCTCAGGCTTCACATGAAATCTATAATTCATCAGAACTATCATTCAAGCAGATTGCAGATTCTCATTGATTTTACGTAGGTATTACGAGCGTAAAAACGAGGATCGAGCAATGAAAAGCTTCTTCTAAAGAAAACTCTGAAGCCGCAAATTGCAAATAAAATGTGGCTCACTTTAAATACGGAAATCAAAAGCCAACTATACTATGAGATTGATTTGGAGTAAATGACTCTTAGAATGTACAATCAACTATATGAAAATGAAAAATTAACATCTGACCGAGTTGTGTGGTGCCGCAAATTACCCGAGAGAATATAATTCACACGTTCACCAAGCCTCGACCAGAAACCATTCCACCACCACAGGCAATAATAACCAGGTAATTCTCCACTGTCAAAACACTCAACCTGTCACAGAAATCCCATCGTTGCCGGCGGTGTTGAATGTTACTTTGCCTCGCCGTGCTGTTGATGATGGTGTAGCATGTGGTTGTTGTGGTTTCAACTCGATTTCATCGCCACAGTGATAAATCCATCCCATGGGATTGGGTGTGTGTATGTGCGGGAAAATGAATTGTAAATAATTCTAATTGCTTTCACACGATCCGAGGGAAAATTTATGTTCTTTCAAGAGACACCACTACGAATCTTAAAGTTCCTAAGCATTTTCAACTAGGTACACGCCATCCCATCGGTTTCGCACAATACTCAAACTCAAGAAGTTCTTGCACGTTTCCCGTTGAAAATTGCATAATAAGCCACTTAACTCTCTGAAATTGCACCAGTTTCTCAAAAGCGCCTTATCAAATTTCCCGGGACCACAAAGTTTGTTCTTCTGCTGGCATGCGCTGACGGTTGGAAAGTTTTGGTTTTTCTCAAAGACGCCACAGAAAATAGCGATGCAAGCTTTGGCTGGGTACCCGGACACCACCCCCAGCACCACGACCCGGAAGAATGCAATACATTAGTGTTATTAAAAACACGAACCTGTAACTTTTACCCTTGTACCTACTCTTTTATGCTGTGTTGCATCGCAGCTCGGTGGGCGAAAAGTTTTATTTATAACATTTTCCCGATGCAATCGGCGGAGCAGGTCTGCTGCAGTCAACCATCCTGCCATCGAGCCTTGGTGGAAAGTTTCATCGTTCCAGCTAGACGCCCAACACTGTTGCTAGAACTTTTCCGAGATTCTTCTGAAGTTGGTTGGAAATCGATTTCTCCGAAGCAGAAAAAAAATAAAACGATCGAAAGAAATGAACAACCAATTGAATCCGGATGACTTGCTGCGAACTTGCTTGTCCGGGAGATGGTAATCATACTTTGCCAGGGAAAGTTCTTCTTCGCCGTTGCGATGAGTTGAGCTGAGCTGAGTTGGCTTGGTCCGGTGATTTAGTGGAAACCGCAAGACAGCTGCGGAGCTTATCTTTCAAAATGGTTTTACAGAATTGCCCCATTGAATACATTTTTTTTTTCGCTTTTCATGGATTTTCAATCTTCATTTGTCTTGCTTGGCAATTCCATCTGTCTTCGTTTGGTCGACTGCAAACCGGAGAACTAGTTGCTGGAAGGCAGGATATTCTATCTTTTTGCCCTTCCGTATGCTACATTTGCGAGATGGATTTTTAGCATGATGTTAGTGTGGTCGTTAATCTTTGTAGTCAAAATGTTATCCCATAATCACAAAAAAAAAAACATAAATTATATGGGGACAGTGCACATTACCCGAGCAAAGCTAAAGATGATGTAACTTATTTGGAATACTCCAGTTGATCTAATTTTGGTTGACTTAACGGTTAATACAGCAAAAATGAGAGCAACATTTTACACTGTTGAATCAAACGGAAAACTAATATTGCTTTCTGTTCGGATAGATTTTCGGGCAGACGTAAACACGTTTTGATAGCAGCATAAGCAGCTTCAAAGCTGTAATTGTATATTTGTTTTAGTTTTAATGGATTTTAAATAAAGGTTTTCACTTACATTTTCGTGTTGTTCTTCCTGTTCAAACCCGAAACTCTATGTGAACGTGAATTATCGCTAGCAACAAATTGCCGTAGGTTTTATAGATATTGATTAGGTTTTACAAATTTCGCATGTTAGGATAATTTTAATTAAGTACTTACTCTTAGGTTTGTAATATTAAGCAATTGGTATAAATCCAGCCGTACTAATAGTGGAACTAGTTGTCTATAATAAATTTAGGGTTAGGATTTTCTTTGCGCGTAAATAGGCAATAAATGTATATAATTTTACCTAGGTTGATAATTTCATTAAATTCACTTGACAATAGCTCACCAAATCTAGATTAACAAGCTTCAGGTAGGATTTACTTATTATTATTTTCAATTTTGTTGACTTTTAATCTATTCTCGAATTTACTCCACTTTCACGATCACATTGTTGTTTTTTGCTGTAAGTGACGTTTGAGTGACACGTCACCGGCTATGCTCTGTTTGACGTTTGCTGGTTGCCAGATCTTGGGTGGTACGGAACTCACCTCGCTACCAATGAGCCTGCCCTGTGGTATCGTAACACTTTCAATGAAATCAATTTGATTTCTGATATTGCATTCATAATGTTTAACTGAATACGGGCCTGGCGTAAATGGTTCGCATCCATGGCTTCTCATGCTGAAAGACTTGAGCTCACGATGAACTAAAATGTGTTGAACTAAACAAATAACCTATAACATTTAGTTCAACGACAGATGGAGTTAAATTCAATTTTAAACAAGACGCTAACAGCAGAACTTCAAGTTAAGTTGCTTTCATTTAAAAAGTCTTAACTGCATAATGAAAGCACAATATGATATCACACTAATGTCGTGACAATTGAAATCAAAATGAGTTTTCATTATGATAGGAACTGCAAACTTTAATATCCATTTGCTTTCATTTTGTTAACCGACTTTGTTCGGGTAGGGTGCCAATGAAATGTATGGGAAAAATTAAACCATCGTATTTTTTAAAAGTGTCCGTATACAAAATGTTCATTGCCTCGAAAAAAGAACCTATACAAAATTTGGTTTCAATCGGATTTCATAGGGGTATCACAAAGCGGATTAAAGTTTGAACTTATTTCAGGGTTACATGAAATTTTGGAAATTGAAAACTTTTTTATTGTAGTCTGGAACGTGCAAAAATTGGTCAACTTTAAATTGGTGTATTTCTGTTAAAAATGCATAAAAAAACCTGAAATGCTGCATTTGGAAGTTGAATGTATATACAGGGGTTGTGAGAAATATAGGACACCAGCAAAATTTTGTCCAACTTTGGACTGTTGTAACTTCATTGATTATTGTTCGATTTTTAATTTTTAAGAAGTGTTCGTCTGGAAAACTAATCAAATTCTATGGTAGGGCAATGTAAGTGACCATTATTACCGGATACCGGAGATATTCCGGGTTTCCTGAAGGCATGTCTAAATTGCTAAATTTGTGATGAGTTTTTCTCAGGGTGTCCGTTACTAATCTGTGCTTTTGTTCATACGCCAAAAATAGAACCATTTCCAAAGCAAGCGATGCACCAAGAGCTAAAATCGGTTCAGAATCAATCGAGATATGGCCATTTCCCTGAAATCGGTCATGAGGGAGGGTTCTGAGTGCGGTCAGTTCTTTCATTCACTCAAAACATGCCATGTGACACCTCTTTTTTCATGGTTTTGCATCAGTAGGCTTTCTATACACTTTAAATGGAGCATTGACCACATTGGCCACTTCCGGAGCCACCGGAGTACCCCCGAGGAAACCTGTGGTAGGGGACAATTGCATTATTACACCAAAACATGCCGTACAACACCTCTTTCTTCGTGGTTTTTCATCCGTAGGCTTTCTATAGACGTTTAATGGATCACAACAACTGGAAAACAGGTTATCAGCTGATTTTCGAAATACTAATACAAATGCAAGTCAACATCAAGGCTACCTTTTATGGTTATCTTGGTCGCAATGTTCATTGTTTACATCTTTCATAAGGAATCGCAAAGAATGAATATGCATCTTTGTCTTCTTCTCTTTTCCAATCTGATCTTACTACCCACACGCTGCATAGTCACATGAACGAAGACAAAAGCAAAATTTGAATATTAAGTAAGGATGAACTAAAATGCACCCCTGGAGTAAAATGCGTTGTTTTTCGTTGCTTTTAAATTTGAGTGAGGAGCGTGTTCCCACCATCGACGTCTGTAAAAAAGTTGGAAAAACTTTTGATTTACAAGTGGTATTAAATACCTTTTGAAACAATTCATAAACCATACGATTCAATTCCCAGACGAGTCCAAGGCTAGTTCTTGCTTCCGAAAAAATTTTTCTCAATGTTATTATTTAATTTTCATCGGTGTATACGAAACTTTTCATATCTTTTCATATCGTCACATCTTACATGTTGACGAAAAGTAATGAAAAAAAGAGCAGTTGTACGGCATGTATTGGTGTAAAGATATAATTGTCCTCTGCTATAGGTTCTCCGGAGGCATCTCAATGGTTTCGAAACTGGTCAATATGGTAAATAATCCACGTCTACAGAAACCATTTTGATGAAAAATCATGAAGAAAGAGCTGTTGCACGCCACATTTTGGTTCAAACATGTAATTGTCCTCTGCTTAAGGGACCACCACCCACCCCCCCTCCCACCCAGGGACATCCCGGTGGTGCCAAGAGCAGCAAATCTAGTCAATGCTCCAATTCAAGTCTTTAAAAAGTCTTTACTGCCATACGGAATGTTTTGGTGTAAAAATGCAATTTTACTCTGCACTCTGCTTCAGGTTTTCGTGGGGTCTCTTGGTGGTTCAGTGAGCGGGAAATGTGTTCAATGATCCAATTAAAGTTTATAGAAAGCCTACTGATGAAAAACCATGAAGAAAGAGCTATCGTATATCACAGTTTGGCGTAAACATGCAATTGTCAC